>NW_023600993.1:62650478-62762219 GCF_014898055.3 Talpa occidentalis
TGCACAGGGCTTTTTTCCGCGCCGGCCTGTGTGCCTGCAGTTTTGGAAGTGGCAGCGGTCGCTGCTTGTCCCTGGCGTCCAGGGGGTGCCCTCCCCTGACAGGGACCCCGGCCGTCCATCTTTGTCGTCTGCAGGCGCAGGGCCCCACCGCTGGGGCTGTGAATGCGAGAGTGGGCAGGCATGCCCCGGGAGGAAGATTATGACTTACCGAGGGGAGGAGAGACCCGTTCCATCATTGGGGAGGAAATTTCCATACCTCCATAGTGCAGAGGTCCCCCTAGCCCCGAGGGGGCTGAGGGTCCCGAACGCCCTCACCAGCGCCCCCTAGCGGCGGCCCTACGAAGTGCACCTGTGCGCAGGGAGAGTCGGTTGGGCGTGGTCAGGCTCAGGCCAGGGGTGTAGCCTGGGCTCATCAGCGCTGCTGGGCCAGGTGCGGACTCTTCCCCTTTGAGTGGTGCTGGCTTGCCTGGGGATTTCCTAGCCGGCCTGTGTGCCTGCAGTTTTGGAAGAGTCCGCGGTCGCCGCTTGTCTCTGGCTTACAGGGGTTGCCCTCCACTGACAGAGACCCCGGGCCTCTGTCTAGGGCGTCTGCTGGCGCACGGCCCCGCCGCTGGGTCTTTGAGTACGATAGGAGGGTGCAGGCGTGCCCCGGGAGGAAGGTTTGGGCTTCCGAGAAGGGGAAGAGGGCACCGTTCCCCCATGGGGGAGGAAAGTTCCGTACCCCCATGGGTGCAGAGGTGGTCCCAGCCCGGTGGGGGCGGAGTGCTCCCCGAACCCTCTCGCCAGCGCCCCCTAGCGGCGGCCCTAGGACGTGCACCTGTGCGCAGCCAGAGTCGGGTGGGCGATATCAGGCTCCGGCCAGGGTGGAGACCAGGGCCTCAAGAGCGCTGCTGGGCCTGATGCGGACTCTTCTCTTCTGAGTGTTGCTGGCTTGCCCGGGGCTTTTTCGCCGGCCTCTGTGCCTGAAGTTTTGGAAGAGGCCGTGGTCGCCGCTTGTCCCTGGCTTACAGGGTGTGCCCACCGTTGACAGGGACCCCGGACTTCCATCTAGGGCGTCTGCAGGCGCACTGCCCCGCCGCTGGGGCTGTGAGTGGGAGAGAAGGGTGCAGGCGTGCCCGGTGAGGAAGATTCGGGCATACCCCGAGGGGAAGAGAGCCCCGTTCCCCTATGGGGGAGGTAGTTCCGTATCCCTATGGGTGAAGAGGGGTCCCCAGCCCGGTGGGGGCAGAGAGTCCCAGAACCCCCTACCAGCGCCCTAGGAAGTGCAACAGTGCGCAGGCAGATTCGGGTGGGCGGGCAGCCTCCTGCCAGGGGCAGAGCCTGGGGCTCATCATCGCTGCTGGGCCAGGTGTGGACTCTTCCCCTTTGAGTGGTGCTGGCTTGCCCGGGGCTTTCCACGCCGGCCTGTGTCCCTGCAGTTTTGGAAGAGGCCGAGGTCGCCCCTTGTCCCTGGCTTACAGTGGGTGCCCTCCCCTGACAGGGACCGCGGCCTTCCGTCTATGGCCACTGCGGGCGCAAGACTCTGACACTGGGGCTGTGAGTGCGAGGGGAGGGTGCAGGCGTGCCCCGGGAGGAAGGTTTGGGCTTCCCCCGAGGGAATGTGGTCCCCGTTCCCCCATGGGGGAGGAAAGTTCTGTACCCCCATGGGTGCAGAGGTGGCCCCAGCCCGGTGGGTGCTGAGTTTCCCCGAACCCCTCACTAGCGCCCCCCAGCGGCGGCCCTAGAAGTGCAACTGTCGCAGCCCCAGAGGTGGGAGGGGTCAGGCTCCCGCCAGGGTCGGAGTCTGGGTTCATCAGCGCTGCTGGGCCAGGTTTGGACTCTTCCCCTTTGAGTGTGCTGGTTTGCCGGGGCTTTCCGGCCGCCTGTGTGCCTGCAGTTTTGGAAGAGGCCGCAGTCGCCGCTTGTCTCTGGCTTACAGTGGTTCCCCTCACTGACAGGGACCCCTGCCCTCCATCTAGGGCGTCTGCGGGCGCACTGCCCAACCGCTGGGGCTGTGAATGCGAGAGGAGGGTGCAGGTGTGCCCCGGTAGGAAGAATTGGTCTTCCCCTAGGGGAAGAGGGCCCCGTTCCCCCATGGGTGAAGACAATCCCGTACCCCCATTGGTGCAGAGGTGGCCCCAACACATTGGGGGCTGAGGGTCCCCGAACCCCCTCTCCAGCGCACCCTAGCGGCGGCCTAGGAAGTGCACTTGTGCGCAGGCAGAGTCGGGTGGGCGGGGTCAGGCTCCGGCCAGGGGCGGAGCCAGGGGCTTATCAGCAATTCTCGGCCAGGTGAGGACTCTTCCCCTTTGAGTGGTGCTGGCTTGCCCGGGCCTTTCATGCCGGCCTGTGTGCCTGCACTTTTGGAGTGGCCACGTTCGCAGCTTGTCCCTGGCTTACAGGTGCCCTCCCATTACAGGGACCGCAGCCCTCCGTCTAGGGCGTGGGTGGGCGAACGGCCCAGCCACGGGGCTTTGAGTGTGAGAGGAGGGTGAAGGCGTGCCCCGGTAGGAAGATTTGGGCTTCCCCCGAGGGGAAGAGGGCCCTGTTCCCCAATGGGGGAGTAAAGTTCCGTTCCCCCATGTGTGCAGATGTCCCCCTAGACCCGAGTGTGTGAGGGTCCCCGAACTCCCTTACCAGCGCAGCCTAGCGGCGGCCCTAGGAAGTGCACTTGTGCGCAGCCAGATTCGGGTGAGCGGGGTCAGGCTCCGGCCAGGGGTGGAGCCTGGGTCTCATCAAAGCTGCTGGGCCAGGTGCGGACTCTTCCCCTTTGAGTGGTGCTGGCTTGCCCGGGGTTTTCCGCGCCGGCCTGTGTGCCTGCAGTTTTGGAAGAGGCCATGGTGCCGCTTGTCCCTGGCTTACAGGGGGTGCCCTCCCCTGACAGGGACCCCGGCCCTCCATCTAGGGCATCTGCGGGCGCACGGCCCCGCCTCTGGGGATGTGAGTGAGAGAGGAGGGATCCGGCGAGTGTTGGGAGGAATATTTGGGCTTCCACTAAGGCGAAGAGGGCCCCGTTCCCCCATGGGCGAAGACAATCCCGTACCCCTTTGGGTGCAGAGGTGGCCGCAACCCCGTGTGGGCTGAGGGTCCCCGAACGCCCTCACTAGCGCCCCCTAGCTGCGGCCCTAGCAAGTGCACCTGTGCGCAGCCAGAGTCGGTGGGCGGGGTCAGGCTCCGGCCAGGGGCGGAGCCTGGGGCTCATCAGCACTACTGGGCCAGGTGGGGTCTCTTTCCCATTAATGGGGCTGGCTTTCCCGGGGCTTTCCTAGCCGGCCTGTCTGTCTGCATTTTGGCACAGGCCTCGGTCGCCGCCTGTCTGTGGCATACAGGGGTGTCCTCCCTCACAGTGACCCCACCCCTCCGTCTAGGGCTTCATGGTACTCAGGCCTGCCCTTGGGGCTGGTGGAGCGAGAGGAGGGTGCAGGTGTCCCCCAGGGGGAAGTGGTCCCCGTTCCCAAAACCGGCTTGGGGCCAATGGACTCTGTAGTGGTCTTAGGACCCCATACAATCGTGGGTGCATTGGGGCGCCAAACCCCAAGGACTTAGGTTCCACGAACCCCCAAACCAGCGCTCCCTAGCGGCGGCCCTAACAATTGCACCTTTGTACAGGCAGAGTCTGTGGGCGGGTTCAGTCTCTGGCCGGGGGCGGAGCAGAGCTCATCAGCACTTCTGGTCCAGGTGAGGACTCTTCCTCTTTGAGTGGGGCTGGGTTGTGCTGGGCTTTCCTAGCCAGCCTGCTTGTCTGCAGTTTTAGAACAGGACGCGGTTGCCGCTTCTCTGTGGCTCACATGGGGTGTCCTCCCTGAGAGTGACCCGCCCCTCCGTCTAGGGTGCCTTCGGGCGCAGGCCTGTCCCTGTGGGTGGTATTGCGAGAGGATGGTGCAGGTGTCCCCCATGGGGACAAGGGCCCCGTTGCCAAAACGGGCTTGAGGTCTCTGGACGCTTTAGGAGTCTTAGGACCCCGTACCCCGTGGTGTAGAGGGGCCCCTATCCCCATGGGGACTGAGTGTCCACCAACGCCCTCACCAGCGCCCCCTAGTGGCGGCCCTGAGAAGTGCGCCTGTGCACAGGCAGTTCCCGTTGTGCAGGGTCAGTCTCCGTCCGGGGGCGGAGCCTCGGCTCAGCAGCACTGTCGGGCCAGGTGAGGACTCTTCCCCTTTGAGTGGGGTGGGTTGCCAGGGGCTTTATGCGCCGGCTGTCTGTCTGCAGTTTTGGAACAGGCCGCCCTCGCCGTATGGCTGTGGCTTTCAAGGGGTTTCCTCCCTGACAATGACCACGACCCTCCTTGTAGTGCGTCATCGGGCACACGCCCAGCCCCTTGGGGTGTGAGTGGGAGAAGAGGTTGCAGGTGTGCCCCGGGGGGAAGATTCACCGTTCCCCCAAGGGGCAAGAGGTCCCCATCCCCATGGGGGAAAGGGGTCTTTTTTCCCCAGGGGGGTAGTGGTCCTCACAACCCCGTGGCGGCTGAGGGTCCCCGAACCCCCACACCAGCGGCCCATAGCAGCGGCCCTGAGAAGTGAACCTGTGCACATGCAGAGTCTGGTGGGCGGCGTCAGGCTCCGGCCGGGGGCGGAGCCAGGAGCTCGTCAGCGCTGCTGGGCCAGGTGAGGACTCTTCCCCATGAGTGGGGCTGGGTTCCCGGGGCTTTCCTAGCCGGAATGTCTGGCTACAGTTTTTGGATCAGGCCTCGGTCGCCGCCTGCCTGTGGCTTACAGGGGGTGTCCTCCCTCACAGTGACCCCACCCCTCCGAATAGGGCTTCTTGGGACGCAGGCCTGCCCTTGGGGCTGGTGGAGCGAGAGGAGGGTGCAGGTGTCCCCCAGGGGGAAGAGGGCCCCGTTCCCAAAACGGGCTTGGGGTCCCTGGACTCTGTATTGGGCTTAGGACCCCGTACCCCCTTGGGTCCAGAGGGGCGCCAACCCCCAAGTGGACTGAGGTACCATGAACCCCTCACCAGCGCCCCCTAGCGGCGGCCCTAATAAGTGCTCCTTTGCACAGGCAGAGTCCGTTGGGCAGGGTCAGGCTCCAGCCGGGGACAGAGCAGGGACTCATCAGCAATGCTGGTTCAGGTGAGGACTCTTCCTCTTTGAGTGGGGCTGGGTTGCCCGGGGCTTTCCGAGCCAGCCTGTATGTCTGCAGTTTTGGAACAGGCCGCGGTTGCCACTTCTCTGTGGTTCACAGGGGGTGTCCTCCCTGAGAGTGACCAGCCCCTCCGTCTAGGGTGTCTTCGGGCGCAGGCCTGCCCCTGTGGGTGGTAGTGCGAGAGGATGGTGCAGGTGTCCCCCATGGGGACGAGGGCCCCGTTGCCGAAACGGGCTTCAGTTCTCTGGACCCTTTAGGAGTCTAAGGACCCCGTACCCCCGTGGTGTAGAGGGGCCTCTATCCCTAAGGGGACTGAGTGTCCACCAACGCCCTCACCATCGCCCCCTATCTGCGGCCCTGAGAAGTGCGCCTCTGCACAGGCAGAGCCCGGTCAGCGCGGTCAGGATCCGTCCGGGGGCAGAGCCAGGACCTCATCAGCGCTGCCGGGCCAGATGAGGACTCTTCCCCTTTGAGTGGGGCTGGGTTGCCAGGGGCTTTATGCGCCGGCTGTCTGTCTGCAGTTTTGGAACAGGCTGCCCTCGCCGCTTGGCTGTGGCTTACAAGGGGTTTCCTCCCTGACAATGACCACAACCCTCCTTGTAGGGCGTCATCTGGCGCACGCCCAGCCCCTTGGGGTGTGAGTGGGAGAAGAGGTTGCAGGTGTGCCCCGGGGGGAAGATTCACCGTTCCCCCAAGGGGCAATAGGGCCCCGTTCTCAATGGGGGAAAGGGGTCTCGTTTCCCCAGGGGGGTAGATGTCCCCATAACCCCGTGGCGGCTGAGGGTCCCCGAACCCCCTCACAAGTGCCCCCTAGCAGAGGCGCTGAGAAGTGCACTTGTGCACATGCAGATTCTGGTGGGCGGCGTCAGGCTCCGGCTGGGGGCGGAGCCAGGGGCTCATCAGCGCTGCTGGGCCAGGTGAGGACTCTTCCCCATGAGTGGGGCTGGGTTTCCCGGGGCTCTCCTAGCCAGCCTGTCTGTCTGCAGTTTTGGAACAGGCCGCAGTAGCCGTTTGTCTGTGGCTCACAGGGGGTGTCCTCCCTCAGATTGACCCGCCCCTCCTTCTAAGGTGTCTTTGGGCGCAGACCTGCAACTGTGCGTGGTAGTGCGAGAGGGTGGTGCAGGTGTCCCCCACGGGGACAAGGGCCCCGTTGCCAAAACGGGCTTCAGGTCTCTGGACACTTTCGGAGACTTAGGACCCCGTAACCCCGTGGTGTAGAAGGGCCCCTATCCCCAAGGGGACTGAGTGTCCACCAACGCCCTCACCAGCTCCCACTAGCTGCAGCCCTGAGAAGTGCGCCTCTGCACAGGCAGAGCCCAGTGGGCGGGGACAGGCTCCGTCCGGGGGCGGGGCCAGAGGCTCATCAGCGCTGCCAGGCCAGGTGAGGACTCTTCCCCTTTGAGTGGGGCTGGGTTGCCAGGGGCTTTATGCGCTGGCTGTCTGTCTGCAGTTTCGGAACAGTCCGCCCTCGCCGCTTGGCTGTGGCTTACAAGGGGTTTCCTCCCTCACAGTGACCACGACCCTACTTGTAGGGCGTCATCGGGCACACGCCCAGCCGCTTGGGGTGTGAGTGGGAGAAAAGGTTGCAGGTGTGCCCCGGGGGGAAGATTCACCGTTCCCCCAAGGGGCAAGAGGGCCCCGTTCCCCATGGGGGAAAGGGGTCTCGTTTCCTCAGGGGGGTAGAGGTCCCCATAACCCCGTGGCAGCTGAGGGTTGCCGAACCCCCTCACCAGCGCCCCCTAGCAGCGGCCCTGAGAAGTGCACCTGTGCACATGCAGAGTCTGGTGGGTGGCGTCAGGCTCTGGCCGGGGGCGAAGCCAGGGGCTCATCAGCGCTGCGGGCCAGGTTGGGTCTCTTCCCCATGAGTGGGGCTGGGTTTCCCGGGGCTTTCCTAGCCAGCCTGTGTGCAGTTTTGGAACAGGCCTCGGTCGGCGCCTGTCTGTGAGCTTACAGGGGGTGTCCTCCCTCACATTGACCCCACCCCTCCGTCTATGGCTTCGTGGGACTCAGACCTGCCCTTGGGGCTGGTGGAGCGAGAGGAGGGTGCAGGTGACCCCCAGGGGGAGGAGGGCCCCGTTCCCAAAACGGCCTTGGGTTACCTGGACTCTGTAGTGGGCTTAGGACCCCATTCTCCCGTGGGTGCAGAGGGGTGCCAACCCCCAAGGGGACTGAGGTTCCACGAACCCACTCACCAGCGCCCCGTAGCGGCGGCCCTAGGAAGTGCACCTTCGCACAGGCAAAGTCCGGTGTCGGGGTCAGGCTCGGGGCGGGGGCGGAGCAGGGGCTCATCAGTACTGCTGGTCCAGGTGAGGACTCTTCCTCTTTGAGTGGGGCTGGTTTGCCCGGGTCTCTCCTAGCCAGCCTGTCTGTCTGCAGTTTTGGAACAGGCCGCGGTAGCTGCTTCTCTGTGGCTCACATGGGATGTCCTCCCTGAGAGTGACCCCGCCCCTCCGTCTAGGGTGTCTTTGGGCGCAGGCCTGCCCCTGTGGGTGGTAGTGCGAGAGGATGGTGCAGGTGTCCCCCACGGGGACGAGGGCCCCGTTGCCAAAACGGGCTGAGGTCTCTGGACCCTTTAGGAGTCTTCGGACCCCGTACCCCTTGGTGTAGAGGGACCCCTATCCCCAAGGGGACTGAGTGTCCACCAACGCCCTCACCAGCGTCCCCTAGCTGCGGCCCTGGGAAGTGTGACTCTGCACAGGCAGAGCCCGGTGGGCGGGGACAGCCTTCGTCCGGGGGCGGAGCCAGGACTCATCAGAGCTGCCAGGCCAGGTGAGGACTCTTCCCCTTTGAGTGGGGCTGGGTTGCCAGGGGCTTTATGCGCCGGATGTCTGTCTGCAGTTTTGGAACAGGCCGCCATCGCCCCTTGGCTGTGGCTTACAAGGGGTTTCCTCCTTGACAATGACCACAACCCTCCTTGTAGGGCGTCATCGGGTGCACGCCCAGCCCCTTGGAGTGTGAGTGGGAGAAGATTGTAGGTGTGCCCCGGGGGTAAGATTCACAGTTCCCCAAAGGGATAAGAGGGCCCCGTTCCCAATGGGGGAAAGGGGACTCATTTCTCCAAGGGGGTAGAGTTCCCCATAACCCCGTGGCGGTTGAGGGTCCCCGAACCCCCTCACTGGCGCCCCCTAGCAGCGACCCTGAGAAGTGCACCTGTGCACATGCAGAGTCTGGTGTGCAGCATCAGGCTCCGGCCGTGGGCGGAGCCAGGGGCTCATCAGCGCTGCTGGGCCAGGTGGGGACTCTTCCCCATGAGTGGGGCTGGGTTTCCCGGGGCTTTCCTAGCCGGCCTGTCTCCAGTTTTGGAAAAGGCCTCGGTCGCCGCCTGCCTGTGGCTTACAGGGGGTGTTCTCCCTCACTGTGACCCCACCCCTCCGTCTAGGGCTTCTTGGGACGCAGGCCTGCCCTTGGGGCTGGTGGAGCGAGAGGAGGGTTCAGGTGTCCCCAAGGGGGAAGAGGGCGCCGTTCCCAAAACGGGCTTGGGGTCCCTGGACTCTGTAGTTTGCTTAGGACCCTGTACCCCCGTGGGTGCATAGGGGCGCCAACCCCCAAGGGGACTGAGGTTCCATGAACCCCCTCAGCAGCGCCCCCTAGAGCGGCCATAAGAAGTGCACATTTGCACAGGCAGAGTCCGGTGGGCGGGGTCAGGCACCGGCCGGGGCGGAGCCAGGGGCTCATCAGCGCTGCCAGGCCAGGTGAGGACTCTTCCCCTTTGAGTGGGGCTGGGTTGCCAGGGGCTTTATGCGCCGGCTGTCTGTCTGCAGTTTTGGAACAGGCCACCCTCGCTGCTTGGCTGTGGCTTACAAGGGGTTTCCTCCCTCACAGTGACCACGACCCTATTTGTAGTGCGTCATCGGGCACACGCCCAGCCGCTTGGGGTGTGAGTGGGAGAAGAGGTTGCAGGTGTGCCCCGGGGGGAAGATTCACCGTTCCCCCAAGGGGCAAGAGGGCCCCGTTCCCCATGGGGGAAAGGGGTCTCGTTTCCTCAGGGGGGTAGAGGTCCCCATAACCCCGTGGCAGCTGAGGGTTGCCGAACCCCCTCACCAGCGCCCCCTAGCAGCGGCCCTGAGAAGTGCACCTGTGCACATACAGAGTCTGGTGGGCGGCGTCAGGCTCCGGCCGGGGGCGAAGCCAGGGGCTCATCAGCGCTGCTGGGCCAGTTTGGGACTCTTCCCCATGAGTGGGGCTGGGTTTCCCGGGGCTTTCCTAGCTGGCCTGTCTGTCTGCAGTTTTGGAAGAGTCCTCGGTCGTCTCCTGTCTGTGAGCTTACAGGGGGTGTCCTCCCTCACATTGACCCCACCCCTCCTTCTAGGGCTTCTTGGGACGCAGGCCTGCCCTTGGGGCTGGTGGAGCGAGAGGAGGGTGCAGGTGTCCCTCAGGGGGAGGAGGGCCCCGACCCAAAACGGCTTTGGGTTCCCTGGACTCTGTAGTGGGCTTAGGAACCCCTACCCCCTTGGGTGCAGAGGGGTGCCAACCCCCAAGGGGACTGAGGTTCCACGAACCCACTCACCAGCGCCCCGTAGCGGCGGCCCTAAGAAGTGCACCTTCGCACAGGCAAAGTCCGGTGGGCGGTGTCAGGCTCCGTGCGGGGGCGGGGCAGGGGCTCATCAGTAATGCTGGTCCAGGTGAGGACTCTTCCTCTTTGAGTGGGGCTGGTTTGCCCGGGTCTCTCCTAGCCAGCCTGTCTGTCTGCAGTTTTGGATCAGGCAGCGGTTGCCGCTTCTCTGTGGCTCTCAGGTGGTGTCCTCCCTGAGAGTGACCCCGCCCCTCCGTCTAGGATGTCTTGGGGCGCAGGCCTGCCCCTGTGGGTGGTAGTGCGAGAGGATGGTGCAGGTGTCCCCCAAGGGGACGAGGGCCCCGTTGCCAAAATGAGTTTCAGGTCTCTGGAACCTTTAGGAGTCTTAGGACCCCGTACCCCCATGGTGTAGAGGGTCCCCTATCCCCAAGGGGACTGAGTGTCCACCAATGCCCTCACCAGCGCCCCTAGCTGCGGCCCTGAGAAGTGCACCTGTGCACATGCAGAGTCTGGTGGGCGGCGTTAGGCTCCGGCTGGGGGCGGAGCCAGGGGCTCATCAGCGCTGCTATGCCAGGGGGTGACTCTTCCCCATGAGTGGGGCTGGGTTTCCCGGGGCTTTCCTAGCCGGCCTGTCTATCTGCAGTTTTGGTACAGGCCTCGGTCGCCACCTGTCTGTGGCTTACAGAGAGTGTCCATCCTCACAGTGACCCCACCCCTCCGTCTAGGGCTTCATGGGACGCAGGCCTGCCCTTTGGGCTTGTGGAGCGAGAGGAGGGTGCAGGTGTCCCCATGTGGGAGGAGGGCCCCGTTCCCAAAACGGGCTTTGGGTCCCTGGACTCTGTAGTGGTCTTAGGACCCCGTACCCTCGTGGGTGCAGAGGGGCGCCAACCCCCAATGGGACTGAGGTTCCACGAACCCCCTCACCAGCGCCCTCTAGCGGCGGCCCTAAGAAGTGCTCCTTTGCACAGGCAGTGCTGTGGGCGGGGTCAGGCTCCGGCCGGGGGCGGAGCAGGGGCTCATCAGCACTGCTGGTCCAGGTGAGGACTCTTCCTCTTTGAGTGGGGCTGGGTTCCCCGGGGGCACTCCTAGCCAGCCTGTCTGTCTGCACATTTGGAACAGGCCGCGGTTGCCGCTTCTCTGTGGCTCACAGGGGTTGTCCTCCCTGAGAGTGACCCCGCCCCTCCGTCTAAGGTGTCTTCGGGCACACGCCTGCCCCTGTGGGTGGTAGTGCGAGAGGATGGTGCAGGTGTCCCTCACGCGGCCCCACGAGGGCCCCTTTGCCAAAACGGGCTTGAGGTCTCTGGACTCTTTAGGAGTCTTAGGACCCCGTAACCCCGTGGGGTAGAGGGGCCCCTATCCCCAAGGGGACTGAGTGTCCACCAACGCCCTCACCAGCGCCCCCTAGCGGCCGCACTGAGAAGTGCGCTTCTGCACATGCGAGCCCGGTGGGCGGGGTCTGCCTCCGTCCGGGGGCGGAGACAGGGGCTCATCAGCGCTGCCGGGCCAGGTGAGGACTCTTCCCCTTTGAGTGGAGCTGGGTTGCTGGGGCTTTATGCGCCGGCTGTCTGTCTGCAGTTTTGGAACAGGGTGCCCTCGCCGCTTGGCTGTGACTTACATGGGGTTTCCTCCCTGACAATGACCACGACCCTCCTTATAGTGCGTCATAGTGCGCACGCCCATACCCTTGGGGTGTGAGTGGGAGAAGAGGTTGCAGGTGTGTCCCGGGGGGAAGATTCACCGTTTCTCCAAGGGGAAAGAGGGCCCGTTCCCCATGGGGGAAAGGGGTCTCGTTTCCCCAGGGGGGGTAGATGTCCCCATAAACCCGTGGCGGCTGAGGGTCCCCGAACCCCCTCACCAGCGCCCCCTAGCAGCGGCCCTGAGAAGTGCACCCGTGCCCATGCAGATTCTGGTGGGCAGCGTCAGGCTCCGGCCGGGGGCGGAACCAGAGGCTCATCAGCGCTGCTGGGCCAGGTGAGGACTCTTCCCCATGAGTGGGGCTGGGTTTCCCGGGGCTTTCCTAGCCGGCCTGTCTTTCTGCAGTTTTGGAAGAGGCCTCGGTCGCCGCCTGTCTGTGGCTAACAGGGGGTGTCCTCCCTCACAGTGACCCCACCCCTCCGTCTAGGGCTACTTGGGACGCAGGCCTGCCCTTGGGGCTGGTGGAGCGAGAGGAGGGTGCAGGTGTCCCCCTGGGGGAGGAGGGCCCCATTCCCCAAACGGGCTTCAGGTCCCTGGACTCTAGTGGGCTTACGACCCCGTACCCCCGTGGGTGCAGAGGGGCGCCACCCACAAGGGGACTGAGTTTCCACGAACCCCCTCACCTGCGCCCCCCAGCGGCGGCCCTAAGAAGTGCACCTTTGCACAGGCAGAGTCCGGTGGGCGTGGTCAGGCTCAGGCCGGGGGCGGAGCAGGGGCTAATCAGAGCTACTGGGCCAGGTGAGGACTCTTCCTCTTTGAGTGGGGTTGGGTTGCCCGGGGCATTCCTAGCCAGCCTGTCTGTCTGCAGTTTTGGAACAGGCCGCGGTAGCCGCTTGTCTGTGGCTCACAGGGGATGTCCTCCCTGAGAGTGACCCCGCCCCTCCGTCTAGGTTGTCTTCGGGCGCAGGCCTGCCCCTGTGGGTGGTAGTGCGAGAGGATGGTGCAGGTGTCCCCCACGGGGACGAGGGCCCCGTTGCCAAAACGGGTTTCAGGTCTCTGGACCCTTTAGGAGTCTTAGGACCCCGTACCCCCGTGGTGTAGAGGGTCCCCTATCCCCAAGGGGACTGAGTGTCCACCAAGGCCCTCACCAGCGCCCCCTTGCTGCGGCCCTGAGAAGTGCGCCTCTGCACAGGCTGAGCCCGGTGGGCGGGGTCAGGCTCCAACCCGGGGCAGAGCCAGGGGCTCATCTGCGCTGCTGGGCCAGGTGAGGACTCTTCCCCTTTGAGTGGGGCTGGGTTGCCAGGGGCTTTATGCGCCAGATGTCTGTCTGCAGTTTTGGAACAGGCTGCCCTCGCCCCTTGGCTGTGGCTTACAGTGGGTTTCCTCCCTGACAATGGCCACGACCCTCCTTGTAGGGTGTCATCGGGTGCACGCCCAGCCCCTTGGGGTGTGAGTGGGAGAAGAGGTTGCAGGTGTGCCCCATGGGGAAGATTTACCGTTCCCCCAAGGGGCAAGAGGTCCCCGTTCCCCATGGGGAAAGGGGTCTCGTTTCCCCAGGGGCGTAGATTTCCCCATAACCCCGAAGCGGCTGAGGTTGCCCGAACCCCCTCACCAGCGCCCCCTAGCAGCGGCCCTGACAAGTGCACCTGTGCACATGCAGAGTCTGGTGGGCGGTGTCAGTCTCCGGCCGGGGGCTGAGTCAGGGGCTCATCAGCGCTGCTGGGCCAGGTGAGGACTCTTCCCCATGAGTGGGGCTGGGTTTCTTGGGGCTTTCCTAGCTGGCCTGTCTGTCTGCAGTTTTGGAACAGGCCTCGGTCTCCGCCTATCTGTGGCTTACAGGTGGTGTCCTCCCTCACAGTGACCCCACCCCTCCGTCTAGGGCTTCTTGGGATGCAGGCCTGCCCTTGGGGCTCGTGGAGCGAGAGGAGGGTGCAGGTGTCCCACAGGGGGAAGAGGGCCCCGTTCCCAAAATGGTCTTGGGGTCCCTGGACTCTGTAGTGGGCTTAGGACCCCGTACCCCCATGGGTGCTGACGGGCGCCATCCCCCAAAGGGACTGAGGTTCCACGAACCCCCTCACAGCGCCACCTAGCGCCGGCCCTGTGTAATGCATCTTGACGCTTACAGATCTTGTGGGCGGTGTCAGGTTCCGGCCAGGGGCGGAGCCATGGGATCATCAGCGCTACTGGGCCATGTGAGGACTCTTCCTCTTTTAGTGGGGTTCGCTGCCCTGGGTTTTCCGCACTCGTCTGTCTGCCTGTAGTTTTGGAAGAGGCAACGCTCGCCGGTGTTCTGTGGCTTACAGGGATTCCCTCCCTATTGTGACCCCACCCCTCCGTATATGGTTTCTTTGGGTTCATGGCCTGCCCCTTGGCGTGTGAGTGCTAGTTTAGGGTGAAGGTTTCCCCAAGGGGGAGTATGGCCCAGTTCTCCCTATGGGTTTGACGTCCCTGGATCCCCTAGGGGGCTTATGGCTCTGTACCCCAATGGGGCCGATGGCCCCTGACCCCCCAACCACAGATGCTTGACCTTAATTCCCTAAAAATAGATAAGTGGGGGTCCTCCCTGTTGGTGGTGCGGTTGAGTGCTGGGCTTGAAGCTTCCCAGAATCTCTACAGCACCGTTTAGATCCCCTGCCACCAGTGATGGTCCCATATGGCTGTCCGACCTCTCCTGCCCCGCCGCTGTTCACCTCAGCAGTGTGTTTGTCAGTCTGCCTGTACTGCTCTCACCTGTGGCTCCTGTGACTTGTCTCACCCTCCCGCACTGCTGACTGTACCCAGTGCTTGTGTAAATAAAAAATCAAATATTGACTAAAATAGGAAAGAGGCTTAAATCCTGTTCTTCAGAGGGGCGGATCAACATGGCCACGAGGAAACCTTGCAAGTAAGATCTCCCATTATAAAATGTTAATAAGGAGGAAAAGCAGCAGGTCCCAGTAAGTACTGGGAAATGGAAGATAAAAAGGTGACTCCAGCAAACTACCCGAAGAAGAAAGTTACCATAATAGAGAACTAGAAGGGTGGAAAGCTCAGAATCCTGCAACCCTCCCTTACCCACAAAGATGGCACTCTCCAATCAACAGAAATGAGAATAAAAATAAAAAGACTAAAACAACCAAGAAGAAACTATGCATCAAGTGGGACTTTGAGTGGAAATGAACTTTTTCAGCCACCACACCCCGTGAACTGGAGCTGTGGAGAACCCTGCAGGATTCACCATGGAGGTAAGCGAATGGCTCCAGGCGCCAATAGAGAAAAACAAAGACTCCTGGAGACCTATAAACAGCCCCAGGCCAGCCAATAATCTTGTTTGGAAAAGCGGTGCCCTTGAAAAGGATTTGTGGATCTCGGCTGCCCAGGTCCCCGCGCCTGTGACCTAGGCTTGCACAGAGACACACTGGGGCCCTCTCTTAGGTGAACGTCCCTCACTGAGTAATCAGAAACCAGGCGCCCAGGCACAGGAGCGGGGTACAAAAGGCGCCATTTCTGTGGACACTGAACTGGGCTACAGCCTGCATCCTGGACCTGAGGGCTTTGGAACTGAGACCCAGGGCACACAATTTGGGGCATTGGATCCCCACTACTGTGGGGCACAAGGCAAACACAGCACCCCAAATCCATTGAGGCTTTCCCTACCACTCCCACTCTGTTCCCCTGTCCCACAGAGTAAAAAAAAACAGCTCCCCAAGGACACTAGGAGAGATCTCTGGTGCCACCTAGCGACCAGAAAAAAATCACCACATCCCATAGAATAGGGACCTTTCTTCAGTAAAGACTACTTGAAAGGGGCAGAAGGCTCCCAGAGGAGTCAGAGGTGAGCTGGGAAGTTCGCCCAAGCCAGGCCCCTTCTGACCAGCAGTCCAAGCCCAGAGGGGGAGCGGGCACCCATTTCCGGGGCAGACCAGGCATGCCAAAGAGTGTGCCTATCTCTGTATTGCCATTTTAGAATAGGGGCCTTTCTTCAATAAGGACTGCTTGAAACTGGCAGAAGGCTCCCAAAGGAGCCAGAAGTGAGCTGGGAAGTTCGCCCAGGCCAGGCCCCTTCTAGCCAGCAGTCCAACCCCAGAGGGGGAGTGGGCACCCAGGGTCAGGGAAGATGAGGCGCATGGAAGAGTGTGCCTGTATGCAAATCACCATTTTAGAATAGGGACCTTTCTTCAGTAAAGACTGCTTGAAACTGGCAGAAGGCTCCCAAAGGAGTCAGATGTGAGCTGGGAAGTTCGCCCAAGCCAGGCCACTTCTGACCAGCAGTCTGAGCCCAGATGGTGAGTGGACACCCATGACTGGGGCAGATCCAGCGTGCTGGAGAGTGTGCCTGTCTCTGAATCGCCTTTTTAGAACAGGGACCTTTCATCAATGAAGACTGCTTGAAACTGGCAGAAGGCTCCCAGAGGATCCAGAGGTGAGATGGGAAGTTCGCCCAGGCCAGGCCCCTTCTGGTCAGCAGTGTGAGCGCAGGGAAGGAGCGGGCACCCACGGCCGGGGCCAACCCGGTGCGCAGGAGAGTGTGTCTGTCTCTGAGTCGCCATTTTAGAATAGGGACTTTTCTTCAGTAAAGACTGCTTGAGGCCAGCAGAAGGCTCCCGGAGGAGCCAGAGGTGAGCTTGGAAGTTCGCCTAGGCCAGGCCCCTTCTGGCCAGCAGTCTGAACCCAGAGGGGGAGCAGGCACCCAGGGCTGGGGCAGACCGGGTGCGTGGAAGAGTGTGCCTGTATCCAAATCGCCATTTTAGAATAGGGACCTTTCTTCAGTAAAGACTGCTTGAAACTGGCAGGAGGCTCCCAGAGGAGCCAGAGGTGAGCTGGGAAGTTTGCCCACAACAGGTCCCTTCAGGCCAGCAGTCAAAACCCAGAGGGGAAGCAGACACCCACGGCCAGGGCAGACTGGGCATGCAGAAGAGTGTGCCTGTCTCTGAAGCGCCATTTTAGAACAAGGACCTTTCTTTAATAAAGACTGCTTGAATCTAGCAAAAAGCTCCCCATGGAGCCAGAGGGAGAAGGTTCCCTGTGCAGTCAGAGGTAAGCTGAAGGCCCCCACAAGCATGGTCCCAGCTGGCAGGAAGTTGGCGCCCAGAGGAGGATCCAGAGATTTGGAAATCAGAGTGCAATCCAGGTGCTCCACCTCCAGGGTAGTTTGTGGGACTTCAAGATGCACCTTTGTAACTAAACACAAAAGGAGGAGAGATTCTGTGACAGTGATCATTAACATATTCAAAGTACCACTGCCTCACTAGACTTCTGGCGTAATAGTTTTTGACTCATTTGGATTGCCAGTTTCTGAAACTCCCAAAAGAACACACCAAAAAGATGCCAGCTAGTACCAGCAGCACACTGTCCCAATGCATAAGGCAAATTAGAAGAGAGGCAGCAGGGAAAAGAAAAACTACAAGCAAAGTAGCATCGCCTCAGAAAAAAGACACAGCACACACACAAAAAAATCATCCACCAGCTTGCAACTATGGTGAATTCGAAGAACTTCTGTGCCTCCCAGAAAAAGAACTTAAAACTGCCGTGCAGAAAAAAACTGATGGAAGTAATTAAGGAAAACAACACTCAGAAGAATGAAATGGAGGGCCTCCCCTGTAGCACAGCGGTTGAGTGCAGGGTTGCGAAGCTGCCCGCAGCCTCTGTGACACTGGTTTGATCCCCGGCTGCTCCCTGGCCACAGGAGGAGGGTCCCACATGGCGTGCAGACATCTCCTGCCGCCCGCTGCTTCCCTGAGAAGTGTACTTCAGTCCTTCTGCCAGCTCTGCTCCCCGCTCTGGTTCTGGTGAATTCTTTTACCCTCCCGTGCTTCTGGCTGTACCCAACGCATGTATAAATAAACAAACAAATATATAAATAAATAAAAATACATGCCTCTTTAAAAAAAAAAAAGAATGAAATTGAGTCCCTAAAGAGGGAAGTAAAAGAAATGCAGGAGATCAAAGAATTAATGGAGGCGCTAAAGAACTCTAGGGAAAGCAATGAAAGCAGAATAGATGAAATGGAAGAACAAATCAGTACTCTTGAAGACACAGAAATGAAAAAAAAACAAAACAGAAAAGGAAAGAGAAGTACAAAACAAAGACTGAAGAAAGACTTCGGGAACTATCTGACTCCATGAGGAAAGGAAACATAAGAGTTATAGGAATCCCAGAAGGAGAGGAGAGAGATCTAGGAACAGAGAAAATATTCAAGGGTATAATTGAAGAGAACTTCCCAAATGTGAAGAAGGAGCTGAAAATTGATATACAGGAAGCAAGAAGAACACCAAACTTCCATGACAAAAGGAAAAATACAGCAAGACACATAATAGTAAGGCTCCCAAGAATCCAAGACAAGGAAAAAAATAATGAAGCTGACAAGAGGGAAGAAACAGATAACATTCACAGGAAAACCAATCAGACTGACATCAGAATTCTCCGAAGAAACACTATGGGCAAGGAGAGAGTGGAGGGATATAGTCAACAGACTCCAAGAAAACAGATGCCAACCAAGAATACTCTATCCCACAAAGCTCTCCTTCCTCCACGAAGAAAGAATAAGGACCTTCCCAGACAAACAGAAACTCTGGAATTTCATTACGACTAAACCCCCACTCCAAAAAATACTACAAGGAGTCCTAAAGCCAGAACCTCAGAGGGACGAATAACAACAAAAGAAGGCCAAAAAAATAAAGTTATTAAAAGAATAAATAAATAAAATCAAAGGAAAGACAAACAATGGCAAATATAGATGCTAACATATAACTATTAACTCTAAATGTAAATGGACTAAACTCTTCAATAAAAAGACACAGAGTTGCAGGCTGGATTAAGAAATAAAACCCAACCTATTGCTGTCTCCAGAAATCACATTTAGCTACAAAAGATAAAAAATAACCTCAACGTTAAAGGATGGAAAACAATCCTACAAGCAAATGGACCAAAAAAGAAAGCAGGAATAGCTATACTTATATCAGGTAAAACATTTCAAACTCAAACAGGTAAAAAGAGACCCCAATGGTCACTACATTATGATCAAGAGGAAAATACTTCAAGAAGAAATAACACTCATTAACATATACTCACCAAACGAAGGAGCACCAAAATATATCAGACAACTATTGTCATCTTTGAAAACAGACATCAGACAAAACACATACATAGTGGGAGACTTCAACACACCACTATCAACAATGGATAGATCAATGAGACAAAAAATAAGTAAAGACACTAAAGCTCTAAATAAGGACCTAGAGTGCTTGGGCTTAACAGACATCTGTAGAACACTAAACCCCCAAAAAACGGAGTACACATTTTTCTCAAGCGCACATGGATCATTCTCCAGGATCGATCACATACTGGGGCACAAGACAAACATCAACAGATACACCAAGATTGAAATCATACCAACCATCTTTTCTGACAATGAAGGCATCAAACTAGAAATAAACCATAAAAAGAAGGCAAGGAACTATCCTACCTCATGGAGATTGAAACCCACACTACTAGAAGATCACTGGACTAATGAGGAGATCAAAGAATAAATTAAAAAATTATTTGAATTGAATGACAAGGAGGACACCAATTTCCTAAATGTATGGGATGCAGCAAAAGCGGTAATAAAAGGAAAATATATAGCAATAGAATCTCACATCAAGAAACAAGAAAGAACTCAAAGAAACAACCTAATCTCAAAGCTCAAAGAACTAGAAAAAGAAAAACAACAACAACAACAACAAAAAAAAACTAATAGAAGAAAAGAAATAATAAAAACCAAAGCAGAAATAAATGAAATCGAATCTAAAAAAAAAAAAAATTCCGAAAGATCAATGAAACCAAGAGCTGGTTCTTCAAAAAAATAAATAAAATAGACAAACCCCTATCCAGGCTCACAAAGGAAAAAAGGAGAAAGCACAAATAAACAGGATCTCAAATGAAAGAGGAAAATCACAACGGACACAGCAGAAATCAAAAGAATAATCTGTAACTACTATGAGCAGTTATATGGAAACAAGTTCAACAATCTAGAGGAGATGGACAAATTCCTACAACTCTACAATCGCCCAAAACTAGATAAAGAAGAAATAGAAACACTTAAACAGACCAATTACAAGCAGCAAAATTGAAATGGTAATCAAAAACCTCCCCAAAAGTGCCTCCCCAGTAGCGCAGCTGTTGAGCTCTGGGTTGCGAAGCTGCCCGCGTCCTTCGCAACGCTGGTTCAATCCCCGGTTGCTCCCCGGCCACCAGAAGAGGGTACCATATGGCACGCAGATCTCTCCTGCCACCCGCTGCTCCCCTCAGCAGTGTACTTTGGTCCTTCTGCCTGCTCTGCTCCCCGCTCTGGCTCTGGGGAATTCTCTCACCCTCCCACGCTTCTGACTGTACCCAGTGCATGTATAAACAAAACAAACAAATAAATAAATAAAACATGCCTCTATTAAACCCCCCCCAAAAAAAAAGCTCAGGACCTGATGGATTTACAAATGAATTCTACCAAACATTCAGAGACGAATTAGTGCCTATCCTTCACAAACTCTTCCAAAAAATTGAGAAGGAAGGGACAATATCAAACACGTTCTATGAAGCCAACATTACACTAATACCAAAACCGAACAAGGACAACACAAAAAAGGAAAACGACAGGCCAATCTCCCTAATGAACACTGATGCTAAAATCCTCAATAAAATTTTAGCTATCAGAATCCAACAATGTATGCACAAGATAATTCACCACGACCAAGTAGGATTAATTCCAGGGACACAAGGATGGTTCAACATCCGAAAATCAATCAACTTTATCCAACACATCAACAAAAAGAAATATAAAAACCATATGATAATATCAATCAATGCTGAGAAAGCTTTCGACAAAGTGCAACACCCATTCATGAAAAAAGCCCTTGAAATTCTTGGGATACAAGGAACATACCTCAACATCATAAAGGCCATATATGACAAGCCAAAAGTCAGTATCATTCTCAATGGTGAAAAGCTGAAAGCATTCCCATTAAGATCTGGAACAAGACAAGGATGTCCACTCTCACCACTGCTTTTCAATATAATAATGGAAGTCCTAGCCAGAGCAATAAGACAAGAGAAAGACATACAAGGAATCCAAATAGGAAAAGAAGTCAAACTATCACTATTTGCTGATGATATGATAAGCATAGAGAACTCCGAAAACTCCACAGAAAACTAATTAAACTCATCAATCAGTTTAGTAAAGTGGCAGGATACAAAATCAACACGCAAAAGTCAGCAGCCTTCCTATACACAAACAATAAATCTGAAGAAGAAGAAATCAAAAAAAAAAAACATCCCTTTTATTATGGAAACAAAAAAAATCAAATACTTGGGAATAAATTTAACCAAAGAGGTGAAGGACTTAAACAAAGAAAACTATAAAACACTGTTAAAAGAAATAGAAGAAGACACAAAGAAATGGAAATGCATCCCCTGCTCATGGATTGGAAAAATAAACATTATTAAAATGGCCATCCTACCAAAAGCAATATACAGATTCAATGCTATTCCAATCAAAATTGCAATGTCATTCTTCAAAGAAACAGAACAATTATTGATGAAATTAATATGGAATCACAAAAAACCCCGACTAGCCGAAGCTCTCCTGAAAAATAAAAAGGGAATGGAGGCATCACACTCCCAGTCTTCAAAATATACTACAAAGCCATAATCATCAAAACTGCATGGTATTGGAACAAGAACAGACACACAGACCAATGGAATTGAATAGAAAATCCAGAAATAAACCCACAGATTTATGGTCAACTAATCTTTGACAAAGGAGCAAAGAATATGCATTGGAACAAAGAAAGTTTGTTCAATAAATGGTCCTGGAAAACTGGGTCGCTACATGCAAAAGAATGAAGCTTGACTACTACCTAACACCATGCACAAAAACCAATTCAAAATGGATAAAGGACTAGACATAATACCAAAAACCATAAAATGCATAGAAGGAAATATAGGCGAAACACTATGTGATATTCACATCAAAGACATCTTTACAGACACATCACCCAAAGCAGTGATAGTGAAGGCAAAGATAAACAGCTGGGACAACATCAAATTAAAGAGCTTTCTGCACAGCAAAAGAGACAATAACAAAAACAAAGAGAAACCCCACCAACTGGGAGAACATTTTTGCACCCAACACTAATGATACAGGACTGATCACAAAAATCAACAAAGAGCTGATGAGACTCAACAAAAACAAAGAAAATAATCCAGTCAAAAAATGGGCAGAAGAGCTAAAAAGAAACTTCTCTGAAGAGGAAATGCAAATGGCCAACAGGCATATGAAAAAATGTTCAACATCACTTGTAATCAGGGAAATGCAAATCAAAACTACAATGAGATACCATCTTACACCAGTGAGAATGGCACATATTAATAAAACTAGCAACAACAAATGTTGGCGAGGTTGTGGAGAATAAGGAACTCTCCTGCACTGTTGGTGGGAGTGCAAACTGGTCCAACCACTATGGAGAGCTGTGTGGAGATTTCTTGACCTACTAAACATAGAGCTTCCATATGATCCAGCAATTCCACTCCTAGGTATTTACCCAAAGGACACAGAAACATCAATTCCAAAGAGCACCTGCACCCCTATATTTATAGCAGCACTATTTACAATAGCTAAGCTTTGGAACCAACCCAAATGCCCAAAAATAGATGACTGGATCAAGAAGATGTGGTACATATGCACCATGGAATATTACTCAGCAATCAAAAAATATAACACATGCAATTTGCAGCAACATGGATGGAGCTGGAAGGGATCATGCTCAGCGAAATAAGCCAGAAAGAAGAAGAAAATACCGGATGGTCTCACTCATAGCAGGAACCTAGAAAACTTAAATAAGGGACCATGAAAAAGAATAACTATAAGAAAAAATATCAAAACCAACAAACAACTATGAACCAGAGACACTCTATAAGGGGTGGGGGGCGGGGAAAGGTGGGCTTGGGGTCAAAATAAGGGGGTTGTAATTGTATGGGGAATATAAAAAATAAAATTTAAATAAAATGTGGGAAAAAATTAAACTTATGGTCAAATATCATAAATTATATTTAACCCAGAATAACAAATATACTCATAGATAAATATTTTCCTGTGGCCTAAATTATTTCTCCAATTGTTTCCTATATTTTCCATGAGGGAAGAGAAGGGGAGTGTCCAGCTCCTCTCTGGGGACCCTCAACCTCTGCCCTCCCTCAGGCGTCAGGGGATGAGCAGGGACGGGGAGTCAGGGTCCCTGCTGTGTCCAGGTTCTGCCATCAATGGCCTGATGGTCTTTTCATTGATCACCCTCACAGCTAGAGTGAGAATGACTATGAAGATCTTTCCAGCTCAAGGCCTCACATGTCCCGCAGCCCTGACTGTCTGGAGCGTCCCCTCCCTTATTGTCACTTCTCAGGGCTGAGCAGAGAAGGGAGAAGGGAGGTGCCAGGTGTCAGCACACGCCCTGAAGGGACAGTCAAAACTTCCAGCCTCAGGTCATGTGGCTGCAGGAAAATGCCCACTGGTCCAGAATCTGCCCCAGAGGGGAAGGGGGGGCATGGGGGAAGGGTCAGGGCTGCCCCTCTGGGGGGCTGATGAGGATCCTGTCTCAGGCTTAGGGAGAAGCCACCATGACCCCCTGTCCCTCCAGTAGCTGGATGTGGAGCCAGAGTCTCACCAAGGTCATTCTATAAGCCCCTCTGCCGGCCACTCCCTTTAGCCTGTGTGCACGAAGCAGCTCTGCGTGGTATTTTCACCAGCCCTGGGAGCAGGATGCAGGCTCCATCACCAGGAATTAGATCGGCCCCTGAGGTGTGGGTATTAGGCCCTGCCTGGCCCCCACAGAATACTCACATGGAGGTGCCGGCAGCCCTGCCTTTTCCTCTGCTCTGTGACCTTGTGAAGGTCCCCCTTGGAGGGAGATTACAGTGGGCTGAACTTGGGGGTCCCCTCCCAGCCCCAGGCCTCAGGGAGCCAGTGCTGCTCTGAGTCTGTCTGGCTCACGTGTCTCCAGGGCGCTGGGCTGTGGGGTTGGAGAGGCAGCCCCGCAGGGCTGGAGGCACAGACTCAGACCAAAGGGGAGCCGGGGCCGGGGGCCTTCTGGCTCAGCAGACTCCAGGCCAGAGGATGGGACATGGGGTGTTTCCCTGAGCATCATCTGTTTTATCAAGGACAGAAGTGCCTGGGGAGCAGTGAAATTATGACTGAAAGCACCTGACCCACAGAAGGTTCCAGTACATTATAATCACCCCCTGGAACCCATGAATGAGTATTTAATTCAGCACATTTATGATCCCCACAAAATTCAAATTTTCTCCTTGAAGTTCTTCTTTTTTTGATTCCCTTAATTTGATCTTGGTGTCACTTATTATACTTAGAAATTTCCTAGGCTGGCTTATTTGTAAGTACTTCTTAATTGCTTTGCCAGGTGGGAATTCCACATGTTATGCTTGGAGATTCTAGGCACTATTTCATGTCAAGACTGAGTTTAGTGATGTGACAAACTTGCAATTCTCTAATCCTACTGAAGTTAAAAACCTAGATAATGAAAACCCACAGAAGTAATGAAGATGTCTTTTCCTCAAGGTCAGCACGTTACTGCAAGTAACGCAGACTCTAAGAATGACACTCAGGGATACTCAGGACCTCTGGAGGCTCCTTTCTCTTGGGCCTGTGGGGTTCCTAGGACTAGGAACCGTCCACAGAGTGGGGAGGGAGGTGCTGACAAGCTCCTGAGGGCCCATCACTCAGGGGGAGGAGAAGCCACCTCAGGTTATGGCCCAGGTGTGACTCATGCTCCTTGGCTCCACCAGAGACTTTACCTCAGGGTCCTGGTGCTTGTTCCTGCTGCTGAAACTATTCCAGATTTTTCTGGTGGTGTTCCCGGTCAACGGCTGTGGCCTCCAGAAGATGAAATGGAGGTTGGTTACCACGGAGGGAGATTCACCACCAGAAGAGGGAGAAGGGACAGAAACCTGCCTTCAGTGACCTGCCTTTAGTGCCTATTAAGGCAGCTTCCTGATCAATAAGCTCATAGAGTGGACTGATTTTGTCATCCTTGTCCTTCAAAGCTCATTTTTTTGTTTTGTTATATTTATTTTCCAACTTTATTGAGACATAATTGGCATATTAAGTTTAAGGTATACAATATGATGATTTGATACATGTATATATTGTGAAAGAATTACTACAATAAGGCTAGTTAACACATCCATCATCCCACATAATCACAATTTGTGTGTTTGTATGTTGAGAACATTTAAGATTTACTCTCTTAACAACTAGCGAGTGTATAATACAGTAGTGTTAAATATAGTTACCATGATCAATACTAGACCCAAAATTTACTCATAACTGGAAGCTCATAACCTTTGGGCAATATCTCCCTCCCCACTCCCAGCCCATGGCAACCATCAATTTATTCCCTGTTTCTGTGGGTGTGGCTTTTTTTTTAAAAAAAGAATTCCATTTATGTGAGCATACAGCATTTGTCTGACTTATGTCACATGGCATAATGCTCTCAAAGGTCCATCAATCTGTGTTGTTGAAAATGGAAGGCTTTTCCTCTTTTTATGGCTGAGTAATATTCCAGTGTGTAAAACACATCTGTATCCATTCATCTGTCAATGGAAGTTGGGTTGTTTCCATGTCTTGGCTATTACAAATAATGCTGCAATGAACATGGGGAAGTAATTATCAAGATAATGATTTCATTTCCTTCCAATATTAACCCAGAAGTGGAATTGCTGGATCACATGGCAACTATTTTTAATTTTTTGCAGGGTCTCCATACTGTTTTCCAGAGTAGCTACAAGTTTACATTCCCATCAACAGTACAGTGGTATTCCTTTTCTCCACATTCTACCTGACACTTGCTATCTCTTGTCTTTTTGAGAGTAGCCATTGTAACAGGTAGGAAGTAACATCTCATTGAGATTTTGATCTGCATTTCTCTGATGATTAGTGATGAGGAGCATTGTTTCATGAACCTGTTGGCAGTTGTTTGTTCCAGTTTTTAATCTGATCATCTTCTTATTGCGCTTTAATAGTTCCTTGTAGATTTTGGATAACAGTTCTTGATCGCACATATCTTCTCCCAGTCTGTGACTTATCTTTTCATTCTCTTGACAGTTTCTTTAACAGATCACAAAATTTTAATTTTAGTGAACAGCATATCAATTCTTTCTTCCATGCATTGTGCCCTTGGTGTTGCAGCTAAAGACATCATCGAACCCAAGGTCATTTAGATTTTCTCTCATGTTATCTTCTAGTTTTATAGCTTGCATTTTAACTTAGATCCATTTTGACCGAATGTTTTGCATGTGATCACCCAGTTGTTCCGGAACCATTTATTCAGAAGGTTCTTTTCTTCATTGTGTTGTCCTTGCTGCTTTGCCAGTGATGAGTTGACTCTATTTGTGTGGGCCTGTTTATCAGCTCTCTGGTCCACTAACCTATTTGTCTGTTCTTTCACCAAGGTTATACTGTCTTGATTACTGTGACTTTATATTAAATTTTTTTATAACTTGTTAAATGTTTTTACACCATTGTTCATTTTTAAACAATGCTTGCTTTTTCCTTTTTTTTAAAGATTTATTTATTTATTTATTTATTTATTTATGCAAGCACTGGGTACAGTCAGAAGCACGGGAGGGTGAGAGAATTCACCAGAGCCAGAGCGGGGAGCAGAGCAGGCAGAAGGACTGAAGTACAATGCTGAGGGGAGCCGCGGGCAGCAGGAGAGGTGTGCATGCCATGTGGGACTCTCCTCCCGTGGCCAGGGAGCAGCCAGGGATGGAACCGGCACTGCAGAGGCTGCAGGCAGCTTCGCAGCCCAGCGCTCAACTGCTGCGCCACCGGGGAGGCCCATGTTTGTTTTTTTCTTATTCCCCTCTCCCAGGTGCAGTCCCCATAGAATTTCCTTCTCGAATGCACCCCTGCACCATCACCGCAGTCCCCTGTGCTCCTCCATCCCTCTCTTTGATTCCTCTCCCTCCTCCTCCCTTGCAGGATGTCTCTGGTTTATGACTGTCTGTTTTTGTTTTATTTTGTTTTGTTGTGTTTTGTATTGTTATTATATTATGCCCCCGGGGTCTCACTTGGTTCTCCTGTATTCCTCCTATAAGTGAAAACATCCGATATTTTTCTTTTTCCTTCTCACTTATTTCACTGAGCATAATTCCTGGCCCCTACTGCCCCTTTCCTGGGAGTCCCCACCAAAGGTGCCTTAGACTGTGGCAGGATTTTGGGCCTCAGCACTCCTGCTTTGGGCCAACCCTGTTTGGCTGGGCTTTACCCATAAGGGGACGGGTAACTTTGGGTGTTTTGTTTGGGAACTATTGTAACTATATTCTTTCTCTTCTCTTTCTCTATTGCACACTAATTCTTTATTGCACACTAATTCTATTATCATTCTTTTCTATTAAAGGTCTTACATACCATAGTATGTTTTGTCTTTATACAACTGATGACAGAACCCACTTAGATTGATCAGATTTGAGCATCCATGGAATGTCTCAGCCTGCCAACAGGAGCAGTATCCATTCCTACCCACAATGTAATTGAGTTCCTTTTCCTCCTCACTCTGCAATGGGTCATTGTTACATTTATGAGGTGGAATCTCATTGTGGTTTTAATTGACATTTTCCAGGCCTCCCTGGTGGCACAAGGAGTTAAGATGCAACCTATAAAGCTATCTGCAGCCACTGCAGCACAAGTTCGATCCCCAGCCAGGGAGCTAGCTACATGGTGCAGCAGACCTCTCCTGTCTCCCTGCTGCTCCCCTCAGTAGTGTGTTTCGGTCAGTCTGCCTGTTCTGTTCCGCACTCTGTCTCTGGTGAGTCCTCTCATCCCCCACACCTCTGGCCTGTAACCTAGTGCTGGTATGCATAAATAAATAAATCTTTAAAAAATAATAATAATAATTGGCATTTTCTTGACAGCAAATGATGACATTTATCCATGTATGTATTGGCCACATGCACGTCTTCTTTAGGGAAGTGCCTATTTAGCACTTGTTTTGATTGGGTTGTTTGTTTTCTTGTTTTGGAGTCATTTGTAGATTTTGGATATTAACCCCTTGTTGGACATAGAATGTACAAATATTTTTTTCCCCCTTGATACTGTCTTTTTTTAATTTTTTTTTATTTTTTACATCATTGTTCACTTTTAAACAATATTTAAGCAATATTTGCTTCCCCCACCCCCTCAGGCGTAGTCCCCATAGAGTTTCCTTCATCAATGCACCTGTGCACCATCACCTCAGTGCCCTGTGCTCTTCCCTCCTTCCCTCCAATCCCTCTCCCTCCTCCTCCCCTGCAGTATGTCTCTCATTTACAATTGTCTGTTTTTGTTTTGTTGTGTTTTATACTGTTATTATTTTTTTACACTGATGTCTTATTTGGTTCCCCTATATTCCTGCTGTAAGTGAAACCATCTGATATTTTTCTTTTTCCTTTTGGCTTATTTTGCTGAGCATCATTCCTTCTGGCTCCATCCACATTGCTGGGAAAGGCATGAGTTTGTCTTTTTTTTTAATGTTGAATAATATTCCATTGTGTATATATACCACATCTTCTTGATCCAATCATCTATTTTTGGGCATTTGGATTGTTTTCAAGTTTTACCTATTGTAAATAGTGTTGCAATAAACATAGGAGTACAGGTGTTCTTTTGCATCAATGTTTTGTGTCTTTTGGGTAGATCCCTGGGAGTGGAATTGCCAGGTCATATAGTAGCTCCATTTTTAGTAGACTGAGGAACCTCCAGACAGCTTTCCATACTGGTTGAACCAGTTTGCACTCCCACCAGCAATGTAGGAGAGTTCCTTTTTCACCACATCCTCGCCAACATTTGTTGTTGCTTGGGTTTATATATATATGTGTGTGTGTGTGTGTGTGTGTGTGTGTGTGTGTGCAATTCTTACTGCTGTAAGGTGGTATCACAATGTGGTTTTGATTTGCACTTCTCTGATTATAAGGGATACCGAACATTTTTCATATGCCTGTTGGCATTTCCTCTTTGGAGTAGTGTCTTTTAAGTTCTTCCCTTTTCTTGACTGGATTGTTTATTTTGTTTGTTGAGTTGTGTGAGTTCTTTGTATATCTTTGTGATTAGTCCCTTATCAGTTGAATGGAGTGTAAAGATTTTTTCCCAAGCAGTGGAGTGTATATTTGTGTTGGTTAATGTCTCTTTTGCTGTACAGAAAGAAGATTTTCAGTTTGATGTAATCCCAGGTGTTTATCTTTTCTTTGACTTTCTTTGCTTTGAGTGATGAATCTTTAAATATGTTTCTGAGATGTGCATCTCATAGTGTTTTACATATATTTTCTTCTATGTATTTTATGGTTTCAGTGCTTATGTCCAGTACTTTTATCTATTGTGAGTTGATTTTTGTGCATGGTGAGAGGTAGTGGTCTAGTTTCATTTTTTTACACGTGGTGGTCCAGTTTTCCCAGCACCATTTATAGAACAAACTGTCCGTGTTCCATTGCATATTATTTGCTCGTTTGTCAAAGATTAGTTGTCTATATACATGTGGTTTTATTTCTGGGCTTTCTATTTGGTTCCATTGGTCTGTGTGTCTGTTTTTTTCCAATATCAAACTGTTTTAATTATTATGGCTTTGAAGTATAGGTTGAAGTTTGGAATTGTGATACCTCCTCTCTCCTTTGTTTTCTTCAGTAGGTCTTTGGCTATTCATGTTTTTTTTGTGGTTCCATATGAATTTCATCAGTATTTGTTCTATTTCTTTGAAGAATGTCACTGAGATTTTTATTCGAATAGCATTAAATCTGTATATTACTTTTGGTAGGATGGACATTTTAATGATGTTAATGCTTCTAACCCATGAGCAGGACATGCCTTTCCAATTCTTTGTGTCTTCTGTTTCTTTTAACAGTGTTTTATAATTTTCTTTGTATAGGTCCTTCACCACTTTTGTTAGGTTTATTCCCATGTATTTGATTTTTTTTGTTTCAATCATAAAAGGGATGGTTTTCTTGATTTCTTCTTCTTCAGATTGATAGTTTGTGTATAGGAAGGCTACTGACTTTTTTGTGTTGATTTTGTATCCTGCTACTTTACTAAACTGGTTAATTATTTTGAGTAATTTTTCTATGAAGTTTTTAGGGTTCTCTATGTATATTATCATGTTGTCTGCAAATAGTGATAGTTTTACTTCTTCTTTCCCTATTTGGATTCCTTGTATGTCTTTCTCTTGTATGTCTTATTGCCCTGGCTAGGACCTCCAGTATTACATGGAAGAGCAGTGGTGGGAGAGGCCATCCTTGTCTTGTTCCTGATCTTAAAGGAAAGGCCTTCAGCTTTTCGCCATTGAGAATAATAATGCAGTGGGTTTGTCATATATGGCTTTTATCATGTTAAGGTATATTCCTTCTATCCCGAGAATTTCAAGAAAGCAAGCCCACAGGAGGACACACCACAAAAAGAAAAAGTCACCAGAGCTCCACAATAACATGGAAGAACTTCTGGGCCTGTCAGGCAGAGAATTAATTATCATAATGATTAAAAAGTAGAAAGAAAACAAAGGAAAAAAGTGATTTGAGACAAATAGTCAATGAACTGAAGAATGAAATTGAGACCTTAGGAAAGGAAAGAAAAGAAATGCAGGATATTAAAAGATTACTAGAGGAGATAAAGAACTCTGGGAAAAGCAATTTTGAAAACAGAATCAATGAAATGGAAGAATGGGTTAATACTCTCAAAGATACAGAAATAAAAAGAGCTAAAAGAGGAAAGGAGAGAGAAGTGCAATGGAAGAAGTATGAGGATACTTTCACACAATTATCAGACTCCATGAAGAGAGGGAATTTAAGAGTTATAGGCATTCCACAAGGTGGGGAGTGAGACAAAGGAACTGAGAAATTATTCAAGGAGCTAACTGAAGAAAACTTCCCAAGGTGTTAACACATGTTTTGGACGTGATCTGTGATGTGTTTTATAAGTTGAGAAATTTAGCATAATTTACTTTTGAAATCATTCTTTGTAGTGCATGCAAGAACATTTAAATAACACTCAAGGATACACAGAGATGAGTAATTCTCCCTCACCCCCCAGCACCCCAATCAGCCAGTATCTGCTCAAAACTAGTTCACACTTTATCATTTTTCTTCTAAAAAAAATAATCCATGGGGCCTCCCCTGGTGGCAGAGCGGTTAAGCCCTGGGCTGCGAAGCTGCCCGCAGCCTCTGCAGTGCCGTTTCGATTCCCAGCCACCGGCAAGGGTCCCACATGGTGCTCAGACCTCTCCTGCCGCCCGCTGCTCCCCACAGCAGGGTATTTCATCGGTCTGCCTGTTCTGTTCCCCACTCTGGCTCTGGTGAATTCTCTCACCCTCCTGCGCTTCCGACTGTACCTGGTGCTTGTATAAATAAATAAATAAATCTTTAAAAAAAATAATCCATGCTTGTATCTGGACAATAGTGTTTGTTTTCCTATCACTACTGGAGTTCAGGACACAAAGTGGGAGAAACATTGCACATCATGAATCTGATAAAGGACTGTATCTTGAATTTACAAAATAGCCATTAAAACTCAGTATCAGAAAGAGATGAACCCAATTTTTAAAAAAAGACAAAAACAGTGAATTAAATCAATGGTACTTCAGTAAAAATGTGGATGAAAGCCTTAATAGAGATTTCACCAAGAAGAGAAACAGACGACAAGGAAGAACATGAACAGATGCTCAGCATCACAGGGTACTAGGCAAAAACAGTTAAGAACAACAGTGACACCATCACACTGAGGAGGAGGCTGAAAACGCAAACCCTGCACAATACCAGGTGCTGCCCAGGATGTTGACAATAGGAGCCTCATCGCTGCTGGCAGGAATGCAAAATGGTGTGATCACTGTGGGAGATCTTTGACAGTTTCTTTGAAAGCTGAAAAGACACTGACCACAAACACAGTGATCACTGCCCTGTTAGTTACCCAACTAATTTTAAACTTATATTTGCACAAAACCCCTGCATGCATGTTAAGTGTTTGTAGCAGAACACCAGTAAGTGTGAAGAAAACTGGGAAACTCTATCTTAGTCTGGTGTTGAAGGTTAACACCATCTGTGATCTGTCATGTAGGCATGATTGAGTGTTGATTGATGTGCACTTGACATATTGAGTGGACCATGGCCTGCACGTCTGTGGTCTGCTTTCCCAAACCACATCCCCTCTCAAAGAAAAAAAAAACACTAAATTGAGGGAGTATATTCCTGAGCAGTACTCCTTGATAGAGGCTGAGAGTAGAAAATTTAGGATGCAGGGGTCACAAGACCAGAAAGTAGAGGTGGGAGTAGAGTTATTAAACCTGCTATAGAAATGAAAAATGTTTAGGGCCAACTGCTATAGGGAGCACCAGCTACTCTAGAAAGGACCCAGAGGCACAGACCAGAGGTGGGATATCGGGATGGAGCCACTGCAGAGAATCACCAGTCCTTACAAATGAAACTTGTCACAATATAGAAGTAATTAATTTAATGATAGATAACAATCCGACAAAGGATGAACCCATCCCAACTAGAACACTACCTCAGTGCCCTTCCTGCCCTGAAAGATGCAGTTCTGGTCCCAAGGCTGCCACCTGGGTCCTGCAGGCTTCTCTTAACACACCCGCTCTCTCCAGGGGCAGCTCCTCCTGCCAGCTTGTACCTGTGCAAGCATCTTCTTTTTCACCCCCACTCCTTTTTTAAAATATAATAAACCTTCTCTTTAGCAGAGACTAAAGGTCTCTGTCTTGTAGGAAACTCAACTATGTATGTGTAAGGGCAACTCTGGTGAAACTTTTCTCGAGGTGACCCAAGAATCCCTATCTGTGAACTCAGCACCTCTCCAAAATATCACTCCTCACCAATGTCAGTGTTACAAAAACAAGGAAAGTCAGAGAAACTGTCAGCCACAGGCACATCAAGGAGCCCTGGCTGGAACTGAATGAGTCAAACTAGATGGGATCATGGAACATAAAATGTACATTAGGAAAAACTAATGAAATTAAGCATGGAGTTTGGTGATTGTATCAACATTGCTTCATTAGCTGTAAAAAAAAATAATGACAACTTTAGTTATGTAAGATGTTAACAAAGTGGAAATGGTGTGGGATGAACAAGAACTGTACTACCTTTGCAACTTTTCTGTAAATTTAACAGTATTCTTTAAATGTTATTGTTATTTTTTTAATGTCCTCAATACTATATAGGTTGTAGAAGGAAAAAATGATCTACTTTCCAGTTTTCGCAGGTTTTGTTATCCAGGGACTGGAGAGAGAGGTCCTGGGAGAAAAGCTGGAAACCTCACACACGGGGCATTCCCCATAGTCTCCTCTCCTCTAAGCCCTGCTTCTCTGACTCCTCACAGAGCATCTCACCGCAGGACTCCACCCTCCAGGACACCCAAATCTGCCCACCTCAGCCCCCGCCCCGCCCTGGCGGCTCCACCAGAATCTGGAACAGCGTGGCGACAGGGATGAGCACAGGAGACCAGGGCTGCCCTTTCTCCCTCTCAGCCAGGCCCGCCCCAGGCTCCCTGGGCCCCCAAGCAGCAGGACAGGTATCTGCACACAAGGGGCCGCCCAGGACAAGGGTCAGTTTAAGTGTCCTAATTTTTAGTCTCCAGTGGACATGACAACTGGTTCCTAGGTTCTGGGAAAATCCTTAAATATATAGGTCCCCTCAGAATTTTGGGATGGAAACTTAGATCCCAGGGTCCCTGTAATTTGTTTCTGCTGCTGCTTCCAAGGATGAAAGCCCCTCCTCCTGGGAATCACCTTACATTCTCCATCCTTGGATGAGGGGAGGGGTCTAGGAGAGCCCCCAGGGCACTGGCTAGGAAGATGGGGAGACTCCTGGAAAAGAGAGCAGAGGATGGAAATGGGGACTTTAGGGGACAGAGGTGGAAAGGGGTGCAGGGGGAGCCAGAGAGAACTGGGCAGGGAAGGGGCAGCATAGGGGACACTGTGCGGGGAAGGTCTGTGTGGGTGACACGGGCTCTCACTGGGGGGCTGGAAGTATCTGTCTCACCTGGGGCAATGTAGCAGTGCTGGCCTGTAACTGCCTAGGGAACTGCGCACATCTGGGGCCTGTCCCATCCTTGCTGGGCTGGTGTCACCCACACACACACACATGCTGGTGACGGAGAGGACTGTAACAGGGGGATCCCCAGGGGAGGATTCGGGTTCCCTGTCCCACCCAAGGAGGGTGGAACTGAGCAGGGAGAAGCAGCTGGAGAGGAGGCTGAAGAGGAAGGAAGCAGGATGGAGCCAGAAGGAGACCTGGGGGAGGCACATGGGGCAGAGACACCTGAAGAAACTGCACTTGCTTCCTGGCCTTGAACTGGGTAAAACAGATGTGGGTGAGAAATCCATGTGGAGGTGACAATGGCAGCTTCTATCTTGATTTTGCTCTTTTCCTTCCAGACTTTTCAGCCCCATCAACCCTTTTGTATGGGTTCCGCCAGGAGGGGCTTTAGACTGTGAGAGGCTTTCAGGCCCTGCTTGGGCCAACCCTGTTTGGCTGAACATTCACCCATGAGGGGATGGTGACTTTGGTGCTTGGTTTGCAAACTTCATTCTTTCCTTATCATTGTTGCACACTAACTATTTAAGTTCCTTTTCATTAAAGGTCTTACATGTTTTGTCTTGATGCAGAGGATGGCAGAGAGGTGGAGATAGATAGTTCAGGGGAGTCCCTGTCCTTATCAAGAACTTCCTCCCTCTGCTCCTGAATGCTGGGGTGTCAGGGAGATTCAGGAAGCCAAGAGGAGGGCAGAGCAAGGCCTGTGCTGCCCTGGAGGACCACCCCTGGGGGCTGATTCTGGAGTTCCAGGGCCCCACTCCCTGCAGGCGGGTCAGAGTTAGCCCTGAACACAGCTCCAGGGTGCCAGACAGTCCCTCTGTGCTGTGATCCTGAAGACACTGCCCTGGAGACAGTGTGAAAAATAAATGAACAGCAAAATTAAATGGAATCTGAAAACAGTAGAAATAATTTTCTAAAATCACATTTATTTTGAAGGATACTTCAGGGGATGTGGAATTCTTGTCTGACATCTCTTTGCTATCAAGACTTGACTGTCACGTGAGCTACTCTGGTCAGTGTTTCTTGTGAGATAACAGCCATTGATCACTTTATCGCCTTAATTTTTTAATGTTTTGTAGCAAATCACTTCATCCTTTGCACCTAAAACAAAGATCTGGCATCTGGCACAATCTCTGAGGGGGAGGCATGAAGGGGCCTCACTCAGAGGCTCCAGCTCTGGGTCCCATGAGGCTGCGATGGGGACAAGATGTTGATGGATCTGAATGGCCATGATCAGCATGGAAGGACCTGCCTCAGAGCTCATGCATGTGGCTCCTGGAGAAAACCCTCAGGTCCTTGTCCTGTGGGCGTCCCCTTAGCTGAGCATCCACCTTGTGCAGGGAGTCACCCCAGAGAGGCACCAGGAGGGGAGCCTGGGCGGGAATTCTCAGCCCCTGTGAGCCTGACTCTGTGACATGGCACCTCCCTTCTGCTTCATTCTCCTCATGAAGAAGAGCTAGCAAGTCAGACACACTCTTTGGGGGGAACTGTCTCCCCTCCTGTGTATCACAGATTTGGTGGAAAATTGAAAACCAACACAGAAGACCTTCTGGACACTCATTATTTCCATTTTGCCCACATGATAAATAAGCTGCCCCCCACCCAAGGCCCCTAAAAGTCTCTCCCATCACAGAAGCAGTGTGATGTCAGCATCTCATCATGTGACTCAGGACCATGCAGAGGAGGCGCCTTGAGAGCATCTGTGCAGTGAAGCCGTATGTGCTCAGCTCCTCATGGGCTGAGGCAGTTTCATGCCCCAGAAGCCCTGGATGTGGATACAGTGGAGGACAGACACAGGGCAACTTGTAGACCCATTTTTTAAATGTTTTTAAAGCAATTTATTCAGATATAACTTGTGACCATTAAGTCACTTGTTGAAGGCTCACTTTCCATGTCATTTTGGTAAGCACAGAGCAGGGCAACCATCCCATAATCTAACTTGAGAACATTTCCATCACCACAAAAACCTTGTTTTCTGGGTCTGGGCCCATGGGGACAACCCCCACCTTCCCCTCCCTAGCCCTGGGCAGCCAGGAACCCACTCTCTGCCTCTGGGGACAGGCAGGGAAACTTCTCTCTAAACACAGCCCAGGCAACTCTGCTGACACAGACCTGCAACGAGCATTTGGGGTTCTGTACCCCAATGCATGCTGTTGCCCAGGGTGCTGAGGTCACAGAGAACCATGTGACCCCACCCAGAAGACCCTGCAGTCTGGGGTGTGTGGGGAGAGAAGGGCTGCAGGAGCTGCCTCAGAGGGGTCCAAGGGCAGAGCCAGGGAGGGTCCTTCCTCAGCAGGAAGGGGAGATGGGACCTGGGTCTTGAAAGCCAGATGTGGGCACAGGAATAGAAGTGGCTCAGGGGCTGATGAAAGGCTGACTATGTGACCTCAGCAGTTACTTTCTCTGTGTGACCTCCCCAACACTCTGTGAATTGGGAATTGATACTGTCCTGACACCCCTCCCCCATTCCCTTTATGAAACAAGGATATGGAGATTTGTGGGGCTATGGCAGCGCCCAGGTCTGAACCCCAGCCACCTGGCTAATGTCTGGGCCTCCCACCCGACTCCATCCTGCAAACTGACCAAGGGACCTATGAGGCAGTGACGTTGGAGCGTCACCTCACTCTCCAGATACCACACATTTCTTGGCTGGATTTGACTTAAGACAAAAGCACAGTAATAACTCATCTTATCATCACTCTTTATGGAAATGAATTGAATCACCAAAGAAAAAGATACAGAGTGACTGGTTGTACCAGAAAACAAAACCCAACTTTATGCTGCCTCCAGGAGACAGGATCAAAACAGTTCTTGGGAAAAAAACACAAGAAAATGGGGCACCCCTAAATGCCATAAAAGATAAAATAAACTTCCAGCTAAAAAAGGTAACAAGAGACAGGGATGACCATCATCTGTAGAGGAATCCTACATCAGGAAGACATAACACACATCAATACACATGCACCGAACAAAGGAGCAGCGAAATATATAAGGCAACTATTAACACATCTGAAAACAGATATTGGCAGCAACACAACAGTGGTAAAGAAATTCAACACCCCACTTTCATCAAGGACACACCCACCTGACAGGACTCAGGGAAACTATAGCTTTAAATGATGAATTAGACCATGTGGGCTGAATAGATATTCATAGGGCACTACATTCCAAAAATGCTGAATGCATATTCTTGTCAGGTGCACATGGAATAGTCTCCAGAATACACCACTTGTTGGGTCACAGAAGTGTCAATAAATTCATCATGACTGAAATCATATAAGTATCTCTGATCATAATGGAATCAAAGTAGAATCAACCATAAAAAGAAGCCAGCGGGAAAAAGTAATATGTGGAGATTGCACAACACGCTACCAAATAAATGACTATTGGGTTAAGGAGAAAAACTACCAAGAATTTTTTTTTTAAGATTTATTTTTATTTATTTATACAAGCACTGGGTACAGTCAGAAGCATGGGAGGGTGGGAGAATTCACCAGAGCCAGATCTGGGAGCAGAGCAGGCAGAAGGACCGAAGTACACTGCTGAGGGGAGCAGTGGGCGGCAGGAGAGTTCTGCGCGCCATGTGGGACCCTCCTCAGGTGGCCGGGAGCAGCCGGGGATCGAACCGGCGCTGCAGAGGCTGCGGGCAGCTTCGCAACCCAGTGCTCAACCGCTGCGCCACCGGGGAGGCCCAAACTACCAAGAAATTTAAAAATACCTTGAGACAATTGACAACCTATCAGTGGGCACAGCACAAGCAGCACTAAGAGGGGAATATAGAGCAATACAGGCTATAGCTAGAGTCAAGACAGAGCTCAAGGAAAGAATCTAACCTCACACCTAAAAGAGTTAGAAAGAACAAATGATACCTAGAGACAATAGAAGAAAATAAAATTAAAGCAGATATAAATGACACAAAAATTGAAGACAGACCAAAAAGATCAATGATACCCAAAACTGGTTATCTGAAAAAAAAAAAAAAAAGACAAATCTCTTGATAGGTTTTCAAGGAGGAAAAAAGGTTAAAAAAAAGCACAAAATTATAATAAAGAGAATAAGAAGCGAAGGGGAGACGTCATAACAGACATTTCAGGAATAGAGAGGATCATAAGACAATACTAAATACCTATATGTCAAATTGAATAACCTCAAATAACCTAGAAGAAACTGAGAAATTCTTAGAAGTAGACAACCTTCTGAGACTGAGTCAGGAAGATTGAGAACAAAGCAATTATAAGCAAAGACATTGAAACGCGAATCAAAAGTTTCCCAAACAACAAAGCCCAGGACCAGACATTTTCAGTGACTTCTACAAAATCTTTAAAGATGAACTAACACCTGACTCCTCAACTCTTCAAAAATATAGAGGAAGAGGGAATGCTGCCATCACATCTCATGAGGCCAACATTCCCTTGATACCCAAAGCAGAGAAGGACATCACCCACAAAAAAGAAAGCTACAGACCAATTCCTGATGAACACAGATACAAAATCCTCAACAAGACCTTAGCAAACCCTGATCCAGCCACGCACAGCCTCCACTGACATCCTGGAGACAGGACAGGCCCAGGTGGGGTCTGAGTCCCTGTGATCACAGACCCTGCTGGGACAGGTGCTCCTGAAGGACAAGGACAAAGGAGCAGAGATGACCCTGAGGAGTTACCACGTCAAAGCACATGATGCACTGAGCACCGACTGGACACAGGCCCCATCTCCCTCGGCTTCTCACAGTCTCTCCTGCCCCCCACCTGCACAGACTCAGCACAGCAAATGCATGCAGTTCAGGCTGGTCCTCATGGCGCCTCCCTATATCCTGTCAAATTTTAAGAATCTTTTCAATTAACCCATCAAAAAAACAATCCAGGGCCTCCCTGGTGGTGCAGCAGGTTGAACAAAGAGTGTGAAGCTGTCCGCAGCCTCTGCAGCGGAGGTTCAGTTCCTGGCTGGCCAGGGATATTCCCACATGGCACAGCAGACCTCTCCTGTCTTGCCCACTGCTCCCCTCAGCAGTGTCTTCAGTCCATCTGCCTGTTCTGCTCCCCACTCTGTCTTGGTGAATCCTCTCACCCTCCCACGCCTCTGGCCGGTACCCCAGCTCTTGTATAAAAATAAATGAATCTTTTAAAAAATCCAGAAAAGAAAGCAGTTTCATTTCTAGATGCCTATTTTCAGTAGGGAAGTGGACATTATTCCTCAGGAAAACACAAAGTACAGGCAGGGGTGGAGTCAGCCCTGCCTCTGCTGGAGCAGGAAAGTCATCTGGGAGAGACACAGGTCAGTGTGGGGAGGGTCCTGGTGGGAGGGGCTGGGCCAGTCTCCCCACCTCCTCACTTTATGCTAATAGGAACAGACATAAGAAGACGCCCTTTGCAGCAAGAGAAACCAGAGGATCTCTTATTGAGGGAGCGTTGGTTACATCACTTCTTATATTTTAGAAGGGTAGGATTACCCCATAGGTGTTGTCAGTGCAGCACACCCACACCTAAGCACCATGGTCCTCCAGCAGAGTCTACCATGACCCTCCCCGCTTTGTTTTCACCCTTCCCACTGCCCCTCTGCTAGACACTGCTCTACATTCAGATTTCAAGGTTTAGTTTGTGTGTGCATTTTTTGTGGCCTGCCGGGAATCGAAATCGAACCCGTGCTGCACAGGCTGCGGACAGCTTCACAGTGCTCAAGCCCCTGCGCCACCAGGGAGGCCACTATGCACGTATGTTTTTAATACCAACTTTTATTGGTTTCACATAAATAACTAATACTTTGCAAACCATGTTTTCCCAATATATTTATGTGAATACTTATGAATGTATTCATTAAATTTTTTTGGCAGAGGAGGTAGAGAAAAAATGAGGGGATGATGACAATGTTAAAGCTAGTCTTCAGTGACAGGGTAAATACTTGGTCATTGTTTCCCTTCATAGAAATTTATAGATTCATAACTTTGAAACATATCAAAACTGCAGTGCCCCAGTTTTCTTTAAAGAAACAATAGTGAGGGCCTCCCCTAGTGGCACAGGCAATTGAGAGCAGCACTGTGAAGCTGTCTGCAGCCTCTACAGGGCAGGTTCGATCCCGGCCTGTGGCAAGGGTCCCACATGACACAGCAGACCTCTCCTGTCACGCCCGCGGCTCCCCTCAGCAATGTATTTCGTCAGTCTGCCTGTTTTGTTCCCCACTCTGTCTCTGGTGAATCCTCTCACCCTCCTGCACATCTGGCCTGTATTCCGGTTCTTGTACAAATAAATAAATCTTAAAAAAAAAAGGTTCTTAAAAAAATAGTGAAATATATTATTACTTGGGCATCACATTTCCCTTTCTAAATGTATTCACATTCACATAATTTTACACTAATTACATAATAGTTTTTAAAAATAAACATCAAAATGTTAAACTAAATAATCCCACATCTGATAAATCATGATAGCATCAATTTTTTTTAATTCCAGTTTATTTATTCATCAGTAAAATATGACGTTTGGTAAGGTCTCCAGAGAATAGGGGGACATATAAAATATGAAAAGGTCATTTGCATAGTCTAGATACTATCAGACTACTAGATACTATCAGATACTACTAGATACTATCAGACCTGCTGTCACATTGAGGGTTCCCCTTGAACAAAGTACTACAAGTGTTCATCCTGGGCCAGTAGGGAAGACGGAGCTCACTCCTGACACCAGGCACCATCTGACACTATATTTGTGTTCCTTGTTAAGGCGCTGAGCCTTGGTGCTATTAGCACAATGAGTTTTCCTTAATGAATGTGGTGGGTTAAGGCAACCCGGTCCCCTCTATTTATTCTTTCTCCACCTTTTTAAAAAGTATTGATGAGACTACATAAGTTACAGATTTACTGGCTGGAAAGACACAGTCACCTCTTAGGTCAATCCCTGGTATTTACACATAAGGTTGGTCTCTCTAGCTCTCTCGGCATGACTATCCCTCAGCAGTGCCCTCAACACGGAATTTCAAATGCTGCCATTACTGTGTCTCCTGACTGGGTGTAGATGACATTCCCTCATTAAAAATATTTAATCATTTGGCAATAATCTGCTCAGTCTTTGTGAACTCTCCACTGAATAATTTATTATTTGGTGGGGGGCCACCCCGGTGGCCCAGCATGTTGAACACGTACTGTGAAGCTGTCCGCACCCTCTGCAGTGTGGGTTTGATTCTCGGCCGGTCAGCGAAATTCCCCCATGGCACAGCAGACCTCTCCTGTCTCACCTGCTTCTCCCTGTATTTTGGTCTGTCTGCGTATTCTGCTCCCCACCCTGTCTCTGGTGAATCCTCTCACCCTCCCTCACCTCTGGCCTGTACTCCAGCTATTGTATAAAAATAAATCTTAAAAAAAATAATTTCTTATTTTTTACAACTTCCTGCTGGCTTCTCTGCTTTTTTCTCACCTTCCCTTCAAAGGGGGAAGGGTTTTTGAATGAGCCTCCAATTCTACCCTGCAATGTAAAATAATGTCTACAATTGTAGTTAGAGAAGAGGTAATGGTCTTTATTGTGAGCTGAGTCATCAATAAATGGCCTTAAGATTTGAGGGATAAAGGGAAATAGCATGACTATTAACCCAGCTGTAGAGGCCGTGACCCTTAGGCACCAGGGCCTTATCACAAGGCATGAGACCCAAGCAGGATCAGATGCTCTAGGGAGTGGAGCACAGAACTGAGGGGAAAGATATAGAGATTGGGCCCATCCTGGAATCTCCACTCCCCATCCTGGTATCTCTGGTCCCTCTTTGATTCTGCATGGTTTTCCAAAATCAGCAACCAACTGATGGCTCACAAGGAGTGGACCTCCCCCCGCCCCAAACACAAGAGGACTGTGTCTGTAAAGTCTCTGCACTGGCTCGGGGAAGCACTCCCTCTGCCCACCTGTGACTGTGCAGGTGCCTCTTCTTACCAACTCTCTCCCTCCGCAGGGCAGCAGCTTCCTGCCTGCCCGTGACCTGTCAAGGCCGCCTGCAACCATGCAGGCCTCTCTCAGCAAAACCTGTCCCTTTCCCGTTCCCTCATAAACCTGTTCTTTAAATATAACTACTGTCTGTGTCTCGTGGAGAAACTCGCCCGGGAAACTCCGCGTGCCACTGACAGGGGAGCTTTGCGGACACCTTTCCCAGAGTGAACCCCAGGACCCCACTGTAACGCAACCAGCCCATTCCGGGTGGGTTTATGAACGGTTCTAGCAGCCACATGCTCCTCGCCATTGTTTGTAGTCGCCGTTCTCCTCCACACACTCCACTGCTCTCTTCCACCCTCCACACCGCACCCCCACCCTACTCCAGGTGCCGCCATCAAGCATGTGTTCAGGCCTGCAGGATTCCGTCATCTCTCCTAATGGTGGGAGGGCAGAAAAGCCTGATACTTTTTACCTTACCCTACAATCCACCCCCTCAGGGTTTTCCTTTTCTTTTTCTTTTTTAAAAGAAGATTTATTTATTTATTTATACAAGCACAGGGTATAATCAGAACTGCTGGAGGGTGAGAGAATTCAACAGAGCCAGAGCAGGGAGCAGAGCAGGCAGAAGGACCGAAGTACACTGCTGAGGGGAGCAGCGGGCAGCAGGAGAGGTCTGCGCGCCATGTGGGACCCTCCTCCGGTGGCCGGGGAGCAGCCGGGGATCGAACCTGTGCTGCAGAGGCTGCGGGCAGCTTCGCAACCCAGCTCTCAACCGCTGCGCCACCGGGGAGTCCCACACTTCAGGGTTTTCTGCCAGACAATCTACATATATACAATTCTGTTTCTTAGCAAACATCAACAATGCAGCCATGGCCCACAAAAGTAAATATATACATCACACTATAACAACAAAATACAACAGAACACAAGTTAGTCCAGGCAAGGCACCAACCTAGTGGCAAAAGACATTTATTGGCTCCAGCATATGATCCACCAGACCTGCTGCCAAAGCACTGCAGCATGCAAAGGGCGAGTTACCTTATTTAACTCATGAAAATGTACTGTCATGTACCAAGAGCCATCAGGCTTCTTCACTGGCCACACCGGCGAATTGTCGGGGCTGTGGGCAGTGTGCACAATGCCCGCTTTCTCCAGTTCTGATATTGTGCCCATAATTTCCTTGTAGCCTCCGGACAACCAATATTGCTTGGTATGAGTCACTCACCTAGGGGCTAGCAGTTGTGTGGGCAGATGCTTAGCGTGTCCTCTCACCACTGCTTTACCACACGCACTCTAAGGCGAAACTCTCCGGCTGTGGTCTCTAGCCATAAGCCACGTAGTACATCCACTCCCAGGACATACTCCGGGATGGGCGACACATATACTTTATGCTCTTTCAGGGGTAATCGCCCAATCCCCAGAGATAGTCTCACCGCTATCACCTTGACACTCTGGCCTTCATAGCCATCAATACAACAAGTAGACTCGTGAAATCTTCCTGGATTTCCATAGAGCAGAGTACATTCTGCTCCTGTGTCTACCAGAGCTAAAACCCTTTGCACGTTAGTTGGGGACCAGTGGATGGCAAGCTCCACATGTGGCCTCCAGTCCCTGCCCATCCCCTGTGGACAGGTTCCTTGGCCCTCACCCTACTTGAAAGCGATCAGGCCATCACCCGAGGACGGGGTCGGCACCAAGTGGTCTTCCAAGCGCAGGGCACACGCCTGAGGCCTGGAACTTCCAGGCTCTCCCTGACCAGCAGTCCTTCTCATGGGCATGAACCTCTGGTCTTCTTGCAGCTGCTGCCATAATTCCAACAAATACTCATTGGGCTGCGCATGTATTTTAGTGCTATCTACACCTGCTCTCACTAAGTCTGTCCACATTTGATTATGGGCAACTTTAATAGGTTCTGTGATGCCAAGAGGCTTCCTTTCCCTCCTTGGCATTCCTTTTGACTTTTCAACAACTACCCATATTCCCTTCTGAGTTTGAGAGCGCCGGCTCTCAACTTCACCCAAGCTGGCTATCACTGTTGTGATGTCGTGTGTCTGACGTCCCACATAGGGTGCTAAAAGTGCCCTGAGGTATCCAAATGAGGATGAGGGGGCATTCTTTAATACCAAGTGTCTCATCCCTGCTGTGAAACACTCATTGTCAGGACCACGGGTATTCACATTAAACATGGCCTGCCGCATCCCCAATTCCCGAAGTACCTGTACCAGCTCGGCGTATGTCTGCCATCCGCTTACTGTGTCCGGCATGTCTCCCGCATCAGCCCATACTGTCTGTATGGCAGCCATTATCCATTCCAGGAGGGTGTGGTTGCCCTGGCCATACCGCTGGCTGTTCTGCAGCCTATGTCGCAAGGATGGGTGTAAAGTCACGGAGGCCAGTCTCTCCATCTCTTGTGCCGTGTAAATAATCCCATCCACCCCCAGGTCCCATAAACGTAGCAGCCAGGCTACCAAGGGTTCCCCTGGTTTCTGGTGGAATTGTTTGCCCAAGTCCACCAGTTCCGCCTGGGTGTATGGTCGATAGGTAGTAAATTCTGTCATTTGTGGTGGTCCAGCAGCCTGACCCCCTGGGGCCATGGGTCACTGCCGCTTCATTTTCTGAGTCACCACTGGGAGAGTCTGAACATGGGACCAACCTCCTCCTCTCCAGAGGAGCCCGGCATCTCCAGGGTCGCAGGTTGGTTTGCCATCGCCAGTTGAGACTCAGGCAAAGGGCCAGCCTCCCTCTCCCCCTCTCTTGAGGAGGGGTCTGGCATCTCTGGAGTTCCAGGTTGGTTTGCCACCACTGGCTGCAATTCAGACAAAGGACCAGCCTCCCTCTCTGTCCTTTCTGAGCAGGAGTCTGGCATCTCCGGAATGGGTGGGTTGGTTTCTCCGAACTTCTTCCTCCAGAATCCTCAAACATTGTTGCAGTATCCGCATCTCTTCCTGCATCTCATCCCGTACTTGCTGGACTCTAGATTGCTCTTTCTGCCTGGACTCTCCCAGAGCTGTGAGAAACACCCATCCCCCGGCTCCTGCCGCCTCGCGGGCACTGCATGCAGTCAGGGTTTCTTCTATTTCATACAGGGCCTGTTCCAACTGCCCTGGGGATCCATCTACCTCCGGCCATTCCTGGGGAGGTGCCCACTGGGCGAGGAGGTTGGCCACCGAGTACCATCTGCTCGTGGCCGGCCACCCGGCAATCCCTCCCCAGGTTCCAAAGGTTTTGTCTGCGTAGAGCCATCCTGCTTTGAACCGTCCTGCCGTCTACGCCAGTTGTAACGCAACCAACCCATTCCGGGCAGGTTTATGAACGGTTCTAGCAGCCACATGCTCTTCGCCGTTTTGTGTAGTTGCCGTTCTCCTCCGTACGGGATGGAACTGGGTGATCTCTCGCAGCTTGTCAAAATTAACTGCCTTGGAGACGGGCTGCTGCTTGGAGCCCGGCTAAGAGGCAGGAGATGAAGCGTCTCAGCGAGCCCTGCCCCGGCAACCCACCTCAGTGTCAGTCTGGTATTCCCAGCTAGGCTCCTGGCGGGGACCTGCTTCAGGGTGTGGGGCTTGTTTGTGTCAGTGAAGTGGACCTGATCTGTGTGGCCTCGAGAAGACTGAAAAACACGTTCTCTTTGATTAGAGGTCAGGGTGGAAGAGAGGATAATGTGTAATCATGACCCTATTAAGGTTATAGGTGTAACCTTAGGTGTAACCTTGGATAGGTAGTGGGGTCGTTAGTGAAAGAGCCGAGAGGCTTTTCAATCTGGGAGAGATCAGAGGGAAAGGATCATGGACTCCACCTATTCCTTTGGTCCCCGCAACCTCCCTAAGGGGACAAAGAGGACGACTGTGAGAGCAGGTGTGGTGGCTGGGAGGGGAAGCGGAAACATGATTGGGGAGCTGAAGGAGGTGAAGACTGAACATCTAGAGGATCAGAGAACACAAAAGAGGGGTCCGGAGAGGGCGAAGAGTGAGAGGAGTCTGGAGACTTGGGAAGTACGACCGGTTTTCAGGAGGGAGGGATGGGAGAGCACGAGAAAGCAAGCCTGGACATGAGGGATCTCTGACCATGTTCCATTGCAGTGACAGAAACTGTTTAGGTCTGTAAGGACCATGAAATGGAAAGCGCCATGTCCCAGCCAGTGAGAGCCATTCTCCAATGTGCACTGAGGCCGGGCAGTGTTGCAGGAGAAGACGAGACGCTGAGGCGCAGATCTGGCCTGAGTCCCAGTGGTTCGAGGTTTGAGAGAAGGCATCCCAGAGGGGTGGCCGGGCTCGGCTTGGAATGTGTGGACCCCATGGCTAAGTCGGCTCCTCTCCCCAACGAATGGGGGTACAGACTCAGGACTGCAGCATCCCAAGACCTGATCTGACCCATGGGGGCATAGGCCCCGAATCGCAGAGTCCCACCACCCAGTTCTGGCCTTTGGAATGGGGGCAGGCGAGCGAGGGGAACGTCTTCACTGCATGGTTGTCGCCTGGACTGGGACACCTGCACTGGACGGGCACCCCCAAATCCAGAACCAGGAGCAATGGGGGTCGACTGGCGTAGGCCGCTGTTTATGGAACAGTCGACCAGGATGGGGGTGAGGAGAGGAGCCTGGTAACCAGGGGTGAGGGCCTCCTAGGAAGGAGGGTCAGGCAGGTGACTCACCCCAAGGATCAAGGCCAGTGGTGGATGTGAGGCGTCTGCAATGGAGAGGAGAGGTCCCAGGGACGGGAAGGAGGCCCCGGCGCCAGGGGACACAGCCTTCCGGGTTTTGGGCACCAAGATGAAAGGTTTGGCGCGGTAAAGAAAAGGGGAGCCAGGCTAAACTCTCTCAAAGGAAGGGAGAATTCATTGCGCCCCCGGGGCGAGCTTTGCTGACCCCAGGTGGGGGGTCCCTGAAGTCACGCCCATTGTGGGGGGAGATGTCACTTTATAGGGTGAGGAAAGGTTAGGCAGGAAAACTGGGTTGGCAGGTGGGGAAACAGGTTTAGGTGGAACAAAGTTGTTTTCTCGTGGAGCCAAGTTGTTTTCTCCTGCTTATGGCTTCAGTTTCGGTTTGATGGAATCAGGGGTACTGGTGTCAGGGCCATCTTGTTGTTTGTATGTGGGCTTCCCCATTCCTGGCCCCTGCATCGACCTTTCATACCAGCCTTTTGTTGGTAGGAAAAGGGGCCACGGTTCTTTCTTTGGCTACTTCCTGCTGGACGGGGGTGAAGACCAGGGTGGGGGCTCAAGCCTGGTTATGAGATGGTCTTTGCAGGGACGCGAGGATATGGGTGGAGAAGGAGTTGGTTAAAGGTGGTATGGGACGGGTCTTGGATCCGGTGTTGGATGAAATGCAGTAAGCATGGGGCAAAAAGAAAAAAATATTAGGATCAGAGGCCCCGTGAGTGCTAATACCTTGCCTGAGGCTGCGCTGATCTGGAATCTCCAGGCATAGACAGAAGAACGGGAAGTGGCTTGAAGTGATGAGATTAGAAACAGAGGAGGGAGAGTCAGAGGGCCTCTGCTCTGTAGGCTGAGTGGAACCTGGACCAGGGGCGCAGTGATGCGTACCCGAGTTGGGCCCAGCACTCGCATACATACTGCTTGTCCACAGGGACTGGTTTGACCCTGGACAGCTGATGCCAGGACGTGTTGCCCAAGACCTTGACAATCATTGGTGTAGTCAGGATGATCGTGTGTGGACCCATCCACTTTGGCTGAAGTGGTTTTGGAGAGATGGCTTTCAGAAGAACCTGGTCTCCAGGGCACGGCAGGTTGACAGGTGCATCAGGGGACGAAGGCACAGGTTGTGGCAGACAGCGGTCTGCGTGTTCTTGGAGCAGCTGTCTGAGCAAAGAGAAGTATGAAAAATATCCAGCTAATGGCGTAGGTTGGATGGAGAGTTCATGGTTAGTAAGAGGAGGTCTGCCATACATCCATTCAAGGGGGCTCAGGAACAAGGGGCCACAGGGGGTGGCTCGGAAGTGCATTAAAGCCAGTGGGAGCAGCTCCACCCAGGATTTGCGCAGCTCAGTGGAGAGTTTGGTTAGGTGGTCTCTGGTAAGACCATTTACCCGTTCTACCTTACCAGAGGATTGTGGTCAGGAGGGAATGTGCAGTTCCCAGGTGATGCCCAGGGAGGAGACCTGTGGAGTAATCTTTGAGATAAAGGCAGGTCCATTGTCCGACTGGTGATGGTGTCCACCATAGTAAGAAGAGGGTGTTAGCTGCGTTAGAGAGTGGAACACCCGTGAGGCCTGGCAGGATGGAGATTCGAGGGTTGGGAGAGGGAGATGAGAGGGTCTTTGAGAAAGAGAGTAGAAAACTAACAGACAAGAGGGTGATGGAAGGGAGAGAGCCTGGTGAGCCAGTAGTAGGTCCTGGAGCCGATGTAGAGAACTAGCGTTTACAGGTTGGCCCAGTGTGGGTTTTAAGGCCTGTCTAGTGAGACGAGCAGCTGCCGCAAGTGCACACAGGCAGGGCTGCATCCTCTTACAGTGGGATACATTTGTTTAGAGAAATAAGCAACTGGTCGCTGAACTGGCCCAGGTGGCCCAGAACCCCTAGAGCAATGTCCTGTTGCTCATCTGTCAATAACAGGAATGGCTTTCCCAGGTCTGGGAGAGCTAAGGCTCATCTCAAATAGCTTTGCCTGGATAAAGCAGAGAAAACAGGCTGTAGAAACAAAGAAAAGCATCATCATGATCACTGGGCCTACTAGGGGCAGGATCCATGGCAGTAAGGGAGAGTTGGTCCACGTTTGGATGTCCTGGCCCCAGCTTTGGCTGACGAAGTATCGATCAGAGGGGGCTTTGCTGGTCAGATGAGCAAGCCCATGAATGTGCTGGAGGAGGGGGAGACACCTGAGTACACGCAATTTCTCACCAAAATCTCTCTCTCAGACCTTCAACACTTTCTTTTGCTTGCTTTCTTTCTAATGCCATTTCATTTTACCCATCCTGCTTAAGGCCCTTCAGAATATCCCTCTTCCATACATTTCTTTTTTCAAACACACATACCTCACCTCACTTGCATTTACCAGACTTAGCAAAAACTTAGTTTTATAAGGGAATTGAACAACATCTAAACAATGTTGAAAAAACACAAATTTAAAGTAGATAGCCCCTGTAGCTTTTCGTTCCTGTATCCAGTGATTTAATTGGCAGAGAATGGTGTGATATTAATGTTTCCAATTTGGCTAAGGTCACCCTGCAGGGTTTGAATCCAGGGAGGAGGAGGGGTGGGTGGCCATCTGGAGAGGATTTTTAAAAGGGGAAATTCCAGCTGGGCTGACACTGTGTAAGAATCCCAAGCTGCAAAAGTTCGAGGTGACACTGGACACCTAGGCGTGCTCACTGCGGGACTGAGATTGATCGTAGCCTAGGGCTTCCTGGTGTAGGAAAATGTGCGGATTTTCCAGCTGAGCAGGTCGTGGTGGAGTAGGACTGGTCATGAATAAACTCTGTCCACCTTGAAGAGTCCTGTTTGGATTCTAATATACTGGTCCCCGAGTCTTTCTTAAAGGGAGCTAGAGAGCCTCTCTATCTGCTCCTTGCAATCTGCACGTTTTACCACCTGGGCCCAAGCCTTGCAAGAGCTCCTGCATCCTCTATGCCATCCCTGTGCCCAGGATAGAGCAGCAGGTCTCTTCCAGCAAGGGGGCAGTATGGTCCTCAGGGAACTGAGCCTATGATGCGGGAGAGAAACCCAGGGTTTCCCGCCTCTGGCTTGACTTTTCCCTCTCAGGTCAGCAGAATGTTCTCGGGCCTCACAACCCGGTGCACGACGCCTTTGGCATGGCAGTGGCTGAGGGCCACGAGGATCTGCTGAAAGAGCGGGCGGGCCTCGCTCTCGTCCAGGCACCCACGCCTGCTCGGGTAGTCCTGCAGGTCTTCCCCCTGCACGTACTCCATGATGAGCTGCAGCTCCGGCCCGGTGTCCACCACCTGGAAGAGCTCCACAATGTTCGGGTGGTGAAGGGCCTTCATGCACCCCATCTCGCGGGCCAGGAGAAGGAGGTCGGGCAGCTCGGACTTGCGGACGCCCCTGATGAGCACCTTCGTGCCCGTGAGCACGTGCAGCGCCAGCGTCACCTTGGCGTGGGAGCCCCACCCCAGCTCCCCCAGCGCCAAGTAGCTCTTCCCTTGACGTCCCTGGGACATAGCGCCTATGTACTTGGACTACGCTGACTACCCTCACCAGCCCTGGCTGTGCTCCCAGCCCTTGCGCTACCTCTGCTGACAGCTGACTCTCCTACGATATTAACAAATGTACTATTAATCTAGTATTAATAGTACTCACAAAGTATTCACTAACCTCACTAAATACTAACAATGCTAACTTAACTCAACAAGCAATACTAACTTCACTAACCTTACTAGCAATACTAACTACACTACAAATAAATGAAACTACACAACCAAAAAATGACAAATGAGATATAAATGTAAAAATATGATAACAACAAACCATTTACAAACTAACTACTAAATTGAAGAATAAAACAGAACAACAAAAAGACCAATAGAATAAACAACAGAACAAACCATGATTAGAAACTAAAAACTGGGAAAAAAAACAAACAAATCAAAATAAAAACTCAGAGAAACGACAAAGGGGAAGAAAGAACAAACAACGAAACAAGAACAGAAGGGAAAATGGGGGAGACCACTCGAAAAATAAAAATCACAAAACTAAAAACTGAAGTAAAAAAAAAATAAAGAAAAGAAAAAAGAAAAAAAGAAAAGCCAATAACAAAACAATAAAGGAAAATAAAAAACAAAGAAATAAAAGGAAAGAGTAGGGAAAAAAAAACTATAAGCAAATACAAAAAAAAAATCAAGGAAAATAAGGAAAAAAACAAAAAAAGAAAAATAACATAACTAAAATAAATAGCCTTAACAAATAATTAAATAAATAAAGTAATAAATAAACCAAAAGAAAACCAAATACCCCAAAACACGCTCTCACTCTCTCTGTCGGAGTCCGGAGTGCACAGGTCACTGTCCAAAGCTTCCCGGCTCCTGAGGACACAGGCGCAGTCCGTGCGGGCCTGATGCAGTGCCCGTGCCCTCACAATGGTGCTTTGTGGCGTCAGAGCCAGAGGCCACAGCCATTGGCAGAGGGAACCCCCAGCGGTTTCTCAGCCTTAACGAAAAAGCTGCCGCTTAATGACAACCCTTGGAATGCCTGAGAGGCCTTTTCATTTGTCCTGAGCAATCCCGTCCTAAGTTTTGGCTTTTCCAAGCGTCCCCATACTGGCCCTGCCTTGTGCAGATGCTTTACTGTCGCGCTCACACTGTGGAGAGAACAGCAAATAGGGGGCGCAGGCGGTTGGGCGCACGCTGGGAGCTGTCCACAGCCTCTGCCGTGCCCGATGAGGGTCCCACGTGGAGAGCAGACCTCTCCTGTCGCGCCCGCTGCTCCCCTCAGCAGTGGATTTCAGTCAGTCTGCCTGTTCTGTTCCCCACTCTGTCTCTGGTGAATCCTCTCACCCTCCCGTGCATCTGGCCTGCACCCCGGTGCTTGTATGAATAAAATAAATCTTTAAACAATATTAAAAAAAAAGGAGGCACAGTTACTAGTGTTGGAATGAACTAGTAAGGTTTAAATACTAAAATTTTCAAGAGGTAATTTCAGGATTCTTTTTCAGCATGTCTTTCTTTTTTGGGGCTAAAATTGTGTCATGGAGTCTAGTTTTGTAGAAAAATAACATTAAATAATAATACTATATACACAATAGTTCCTTTGAGAAGGAATATACTAACAAATCCAATAGGTCATAACAATACCAATGTACTTAAAAACTAGACAAAAATGTTAGGAAATTCAGAATATTTTGTTTTTTAGGTTGCTTTTAACACTTTAGCCAAAATAAAGTGATTTAATAGTGATAAATATCAGGAAGTATAAGTATCATTGTTTTAATTCTCTATATATTACATATATCAATATGTACACTTACAAATGTATTAATATCTGAAGAAGGAGATTTAGAGAGGTTAATTATTTTTCCAACGTTACCTATATATGATATTCACTCAAAATAAACAATGACTAATTATTGAGAAACTACACTGTACTTTTGTAGAATTGATAATGTTCTAGTGATCAAGATATAGAGAGAATGTTGTGATAAAACTGACTTTTCAGTGGCAGGTAAAAAAAGCAATATAAATAAGTTTTAAAATATCCAACAGAGAAATAACAAATGGTGATAGGATCTGTACAAAGGATCAAAAGAAACCAATTGAATTTTCAATACCATTTAGGATAACATCAAAATATGAAACCCTTAAGGATATTTTTAATAAAATGTATTATCTGTAAAGCTATGAAAACATTATTCTTTAATGGAAATTATACTTCAATAAATGACAATATGAACTCTATTTACAGACCAGGATGCATACAGCAAAGTTTGGGAGAAAGCACAATTGCAGAGGGGAGCACAGAGAGGCAGAAATGACTGAATCACCCTTCAGTAAGAAAAAGGAGGTCAGTGTTTCATGTGGACAAAGGAGAAGGAATTGTGAGATAAGGTCAAAGATATTCACAGAAACTAGTCACTCAGAACTTCCTAATTCAGGGTGATGGCCTGACCTTAATGCTAATTGTGAAAATGGAGAGAGGTGTTGGAGAGTGGAGTGAATTGAATAATTTGTGTTTGATAAAAATCTCTTTGCATTGGGGAAACTAGATTGTAGGAGAACAAGAATGCAACAGGGGAAACAACAGGGGAAACTTGCAGTAGACAAAGAGAGAGGAGTTGGTCAGAGTGGTACATTGCTTAGGATGTTAGCTAATAGGGCTGATTTGGATGGGTATAGAAAGTGAGGAAAAGACAAAAATTAAAGATGCTGCCAAACTTTCTATCCTGAATAACTTGGTAGATATAATTGCTATTTGCTTTTTTTTTTTAAAGATTTATTTATTTATTTATACAAGGCCTGGGTACAGTTAGAAGTGCGGGAGGGTGAGAGAATTCACCAGAGCCAGAGCAGAGAACAGAATAGGCAGAGTGATGAAATACACTAGTGAGGGGAGCAGCGGGCATGACAGGAAAGGTCTGTCACGCCATGTGGGACCCTCGCTGGTGCCCGGGGATTGAACCGGTGCTGCAGAGGCTGCGGGCAGCTTCACAGCCTAGCATTCAATCGCTGCGCCACCAGAGGAGGCCCATGCTTTTTTTTTAAGTTTTATTTTTATTTGCTGAATTCAGAGAACAAAGAGTAGAGGTTTGGGTAGATAGAAGATTGGTGTAGTTGAAGAGGTTAGATTCCATCTTCTTTTATAAGAAATCACACCACTCTATCTAACAAAGTTTATTTATATATAATGTTGTGGGGAAGAATCAAGGTGTAGGTCCTGTTGAAGGGGTGAAAGAATTCACCAGAGACAGATGGGAACAGGCCAGGTGAATTTATTGAAATACTCTGCTAAAAGAAGCGGAGGGCGAAACAGGAGGGATGTACTGCTCAGAGTTTGGGTCCCAAGTCTCTATACTTTAGAACCATTAACTGGTTAGGGTGACTAGTCTTGGGTGTGTCCTGACTGATGATCTGAATCAGCATAGAGGATCATCAGTTCTGGGCCTCAACAGCTTAAGGTCCATGTTTCCATGGCAGTCCCACCCATACTCTGTTTATCATTCCAGCCTACCAAACTTACCTGCTGGTAAGGAGTAGGGGCTTGGTTTTCAAATTCTTAATGCTTCCTTGACAGACCAGAGGTGCAGGGGTGAAAAATTTCACTACAGGCAGACTGGAGAACAGAAAGGCACATTTGTTCAAATACACTGCTCTGAGAAGCAGCTGGGGAGACAGGAAAGATCTGCAAGTGAAGAAAGATTTGGGGCTCCATTTTATAACTGGTTTTGTCAGTTTTGCTTTGGGGAGTTAGTTTTGGGCTGGTTAGTGCAGGGGTGTCTGATCCTGTGGGGTTGATGTCCTGGCCTTGCCTCCACATTCCTGGTCAAAGGGATCCATCCTACGGTTTGGTACCCAGAGCAGCCTTATCAATTCTCTCTGTGTTCAAGCCTCCCAAACCTTCCTGCTGGGCAAGGGGTAGGGGCTTAATTTTAACCTTACTTAAGACTACCCACCAGATACCATTTGGTTTCTGTTTTCCTGCCACAGTGGATACTTTCCTATATGCGATTTACATTCCCTCTTCCTGGTCTTCACCTGTCTGCATCTGTTAAATTCGGAAGTCTCTACTGACAGAAACAATTCAAAGCATGCACTTTATGACTTAACACTCTTATATCAAAAAGTGTCACATAAATTACCAAAAAGGGAAGCCCAAATCCCCAGAGGCAAAACACGGAAGCAATTCTACATTTTCTTAAGAGAGAATTTCTGACAATTAAGTTGTAAGTTATGGTACAATCAAAAGAGCAAAAGGGGGTTGAATAGGGTTGCTTTATTTTTTATTGCTCATTCCCTGTCAAAATCATGTTTAATTACAAAATATTAAAACATGTGCCCATCAAATCAGCAAAAACAGTATAAATTCTGGAAAAAGGAAAGAAAATACTGTGATTTCCAGAGAAAGGATTATGTTGTCACTCCTGCAGTATATATCTGGCCCAACACGGGTGTCAGGGTAACATTTCATAAGGTTAAAAACTAAGCTCTCACTCTTACCCCATAGGCATGTTTGAGATACTTGAGCAGAGAAGGGCATCAATAAGGATGCCACAGGAACTGGGCCACTAAACTGACCACCATGGCAGATAAACCAGCCCAGCTCCAGGAATGCAGAGGCAGGGTCTGCACATGTGTCTGTGTCAAAGGTCTGCACCCAAGAGCAGACATCCCAGCAGATAACCCATGCAAACTGGCTCCCCAAGTAAGACACCCTATGTAACCCTAGTGTAAAAGTCTCAAATCCTTCACACACGGGTGTATAGCTCCCTCTTGCCCCCTGTTCCCTTGCAGGGTATTTTAATAAATCCTCCTTTTCTGTTCTCTACTCCATCTCTGCTGCACTCTTACACCCCCATACCTCACACTTCCCCAGCTATGGTTCCACCACAAAGACTGCTTAATAATGTTTGTTCAACTTAACTGACTATCCAATCATCGCTTATACCACTGATCCTGAATTATTATTATTTCTGATATAAATGTTATTAACAGCATTAGCAAGCTAATATTGATTGGGTAATTAAAGATAAATTCACTGATTTTCAAACTCTAAAAAGTTCCCTTATTTTCTGTAGATTCAGAGAGCTGATAAAGGAAGACATACACAGGCTCAGATCTCTTTCTTCACCCTCCCTATGCCAGAAAAGCTGCACTTGAATGTTTACAAATCATGATGTAGAACAAGGATTGACAAATTTGTCTCTCATCAAGGAATAAATATTTCAAACTTTATTTACCATATATTGTAGTTTCTATTGCAACTACTAAAATATGCACTACAGCAAGGAGATAGCCAAGGGCAATTAACAAATGAATGTGGCTGGTTTTTCATTGTATTTACAAGGTTGAACTTAGCCTGAGGGTGTCATTTCCTTGTTCTAAAGAAATCATTTCCCTTTTCTCCACAATTCTATGTCTTTGTGTTTGCTCCATGAATTTTGAAGTGGATGGAATTTAGGATGACTTAGGAAATTTGCATCAAAATGTGGGTCTTTGAGCAACCTCCATCCATCTTGTAGATTCTGACTCCCATGTATTATAGCAAAAACTGTAAAGAACACGCAGCAATCAGAATAAATGTCTTCTGAAATTAAGACCTTTAAAAGTCCCCTCATATGCCATCAGTTGATTCCATTGTTTTTAAAAATTAACTGCTGAAGGAGAAAAATTTAAAAAAGGAAAAGTATGAGTATTACGTATAAGAGAGCAAGTGAAAATATCTCAGAATAGCTTTTACTTTTTTACATATATATAAAAATGGAGTTTCGGAATTATCACAAATTTCATGAAATCTAATAAACATTTTTTTGTGTTTCACTTCATTTTCTTTTAATTTTTACTGAAGTTCCACTGGTTTGTACTATTATATAGTGATAGGTTTTGGTGTACATTAAAAATTAACATTTGAATAAACAGTTTCTATTCTTCACCATACAAGAACTCCTTTACCCAAATTCCTCAGCCCCTTTTCCTGTTTCCCTCTGGTAGCAAATATTTGGTTCCTACAGACTAAGATGTTGTTTTTGGTTTGTTTGTTCATTTGTTTTGTTTCTTTATCATCTACATAGGAGTGAAATTGTAACAGGGTGGTCCCCAGGAAAGGGGGAGGTTCCAGGTTCCCACCCCACCCAAGGGAGGGTGGAGCTGAGCAGGGAGAGAAGAAGCTGCAGAGAAGACTGAGGAAGGAAGGAAGCAGGATGGAGCCAGGAGGAGACCTGTAGGAGGCACCTGGAGCCAAGAGACACGTGAAGAAACTGCACTTGCCTTTTGGTCGTGGACTGGGTGACACAGATGTGGGTGAGAGACCCGTGGGGAGGTGACAATGGCGATTTTTGTCTTGCTTTTGATTTTGCTCTTTTCCTTCCAGACTTGTCTGGTGGTTTCTGATCCTTTTCTGTGGGTCCCCACTGGAAGATGCCTTAGACCTGTGGCAGGCTTTGGGGCCTTATTCTGGACCAATCCCTTTTGGATGGACTTTTACCCATGAGGGGACAGGTAACTTTGGATACTTTATTTAGAAATTATAGAGACACACTGCGGGGGTGGGGAGGGCAGGGGAGGGCAGGGAGAGGAAGGACTAGAGTCAAAATAAGGGGGTGTGTGCAATTATATTGGGAATATAACCAAAATGAAAATGCATACATTGTGCAAAGATGAAAAATGATGTAAGAATTATATAAAATAAAATATTAAAAAAAAGAAACTGTAGTCTTGGCGTTTCCTGTATTGTTTCCTAATTGTGTTGAAGTTCCTTCCCAGTAAAGTTTCATATGTTTTATGCTGATGCGGCGGATGGCAGAACCTATTTAGAGCAGGCAGGTTTGTGGTGTCTGGGCTGCCCCTCTCCCTGCCCTGTGACAAAATTATATGGTGCTTTTATTATCCCTCTGACTTATTTTATATAGCAAAATGTATATACTCTAGGTCAATCCATGTTGTTGCAAACGGCAGGATTTCATCTTCTTTATAGCTGAGTAGTCTCCCACTGTATATATGCATCACATTTTTTTTATTTTATCATCTATCAGTGGGCTCTGAGTTTGTTTTTCAGTCTTGAGTGTTGTGAATAATGTTATGATGAACATGATGTTCCATATATCTCTGAATTTAAGTTTGTATATTTTTTGTGATAAAGCTTGACAACTAAAGAGAACTCAGCTATCTGGGTCATGTGATATTTCTATTCTTAATTTTGTTGAGGAATTGCCACAGTATTTCCATGATTGCAACAATTTAAAATCGTAACAACAATCTACAAAGATTTTTTCTCTCCACAACTTTACCATCACTTGTTTCTTGTCTATTTTGATAATAACCATCTTAACAGATAGGAGATGATCGCTCATTTTGCTTCTGATTTGCTTTCTGAATAGAAGCGGAGGAACATGGGCCTGCTGGCCATCTCTGTCTCCTGTGGACAAGTCGCTCTTCACCATCTCTGTCCACTTTTTAATGGAGATATTTGTTCTTTTGGTGACAAGTTTAATGAGTTCTTTATAAAATTTCTATATTAACATATGTCTAACATATGTAAGTATTTTCTCCAAATCATTAGCTTTTTTAATGGTGGTTTCTTTCACTCTATAGAAACTTTTTAGTTTAATATTGTCCCATTTGTTTATATTTGTTTTTGTTTCCTTTGCCAATGTAATCCGATTGACAAAAGTCATCTCTAAGGCTGATTAAGGAACTCAGTCATTTTTGTTTTTCTGTGTATTTTGTGATTTCAGAACTTATATCCATGTCTTTACTCGACTGTTGGTAGAAATGTAGACTCTTTCCCTCCTCTAAAATAGTATAGATATTTCTGAAATTTCCAAAAATAGTTCTACCTTATGATCCAGCAATCCCATTCTTAGATATCTATCTGAAGTATACAAAAACACTAATATGAAGGGATATGTGCACTCCTATGTTCATTGTAATAGTATTTTCAATACCAAAGTGATGGAAGCACCCTAAGGGTCCAACAACAGATGAGCTGGTTATGAAGATATGGCGCACAACACACAAATACTACTCAGCTACTAAAAAACCCCACCGGATTAAATCTTGTTATTTGCAATAATATCAATGGTACCAGAAGTGACTATGACTCACAGAATTAGTTAGAAGAAAGATAATACCAGGGAGAGTAAATGGTTTGCCCACAGATACAAAACTATAGCCTAACTTGAAAATAAAACAAAAATCTCTTACTTAGAGAGACCAATTTTCCATCAACTACTTAAAAATTTGTGGGCACAGAATGACCTACATCTATGTCAAACATAGTGTTTTTCATTAGACTGTTTTCATTGCAATCTGGTTCAGTATGCAAACTTGTAACAAAGAAAGGTAATGAAGAGCTATTTATTGAAAGAGTTGGATAAAAGGGATCTGAAAAGTATTATCCTTCAGGGCTACCAGTACCTGTTTTATTTTCCATTAAAATATATAATAAGATAAAGTTAAATATTTTCATATTAGTTTTAACTTTGACATTTACCAAAAAGACTCTTTTCAGTTTCAGGGTCACTTAAAAACCAGAAAAGCTGTTCATATTCCTTACACATGCATGCAAATTAATTTAAATCTAAAAATTCCCTGTTACATGATTCATTGATCAGTAAAGACACATTAATTTTATATTAAATTCTATATGGCCAATACTGCAGTGAGAAATTATTGGGAAAGAGGCCTCGCTGGTGGCTTAGGGAGTAAGTCTCATCTCTGTCACTGCTATGGCCTGAGTTCAATTCCCCACGAGGGAGCTAAGCCACATAGGGTGCAGCAGCCTTCTCCTGTCATGCCTGCTGCTCCCTTTAGCAGTGTATTTCAGTACATCTGCTTGTTCAGCACCCCACTCTCTCTGGTGAATCCTCTCAACCACTGCACCTCTGGTCCACACCCCAGTTCTTCTATGCTTAAAAAAATACATTGGAAAAAGGTGGCAGTCTTTGTTTGGAAAGTCTGCAAAGCAAATCAAGGAGAAAATAGTTTAATGAGAAACTATTTGAGGATAGTACAGAGCAATATGATGAAGGGATAAACATGATAACTCAAACTAAAGCATAAACTAACTGAAGTATAAACATTTTGAGAATAAATCAATCAGCTAATTCTGTGACAATACATTCATTTATCAACTGTTAATCAACTTGCTTCAGTGTACTTCTGCTACCTTGTCTAGTCCACAAATCACTATACAACAGAATACAACTTAAATACATGAAGGGAAACTCCATTATGGAAGTTTGAGGATGGCTCACAGCTAGTCCATGCAAACACAGTTTGGGGAACCTCACCTCAGGAAACCACAGGAAACAGGTCTTGGGCCCAAAGTCTCTATGAGGGTGATGCCACAATATTCCCCCCGTGGGGCAGAGAAGTGTGCATGCACGAGCCACAAATCCATGGTCCTCCCTGGAGCCCAGGGCCCAGGCTAGTTATGTAGACTTATGACACAGGACTCAGGCCCTATTCCAAAGTGTGCTAGGGATCAAACCCATGGCAATACAACCCTGCATTTCCATTACATTGTGAGTGCTCCTGCATCTGGAAATAATCTCCTCTTTTCGCCACCATAGAGGACACTTGATTTTCCTAGGGCTACAAGACTTAAGGAGTGATGTATTACTTTCTTTCTCTACCACTGTTCCCAATTGGAATGGCATTAAAATAGCCAAATCAGACTGGGAAGGAAAGGAAACAATGAAATAACTGCAGGGGACATAATTTGAGGAACATTTTCCAGGACATAATTTGAGGAAATTTAAGGATTTTCTTTATTATTGATGCAGATGTTGGCTATATAGATCAACTGAGGAGCAAACGGAATTAGAAATTTCCTCCATATCTGAGGATTGGAAGCTGATAGTATACTAGAGACTATGATTCAACTAAAAGGCCCACATAGTAAGACCTCAGTAATGGATCATGGCTTTTAGCAGTTATGTAAGCAAAATACCCAAAAGTGATAATTAATATATATATATATGTGAGTGTGTTACACTAATTTATAACACTGTATAAATTTTTGGAGTACAGCTTCACACCTATTAAAATGCATAATTCCACACCACGCACACCAACAGTGTGCTAATGAGCCTCCACTAACAGGCTTCTAACACACCCACCCTTTCCAGGGGCAGCTCCTCCTGCCAATTGTGTTTGTGCAAGCATCATCTTCTTTCCTTTTGTGTGTGTGTGTGTGTGTGTGTGTGTGTGTGTGTGCCCTCACACCACTGAAAGGAGGACTCTGGGGAAGCTTTTCTTAGAGGTGACCCAAGAACCCCCATCTGTGACCCCACCACCTCTCCCAAACATCACCAGTGTCAACGTTATAAAAACAAGGAAAGTCTGAGAAACTATCATCCATGCAAACTTGATGGGATTATTGGGTATAAAATGGACATTAGCAAAAACAAATTAAAGTATGGCGTTTAGTTATGATGTCAACATTGCTGCATTAGTTGTAAAAAAAAAAATCTGTACTCATGTAGGATGTTAACAAAATGAAAATGGTGTGGGGTAAGCAAGACCTGTACTGCCTTTGCAAATTTTCTGTAAATCGAACAGTATTCTTTAAATGTTATTTTTTAAAATACTCTCAATATTTAATAGGTTATAGAAGGAAAAAAATTTTTCTTTTCCAGTTTTCCCAGGTATCACTATCCAGGGACTGGAGAGAGGGGTTCTGGGAGAAAAGCTGGAAACCTCACACCCAGGGCAGGCTCCAGAGTCTCCTCTCCCTTGAGCCCTGCTGCTCTGACTCCTCACAGAGCATCTCACCCCCAGGACACCGCCCTCCAGACCCCCAACTCTGCCAGACTCAGCCCCCGCCCCATCCTGGCGGCTTCCCTGAATCCGGAACAGCGCGGCAGCGCCCCCGTGTGGCCACAGGGCTGAGCACAGGAGACCAGAGCAGTCCTTTCTCCCGCTCAGCCACGCCCGCCCCAGGCTCCCTGGGCCCCCAGCGGCAGGACAGGGATCTGCACACAAGGGGGCGCCCAAGTCCAGTGTCAGGTCAGAAGTCCTCAATTTTTCTTAGTCCTATGGACAAAGAACAAAAGCAGGTTTCCAGGTCATAACAGCTGATTCCCAGAATATGGGCTGATCCGCCAAATATAGAGGTTCCTTCAGTCTCGGATGGATCCCTGGACTCCAGAGTCTCTGTTCTTTGTTTCTGCTTCTGCTTCCAGGGGTGAAAGAATCTCCTCCTGGGAATTAACATTCAATTCTACCCAGGAGCCCAGGTCCTCGCCCAGGAAAAGGACAAGGTTCCAGGAAAACGTCATGACCGTGGGCTGACCACCCATCCACGTCTTAGAGCAGGGGGGAGAGGAGTGATCAGAGCCGGGGAGAGACCCGGGGAGCTGGTGGTGGTATGTGGTGGATCATTGGTGGAAGGGCCGCACATAAGAGGAACAATAACTATAGAAAGATGACCCACGCTGTAAGAAAATAAATAAATATACATCTTTTAAAAATTTACCATCCCTGAATGAGGGGAGCGTTGAGGAGAGCCCCCAGGGCATGGCTAGGAGGATGGGGAGGCTTCTGGAAATGGAGCAGAGGATGAAAGTGGGGACTAGGAGATGGGCCCAAAAGGAGTGGTGGGGGAACCAGAGAGGATGGGGCCAGGAAGGGGCAACATCGGGGACACTGTAGGTGGGAATGTCTGTGTGGGTGATGTGGGCTCTGGCTGGGGCTGGGAGAGTCTCTGTCTCCCCAGGTGGGTCTGCAGAGGGGTTGGCTCTGTAAGTGACCAGTAAGTTACATAAGTTCTGGGTCTTTCCTGTCCATGCAGGGCTGGTGTGATGCAAACACGCACACCCAGGCTGATGAAGGAGAGAGATGAGGAGAGGACAGATGGTTAGGAGGAGGCCCCCATTTCCTGAGCTACAACATCCTCCCCAACTCCCCAACGCTGGGGTGGCAGGGAGATTCCTGGAATCAAGAGGAGGTGATTCAGGGAATCTAGAGGAGAAAGGCCTGTGCTGCCCTGGGGGCTGATTCTGGGGCTCCAGAGTCCCACTCCCTGCAGGCGGATCAGAGTCAGCCCTGCTCATAGCTCCAGGTTGCTGACAGCCCCTCCGTGCCGTGACCCTGCAGACACCGCTCTGGGGATAGTATAAAGAAGACAAAACAGCAAAATTAAATGGGAATCTAAAAACGGTAGAACTCATTTTTAAAAATCACATTTTTTTAAGAGAATGTTTAAGTTTTTTTTTTTTTAAAGATTTATTTATTTATTTATACAAGCACTGGGTACAGTCAGAAGCGCAGGAGGATGAGAGAATTCACCTGAGCCAGAGTGGGGAGCAGAGCAGGCAGAAGGACCGAAGTACACTGCTCAGGGAAGCAGCTGGTGGCAGGAGAGGTCTGTGCGCCATGTGGGACCCTCCTCCGGTGGCGAGGGAGCAGCCGGGGATCAAACCGGCACTGCAGAGGCTGCTGGCAGCTTTGCAACCCAGCGCTCAACCACTGCGCCACCGGGGAGGCCCTAAAATCACATATTTTGAAGGACACTTCAGAGGACGTGGAATCCTTGTCTGACAGCTCATTGACCGTCAAGTGAGCTACTCTGGCCTACACTGTTTCTTGTGAGAAAACAGCCATTGATCAATTTATCGCCTGAATATTTTACTGGTTTGTACCAAATCACCTCCTACTTTGCAACTAAAACAAAGATCTGGCGTCTCCACAGTCTCTGAGGGGCAGGCGGCAGGAGGGGCCTCACACAGAGGCTTCAGCTCCGGGTCCCACAAGGTTGCGATGGGGACAAGATGTTGGCAGATCTGAACGGCCGTGATCAGCGTGGAAGGACCTGCCTCAGAGCTCATGCATGTGGCTCCTGGAGAAAACCCTCAGGTCCTTAGGTCCTTGTCCTGTGGGCGTCCCCTTAGCTGAGGGTCCACCATGTGCAGGGGATCACCCCAGAGAGGAACCGAGCCGGGGGGAGCCCCGGCGGGAAGTCTCAGCCCCTTGAGCCTGACTCTGTGATCTGGCGCATCCCTTCTGCTTCATTCTCCTCACGAGGAAGAGCCAGCAAGTCAGACACACTCATGGGGGGAAATGTCTCCCCTCCTGTGTATCACAGAATTGGTGGAAAATTGAAAACCAACACAGAAGACCTTCTGGACACTATTTATTTCCATTCTGCCCACATGAAAAATAAGCTGCCTCCCACCCAAGGCCCCTAAAATCTCTCCCATCACAGAAGCAGTGTGACGTCAGCATCTCATCATGTGACTCAGGACCACGCAGAGGAGGCTCCTTGAGAGCATCTGTTCAGTGAAAACATCTGTGCTCAGCTTCTTGTGGGCTGAGGCAATTTCCTGCCCCACAAGCCCTCGATGAGGATACTGTGGAGGACAGGCACAGGGCAACTTGTAGACCCGTTTTGTTATCTTTTAAAGCAAATTTATTGGGAAATAACTTTTTTTTAAAGATTTATTTATTTATTTATACAAGTACTGGGTACAGTCAGAAGTGTGGGAGGGTGAGAGAATTCACCAGAGCCAGAGCAGGGAGCAGAACAGGCAGACTGACGAAGTACACTGCTGAAGGGAGCAGTGGGCAACAGGAGAGGTCTGCGCACCATGTGGGACATTCACCTGGTGTACCAGGATCGAACCAGTGCTGCAGAGGCTGCAGGTAGCTTCGCATCCAAGTGCTAAACCGCTGCGCCACCGGGGAGGCCCTATTCAGATATAACTTTTGACCATTGAGTAATTTGTTGAAGACTCACCTGTCATGTCCTTTTGGTAAGTGCAGAGCAGAGCAATCATCCCATACTCTACATTGTGAACATCTCCATCACCACAACAACCTTGTTTCCTGGGCCTGGGCCCATGGGCACCACCCCCACCTTCCCCTCCCCAGCCCTGGGCAGCCCACTCTCGGCCTCTGGGGACGGTCTTGGGAACTTCTCTCTAAACACATCCCAGGCGACTCTGCTGACACAGACCTGCAATGGACATTTGGGATACCCTAACCCAATGCATGCTGGTGCCCAGGAACATACTCCACAGGTTGTTAAGGTCACAGAGAAACACATGACCCTACCCAGGAGGTCCTGCAGCCTGGGGTGTGTGAGGAGAGAAGGGCTGCAGTAGCTGCCTCAGAGGGGGCCAAGGGCAAAGCCAGGGAGATTCCTTCCTCAGCAGGAAGGGGACATGGGAGCTGGGTCTTGAAAGCCACATGTGGGCACAGGAACAGAAGTGGCTCAGGGAGCTGATGAAAGGTCCACTACATTACCTCAGCAGTTACTTTCTCCGTGTGACCTTGGAGATCCCTCCCTAGCACTCTGTGAATTGGGAAGTGATACTGTCCTGACACCCCTCCCCCACACCCTCTCAGAAACAAGGATATGGAGACTGAGGGGTTATGGCAGTGCCCAGGTAAGAACCCCAGCCACCTGGCTAATGTCTGGGCCTCTGGACCGACACCATCCTGCAAACTGATCAGGGAACCGAGGAGGCAGTGACCCTGGAGCCCTCACCACCTGCTCCAGATACCACACATTTCTTGGCTGGATTTGACTAAAGACAAAAGCATAGTAGTAAGTCATCATGTCCTCACCCTTTATGGAAATGAATTGAACTCACCAAAGAGAAAGACACAGAGTGACTGGTTGTACCAAAAAACAAAACCCAACTTTATGATGCCTCCAGGAGACAGGATCAAAACAGCCCCACTGTGGGAGACAGGTATAGGCCAGGATACTTCAGGAGCTGCCCAGTGTGGGCAGTTCACACCCCCACTGCTGGAGAAGCCAAGACTGGGGGAGGATCCTGCAGGCGTGATTGTATTTTTTTTTTTGATACTCTTCTTTTTTTATTTTTTAACTTCACTTTTCACTTGTAAACACTATTTGCTTTCCCCCACCCCCTCAGGTGTAGTCCCCATAGAGTTTCCTTCTCCAAGGCACCCGTGCACCATCACCTCAGTCCCCTATCTCCTCCCTCCCTCCCTCTGGTCCTCTGCACACTGGGGATCAGAGAGAGACTGAGATAGGGACACAGAGGAATGGGGCAGGGACAGAGAAGCCGAGAGGGACAGGACCACACAGAGAGAGTGAGATGAGGACAGAGGGGGAGAGAGAAAATCAGAGGGACATACAGAAAGAGAAAGGGAGAGTCAGCCAGTGAGGACAGGGAAGGAGACAGAAGAGTCCTCACTGGCATCAGTCACTGTTGGAGTGGACACCCCATGTCTTGGGCAGCCTCGTCCCAATCAGAACCCAGCCCCAAGTCGATACAACCTCCAGGCAGGTGGGCAGGTGTGTGAGCAGGGAGGGGGCCCTGAGAAGTCTGTGGCCTGCACATGTGCACTGTCTGTGGCCCTGGCACCTTGACTGGGCCCGCAAGGCCCTTTAGGGGACGGCCAGAGAGGAGCAGGACTGACAAGCACACTGGGTTGGAGAACAGGCACACCGGGTGGGAGATGTCTCAGCCCCCAGCAGGGATGGCCAGGCCTGGGTGAGGCATGTGCAGGTGCCCTCCCCTGGGTGGGACCCTCCAAGTGCTGTGAGCCTGACACCAGCCTTCCCTCCAAGGGCAGCAGAGAGGAGTGGCCCGCTCCCAGGACCACCCCAGGGAGAGGCTCCACACTCTGGAGCTCCTCTGGGCCCATGGGAGATGGGAGCCTGGAGTTGCCGATGCTGCAGGGCCTGCTCCCTGGCAGGGAAGATGAGCCAAGTCAGCAGCCAGAGACATGAGTCCCCAGGTTGTTCTTGGTTGCATGGCACCATCCAAGGTCTCTGGGAGGCTGTGCTGCTGTCAGTGTTGTGAGATGAGCCTGGCATGGAGGGCCAACAGGAAGTGGCCCAGGCAGCCATGTGGTGGGGGTGGAGGTGGGGGAGGGGAGTGGGGGGGGCATCTGTCTGAGCAGGAAGTCCGGGGAAGGGACATCACCTCCGTGAGATGACAGGGCACACATCACCTTGGAACCCTGGTCCCCAGGCAGTTGGTTCTGAACCAAACCTGACCCAGCTCACTTGCCTGCTGGGCCTGAACCCGGCCCCACGTTTTCTTGCTGTTTGTCCAGGTTTCCCCACAGTGGACCCAAAAAAGGTCCCCGAAACTCATGTCACACTCTGCTGAAAGGCATGAAGAGCCTGTGCGTACGTCTCAGGCAAGCACCAGCACTGCCCCTGAGGTAACTAGGGGGGCCCTGGGGACAGGTCAGGCCATGCTAGGGCTCTGATGCCCCCACCCCTCCCTTCCCCCTGTGAGTGTGGGTGTGTGTGCAATGACAGTGACTGTGTGCATGCTCAAGGAAGGAGGGTGTGGCCCACCCAGGAGTCTGGTCATGTCTACACCAGAACCAGCCTGGCTGGTGGTGGGACCCAGAGAGTCATGGCTGCTCCCTCTTGCCCCAGCTGGTTGCTACCCAGCAGGTGTGTCTGTTTACTCCCAGGAGGTCTTCTGTGTCCAGGAAGGTGAAGAGATCCAGAGAGTGCAATTCCCTGACTGTCCTCCCACAGCCCAGTGTGGGATCTGTCCCAGCACAGAGCCCAGGTTGAAGTGCACCCGCAACTTTGAGATTGGGGCACATGTCCAAAGGAACTGGCTGGAGTACACGAAGCCCCTGGAGGAGTTGTCCAAGGGTGAGTGGCCCAGGCTGGTGCATGGGCCTGACTGGGCGGGGTAGGGTCAGGTGCCCCTTGGAGGATACCACATGGGCTAGATTTGGACCGTGAGCAATATGACCTGGCATCTGCAGCTGCCAAATTTGAGGAACAGAATCCCAAGGGCCCCCTATTTTAGGCTGGTCTCTGCTCAGGGCTCTAGCATGTGGTCTGTTTGAAAAGGCAAGTGGCAATCTGGCGTGTGGCTGATGGCCTGTCCTCTTGCATCTCTAGCGCCTTCTCAAGGAGCACAGCCAGACTCCCCTGCAGCCCACGGGATAGGCCAGAGCCCAGCCAAGTTGCTGATTGGAGAGAAGCAGACACCAGGGGTGTCTCTGCTTGTGCTGCAGGATCCCTGCAGGGGCTGGATCCCCAGGCAGGGCTGCTGTTGCCTTCGCACCCTCACTTGAACTTGCAGGATGTTGGCCAGAAGTGGCTTCCTCCCACAGGTATGGTATGAGCTCAGGACACTCTTGCATAGGCTGCATTCTCCTGGCCAGGGCCTGGCTGTCCCAGCGGGGGTGGAGTGAGCTCAGCACTGTCCCCATGGGGTGCAGCATCCTGGTCATTGTCTGGTTCCTCCTGCAGCACTCCTCTTATCTCAAAATCCTCAAAGAATTCTTCGGGATCCTGCTCCAGTCTTGGCTTCCCCAGAAGGGGCGGATGTGAACTGCCCACACTGGGCAGCTCCTGAAGCATCCTGGCCTCTACCTGTCTCCCGTGGTGGGGCTGGTGTAAACAGACCACTGCCAGCATGCCCTGCTGGGGCCTAGGTAGGGCCTGGCTCCCCGCAAACAGGTGGTGTGTACTACTTATGCCCAGCAGGTTGTCCCACAGGTTGCAGGTCCTGGCCTGGTTTCCCCAGCAGGACTGGTATTGGCTCAGCATCCTGGGGACATCCTGCTGGAATCTGGGGAGTTTCAGGCTGACTATGTAGGGGTTCAGTGAGCTCAGAGTGCCCAGGAACACCTACAGTACCCTGGGCATTGTCTGTCTGACCCAGCAGGCCTGCTGGGCTCTCCTGTTGCTCTGGAACACCATATTCAGAGGGTGCTCACCTGATGCCATTCCTCCAGGGTCCCATCCCCTGACCCCTGTCCTGCATGCCCACCTCTGGTGCAGACTAAGCACCGCTGAACTCAAACCTCTCCTCACCCACCCCTCTAGCCACATATCCTCATTTAACTTCTACTACCCCTCCACCCACAGACACCTGGCCCTCCTCTTGTAGTTCAAAATCTTTGTTTCCTAATTGATTTCAAGTTGTTTTCATTTTATTTCCCCCAGGGTTTCTTGTTCTTTATAGAAATACTAATAAAGTTTGTTTGTATCACCCAAATTTTTTCACTCCTTTTGCGTCCAGTTCTGTCATAGTGCTGGCCTCCTTCTCGCTATGGCCTTGGCAGAAGATCTACAACCAGTGTAAACCCTTTAGCCAAACCACTCACTGCCCAGGCCCCTCAGGCCCTGATTCCTTCACATGTCTGCTGCCTCTGTTCTGAATTCTACCTGGTCGTTTTACAGAGAAGGAACCAAATAAGTGGTGACCTGGGATCTTCCCAAGTACACAATAGAGGTAGTACACATGGTAGGTATAATGCAAATTTGGTTTGTTGGGCCTCCCTGGTGTCCTAGGGGTGAGGTCTCAGCGCTGTCACCACTGAGGCCTGAATCTAGCCCAGCTCAGGGAGTTGACCCTCCTAGGGCTCAGTAGACCTCGCCTATCTCACCAGACACTCCCCTTAACAGTGTATTTCAGTAAATCTACCTGTTCTGCTTCCCACTCTGTCTCTGCTAACTCCTTTTACCCTATGCTTCAAGCCTACACTCCAGTTCTTCTATGCAGAAAGAAAAAATAATTGGGGATATTGAATTTTAGTTAAACAGTAGGGTTTTGTAAATGAGCAATATCTATCAAATCAGCCATATGTCATTACATAAGTATAATCAAGAAATCATTATTAATGTATATATCAGTCCATGTCATGACGTCTATTTGTAAGAACATATGTTTTAAGGGGAAGATATTAAGATGAGAGATGTAATGGGATATCCAGGTCTACAATTTCATTAAATAGTGTCACCCAGGAACGCCCAATGAGGCAGTGAGGAGTGGCAAGAGTTGCAGGCAGTGCCCTGATGACTTAATTTGAATGGTGGTAATGTTGACCTCCCTCCATTACGGCTATAAAATAGACTGCTGGCAGTGGTTTGTGACTTTCTGAATGATTCAGTGCTGAGAAGGAGCATGATGAGAAGATAAACGTCAAAGGAAGTTAGGAATGAGGCATTTTTGTCCATGGGAGTGGACACAGAGTGTAAGACCTTTGTGTCCCATGTTAGTTCTTACCTCAGAGAGCACCTACCACAGATAATGTCCCCTTTGTGTGGATAACACTCAGCCTCTCTCGTTGGTCACCCCAGGGCTTATTCAACAGTCCCTGAAAGTCATAGAAATCGAGATCAAGGGCGATTTGATCATACCTGAGTACAGTAGCATGAGTTTTTGCTCATCATGGGAGATTCATCAGTCACTGTCACCTATGAATGCCCAGATTTCCAGTCAAAGAAATCATAGCCAAGCTCTTGCTGTGATAACATGACTTAAGTAGACCAGACAGCTACATGGTAACAGGTGGATTTCTTCACCCTGTTTACCCTGTTATGGAGAGTGATTTGTTCTCAAGAATTGACATCCATTCTGGATGTAAGATTCCCTTCCCTGACTGCCAGCATTTCCATTCAAGAGCCAACAGATTGCCTGATTTACCAGCACAGAGCCTATATAACATTGCCTCTGATAAGGGGCACGTTTTATGGTGAAATAAGTATGACATTGGCAGCGTGTCTGCAGGAATCACTGATTCTACCATACAGCATGTCTCCTGGAAGTTGACAGCATAATTGAAGGATGAGAGACATTAAAAACTTTTAACATTTTATCTTGGGCAAAACACTCTGAGATGGTGGAAGGCAGCTTTCAACATGTGTTATACACATTGAAGTAATGGCCAATATATAATCTGTGTTCCAATATCGAGAAAGCATGGATCCTGGAACTAAGAGGTGAAGAAGGATCAGCCACTCTCACAATTACTCCTAATGATGCACTGGAGAAATTTATAATTCTCACCCCACATCTTTCACCCTATTAGATTAGAGGCTCTCCAGGGACGTGAGGTGGGAGGCATATTTGTACCAGCAAGGTTCTGCTGTATTTGATGTTATATCTACTGCCTAAGCATTTATATTCCTTGAGCCAGTGAGCCATAATGAACTCTATTGTTATCGTTTTCAGAATAATTGACCCTGATTACTATGAGGAGCTAGGGTTGCTGCTGCTGCACAATGGAGTAAGAAAGGAGCATGTGTAGAAACTCTGGAGAACTGGGTCTTCTTGCCAAGTAGAAATACAAACAGACCATGCAGCAACCATGTCCTGATGGGGGTGAGAGACTCAGCCTCCCACTCTGCAGGGATGAAGAATGTAGGTTTGCTCCAGGGAGAGGGGAATCTGGAATGGGTGTGTGGGAAAGAGACAAAGCACATTAATAATGGTGTTGTGACCACATGCATCTGTGTAGGCTTGGTCCATTAACTGAGTCTTTTGTAGAGCTTGTCACTGGCTCAAAGACCCTGTGACTGACTGGACTCCACAGAGCACATGAAAAGATCTGAGTGGTGTAAGGAGTAGACTGTATTGGACATTTCTCAGGCCTCATGTCTTCTATCCCTTCAGTTCACCTTTTTACTGCTATAGTTTATTGTTTCATAGTAAGCAGTTTCATGCAGGTATAACCTTCCACCACCTTAGCCCAGTTGCACCTTATTTGTCACTTTATGCCTCAGGTCCTTTCTGAAGTCATTCTGTGAGATGCCTGCTGCACCAGTCTGGCACCTGCTCACTCATGTACAACCTAGGAGAGGGAATTAATAGCCCATCTGGCGACCCTCGATCTATGGGAGATAGAAATCAGCGAGTAAATAGGTCCCTCCATCTTTCCTTCCATCGGTAGACAATTTTCAGGTGTATTCCACAGGTGTAGCTCCTTAGAGGGCCCCAGGGAGATTGAACCCCAGTTGCCCATGGCAGTACCCAGGTCAGTAAAGCACCCTGGTATCAACTTTTCTTCCACTCCCTGCTTTATGCTTCCTGTTCCCACTGTAATGAACCCAAATAAACTATTTGCATGCAAAATCTCAAGTTTTTTTTTCTGGCTAAGATATGTGTGTTACTTGGGGAAAATGGACATGGAGATAAAGCTGCTAATATGGGTGTGGAAAGGTACCCACAGGAAAATTATCATTTGTGCTAAATGCTGTTTATGTAAAAATACATAGATATATAAAGAGATGCATGCAAAAATGTCACCAAAATATTAATGTTTATTATTATGGTAAGATGACAAGATAATTTTTATATTTCAAAAGTTTCATATTTTATAAATGGTTTGAGTTGTTAACAATGAATGTGTGATATTTACATAATATAATTAGAGAAACACAGTGAGAATGGGAGTACAAATAATGAGACAATAAATAGATCTTTGGGCCAAGGTGGTATTTCTCACTTTAGACATCTACACATAAAAATCTTTTTTTCCTGAAGCCAGAAGGCAAACCCTTCCCTACAGAAGTAAATAGAAGTTTTACCTTGTCAAAAGAAGTGTCAAGGCATGAGCAGAGCTCACTAGTTGCATAGGAAAGGCTGAATTTCAATCTGAGATCCACTGGAACCTCTTGCTCTCCTCACACACCATCCTCCAACCTTGCTGAAATCAGATAACTCCAACTCCCACTTGGAGAAAAAGAAAAAAAAATGTCCTAAACTCTTAGGCATTTGGTATTGCCTCAAAATTCTCACGTACAAGAGATAACAAGAGGAATTAAATCAGCTTATGTGTTCCAAAGGCTGATTTGGGCTCTATGAGGAATGATGCCGTCTATTTAGAATTTTCTTTCCATCACTATCCCTCCCTCTGATCCACAGTTTCAAGTTTTTCATTTATGATTGTCCTTAATATAGCTTGGTTCAGTTCCTAACCAGAACATGCAGTGGGAAGGAATTGAGACAGTGTTTTTGAGAGGTGGGGGAAGTGATTGAACCCCTTTTATGAACTAGGATTTGAATTTTGGAAAATATAGGCAACTTTCTATTTCTTTTTAAAGATTTATTTATTTATATAAGAACTGGAGTATAGTCAGAGGCTTAGGAGGGTGAAAGAATTTACCAAGACACAGCGGGGAGCAGAACAGGCAGACAGACAGAAGACACTGCTGAGGGGAGCAGCAGGCAAGGCAGAAGAGGTCTGCCGTGCCATGTGGGTTTCTCCCTGGGTGGCCGGGAATCGAACCCACACTGCAGAGGCTGCGGACAGCTTCACAGCGCAGTGCTCCACCCGCTGCACCACCAGGGAGGCCCGCAACTTTCTATTTCAAAGAGTCGGTTATCACAGCCCTCACAGAGGAAATCTTCTGGGTGAAGATTCTAAGTATAAAGGATTTTGAAATGTGTACTGGAATGAAGAAGGTTGATGAAATCAGTTCCAAAATCATCAGGTGACAGCAGCTTCAAATATTATTAAATCCGGACTTGAGAATTGAAGAAAATTTCCCACTGGAAAAAAAAATGGAATGAAAGTTGATACCTGGCACTTGATTCTACAAACCAGAAGAAAGAAAAGGCAAACGTCCTGCAAACATCAGTTTAGGGACTGAAACACATCAGAAGCATCTTTTTTCAGCATCACAATGGATGTTTCTACCATCCAGTGGCGATTAAACAAACTTATGAACACTCTTTTAAGTTCAATATTCTTTACTGAAAACCATAACTTATAAGTCAAACTGTCAGGTCATCCCCAAACGCCGGGTTTTCATTAAACCTCAGGTTCTCACCATCCCCCATTCCACATGGCTCCTTAGAGGGAGCAAAGAATAAAGTTTTGCCTTACCCTAAGCCTTAGCCTTCCTTTACCTTGTCAATAAGATGTTCTCAAGGCATGGTCCTGTTTTGAGAAGGCAGTGGGTGGGGCGTTCTGAGCTAGGGTGCCTGAATGTCTTAGGATGCCTGTCTTTAGGATAAATCCCAGGTTTGGGATGAGCTAGCCACCCAGATGGTGGAGGCTTCAATTTTCATAGTATTTAAATGTTATTTAGATATCCAAGCACCCCAGGAAGCTTCTAGGGAGCAGGAAATGTCCTCTTGGGGAGACAATTAAGACACAGAACCTAACTCTGGATGCGGCTCCCCCTTGTGTGCACAGCCCTGTCCCTCTGGGAGCTCCAGGAGAAACTGGGGAGACCTAATTATATTTCAAGTTCCTTCCCACAAAGGCCCTAGGAGCCCTCAGGATCAAGCATGCCCTGTGCTGGGTTCCGTGCTATCTGCACACGTTCTCGGGGGCTCACTCCCCGCATAATCTCCAGGAGGGAAGACGTGACAGGGCAGGTCTCCCTCCCCTGTGATGTGAGTCCTCTGCTCACTAGAGGAGGCAGTAGAGGCCCCTGAGGAGACACTCGGGCACTTTCCTTGGGCCGGGCAGTGAGGAAAGTGCCTGCATGGACATCACCACATTTCCCTGACACTTTCCCTCCAGGGAGGAATTTTTTAAATTAGACTTATCAGTAGTAGGACGGCCTGGGCTGGTAGTGAGGCAGCTGTCACTAAGATGACCCAACCTCACACTGAGTTCCCAGACTCCTCAGCTCAGAGACCCTTCCTCACTGCAGTTGCCACAGCAGGGGGCCCTGTGCTGGTCAGAGCCCTGCATCCCCGCTGTGTGACCTGGGCTGGGCTTCTGAGTTTCACTCCCCACAGTCATTAATTGCTCTGGGATCATGAGATCTGACAACTCACAGGGTGTCATGGGTTAAACTGAATAATCCATGCAAATGTTTGTCTTATTTTCATTGTTGGCTTTTTTTTCCTTTTTTTTTTTTTGTTTTGTTTGTATCATGAAAACTCAATTCAACACTTTCTCCCTCTCCCAGGTCCCAGGTTTTTTTTTCTGATTGCACAGCATTGTTACAGCAACAACAAAAATAAAAGAGCATTTATAGTAAAAAATCTTACTTCTTACCACAGTAGCAAATACAGTAATGATACTTATCTTTCTGTGCTCTCCTCCAGTGGGCCATGACTACAAGGAGATTCATCCTGAACACTATAGTGGGGAGGGAGGTGGGGAACCAGCCTGGGTTTATCTGAGATCCTCTCCCTGCTGCACATGGAGGGTTACCTGAGGAGATGGGAGAGCTCCAGAATGAGAAAGAAACCTAAGTTCACCCACCTAAGGTTACACCTTCCCCTAGGAGCTGAGGTAGACCCTGCCCCATCTCTCCCTCCCTTCCTGGAGTGTGCGGAAAGGCTCAGCTCAGGAACTGGGGTGACCTGGGCTAATCCTGCCCCTGGGCCAGGCCAGCAAGACACACACTCCTCCTCCCCCTGTGTGGATCCCTCCTGCTCTGCTCTAGAGAGAAAGTAGCTGCAGCCCATGGTGCCCCCTGACTCTGAGGCCAGTGGGTTTTCTATGGTGACTCCAAAGGAGAGAAAAATTGGGGTTTGGGGGAGGGAGCTGTCAGGGTGAAGGTGCCACCATATTGTAGGCGGGGCCTGGAGGAGGGTCCTGCCCAGCTCCTGACACCTCAAGCCAACCATGAGGTATTTCTAAACCTCCTCCTCCTCTTCAGGTCCAATGCCTTTTCAGTCCTGCTCAAAAACTGCTTCTCCATGGAACTGTATTTACTGTTGTTCTGACACTCTTTACACTCTTTGTGTGATTTGAATTAATTTATTGTAGGGCTTGATGTTAATTGACTTCCCATCATCTTATGTTGTGTATCCTGTCTCTCCTGTTACACACACACACACACACACACACACACACATACTCCCCTCTCCTTGGGAACCAGATCCTCACTCTGCACTGGGGTTACTCTGAGTCTCTGTCTCTGTTCCCCTCAGAGCCGCCCTCTCTGCAGTGTCTCTACTCAGCAGTGTCTGAGCAGCCCCAGGAGTCCCTGCTCCTCTTGTCTCTGACCTTGTGGGAAACCAGCCCCTCAGTCTGCATGACAGTGAGGAGGCGAAGGCAAAGTCCTGAGGCCAGTGATTGATGGAGAAGACAAGTTACTTTTTTTTCTTTTGCTTAAGAACTTTTCTTTTTTCCCCTCATTGTATTATTCAGTTGAGGTCACATTGGTTTACACACTGCATGTGTGCAGAGTCACCCTCTTCAGATGTTCATTACCATTTCCCACCCACCTAAGGGCATCCATAGCCCTCCACCACAGTCCATTGGGCCCTCTTCCTACCTTGTTTCCTGCTCTTACCCCCACCCCATAGCTTCAGTTTTGCAGAGTTTGTTTTGGTTTAGTTTTACCGGTCCCTGCTTTGTTTCTTTATATTCCACATATGAATGAAATCATCCAGTATTTAACTTTCTCCTTCAAACTTTTTCACTGAGCATAATCCCATCCACATCTGTCCATGTTGTTGCAAATTCAATATTTCATCTTTTTCACAGCTGGGTAGTATTCCTCTGTGTATAAAGCTTGTGTTCTTTATCCCCTCATCTGCCATTGGGCACTTAGGTTGTGTCCATAGCTTGCTTATAGTAGACAGCACTGCAGTGACCATAGGAGGCGCATATACCTTGGAATTAGTGTTTTACCTTCTTTGGATAAATACCAAGGAATGGAATCCCTGACCAGGTGACAGGTCTATTTTGAATATTTTGAGGAACTCTCATTTGTTCTCCACAGGGGCAGGACTGTACCCGTGTGCTATCCATAGAAAAGGGAGGTTCTAGGTTTCCTGCCCCACCCAAGGAAAGGTGGGGCTGAGCAGGGATGAGAAGCTAAGGAAGAGGAGGATGACGTGGAGCAAGATGGGGAGAGAAGACTGGAGGAGGCGCATGGAGCAGAGAGACATTCGAAGAAGATGCCACTCTTGCTCCTCAGGCTTGGTCTTGTGCCAGGGAGTTGGGGACATGAAAAGAGACACTTGAAAGAGACAAAGACGTGGATGAGAGACTCAAGGGGAGGCTGACAATGGCCGCTATTATCTTGTTGTGGATTTTGACTTTGTTCTTTTCCTTCCAGACTTGCCTGGCCCCTCCTGCCCCTGTCCCATGGGTCTCTACCAGCAGGTGCCTTAGACTTGTGGCAGGCCTTCAGGCCTCAGTGGGCCTGCTTTGGGCAAGCCTGTTTGGCTGGGCCTTACCCATGAGGGGACAGGTAACTTTGGGTGCTTCACTTGGGAACTATTCTAACTATATTCTTTCTCTTTTCTTTTGCTATTGCACACTAATTCTCTATTGCACACTAATTTGTATTAATTTTCTTTTCTAATGAAGGTGTTATGTATTAGAGTATGTTTTGTCTTTATGCAGCTGATGACACAACTCATGTCAAGTGTGCAGGTTTGAGGGACCAGGGAACCCCTCATTCTGCTGGCTAACAGGACCAGTCTCCATTCTGACCCACCATGTGCCAAAGTTCCTTTTTCTCCACACCCTTCTGTGGGTCATTCTCACAGGTGTAAGGTGGTATCTGGGTAACACTGCCTTAGTCTGGCTTTGAAGGTTAACACCATCAGTGATGAGTCAGGTGGACAAGATGAGCACTGACGTGTTGAGTGGACAATGGCCCTGCACCCCTGGGGTCTGCTTCCCTAAACCCAGAGTCCCAATAAAAAAAAAAAACCTAAGTTGAGGGGCAATAGTCCTGAGCAGTGCTCCTTGATGGAGGCTAAGAGTCGAAAATTTAGGATGGAGGGGTCACATGACCAGAAACTAGAGGTGGGTAGAAGTGATTAGCACAGTTATTAAACCAACTATAGAAATGAAAATCGCTTCAGGCCAACTGCTATAGCAAGTATCAGAAGCTACAAGAAGTATAAGGAGGCACAGACCAGAGCTAGGATGGGGGGATGGAGCCATTGCAGAGACTTGCTGCTCCTGACAAATCAGCCTAGTCACACCATAGAAGTAATTAATGTAATGACACATAACATTCCCACAAAGGAATGAGCCCTCCCAAATAGAACACTACCTCAATGCCCTTTCTGCCCCGGGAAGACGCAGCTCTGCTCCCAAGGCTCCGCCTGGTGACTGCAGGCTTCTCCTCACACACCCACCCTCTCCAGGGGCAGCTCCTCCTGCCTGCTGGTGTCTGCACAAGCATCTTCTTCTTCTTTTCGTGTGTGTGTGTGTATGTGTGTGTGTGTGTGTGTGTGTGCCCACACGCCACTGCAAGGGGGACTCTGGTGAAGCTTTTCTTAGAGGTGACCCAAGAACCCCCATCTGTGACCCCAGCACCTCTCCCAAACATCACTCCTCACCAGTGTCAAGGTTATAAAAACAAGGAAAATCTGAGAAACTGTCATCCTGGCAAACTAGATGGGATTATGGAGCATAAAATGGACAGTAGCAAAAATTAATTGAAGTATGGCGTTTAGTAATTATGTCAACATTGCTGCATTAGTTCTAAAAAAAAAAAAATTCATGTAGGATGTTAACAAAATGGAAATGGTGTGGGATAAACAAGAACTGTACTGCCTTTGCAACTTTTCTATAAATCTAACAGTATTCTTTAAATGTTATTTTTTTAGATCAAGTTATTTTTTTTATAAAGATTTATTTATGCATACAAGAACTGGGGTGCAGGCCAGAAATGTGGAGGTGAGAGGATTCACCAGAGATATGGTGGGGAGCAGAACAGATAGATGTACTGAAATGCACTGCTGAGGGGAGCAGCGGGCAAGACAGGAGAGGTCTGATGTGCCATGTGGGCAGCTCCCTGGCTGGGGATCAAACTCATGCCGTAGTGGCTGCGGATAGCTTCATACTGCTGTGTCTTAGCTCCTTGCGCCGCCAGGGAGGCCCTTAATATTATTTTTTTTAAAATGCCCTCAATATTGAATAGGTTGTAGAAGAAAAAAATTTCTTTTTTCCAGTTCTCCCAAGTATCACTGTCCAGGGACTGGAGAGAGGAGCTCTGGGGAGAAAAGCTGGAAACCTCACACTCAGGGCAGGCTCCAGAGTCTCCTCTCCCTTGAGCCCTGCTGCTCTGACTCCTCACAGAGCATCTCACCCCCAGGACACCGCCCTCCAGAACCCCCAACTCTGCCAGACTCAGCCCCCGCCCCATCCTGGCGGCTTCCCTGAATCCGGAACAGCGCGGCAGCGCCCCCGTGTGGCCACAGGGCTGAGCACAGGAGACCAGAGCAGTCCTTTCTCCCGCTCAGCCACGCCCGCCCCAGGCTCCCTGGGCCCCCAGCGGCAGGACAGGGATCTGCACACAAGGGGGCGCCCAAGTCTGTGTCGGTTTCAGTGTCGTCATTTTTAGTCTCCAGTGGTCTCCAGGACACAACTGGTTCCTAGGTTCTGGGCAAATCCCCAAATATATAGGTTGCCTCAGTCTGTTGGGATGAAAACTGAGATTCCAGGGTCCCTGTAATTTGTTTCTGCTTCTGCTTCCAAGGACGAAAGCCCCTCCTCCTGGGAATCTTCTGACATTCTCCATCCTTGGATGAGGGTAGGGGTCTAGGAGAGCCCCCAGGGCACTGGCTAGGAAGATGGGGAGACTCCTGGAAAAGAGAGCAGAGGATGGAAATGGAGACTTTAGGGGACAGAGGTGGAAAGGGGTGAGGAGGAGCCAGAGAGGACCGGGCAGGGAAGGGGCAGCACGGGGGACACTGAGGGGGAAGGTCTGTGTGGGTGACACGGGCTCTCACTGGGGGGCTGGAGCATCTGTCTCACCTAGGGGGATGCAGCAGTGCTGGCCTGTAACTGCCCAGGGAACTGCGCACATCCGGGGCCTTGCCCGTCCTTGCAGGGCTGGTGTCACCCACACACACTCACATGCTGGTGAAGGAGAGGACTGTAACAGGGGGGTCCCCAGAAGAGGGTCCGGGCTCCCTGTCCCAGCCAAGGAGGGTGGAGCTGAGCAGGGAGAAGCAGCTGGAGAGGAGGCTGAGGAGGAAGGAAGCAGGATGGAGCCAGAAGGAGACCTGGGGGAGGCACATGGGGCACAGAAGTGGGTGAGAAATCCATGTGGAGGTGACAACGGCAGCTTCTATCTTGATTTTGGTTTTTCCTTCCAGACTTGTCAACCCCGCCCACCCTTTTCTATGGGTCCAAGCCAGGAGGTGCTTTAGACTCATGGCAGGTTTCAGGCCCTGCTTTGGGCCAACCCCGTTTGGCTGAACATTTACCCACGAGGGAATGGTGACTTTGGTGCTGATTTGGAAAACTTTATTCTTTCCTTTTTCTTTGTTGCACACTAATTGTAGTGAAGTTCCTTTCCATTAAAGGAACTTAGATGTTTTGTTTTGATGCCACAGATGGCAGAGATATGGGGGATATAGATATATAAGTGAAGCCCCCAATGCAGAATATCCCCCCTCAGTGCATGAATGCTGGGGTGCCAGGGAGATTCAGGGTTCCAAGAGGAGAGCAGAGCAAGGCTTGGACCGCCCTGGAAGACCAACCCTGGGGGTTGATTCTGGGGCTCCAGGGCTCCACTCCCTTCAGGCAGGTCAGAGTCAGCCCCGCTCACAACTGCACGAAGCCAGAGAGCCCCTCTGTGCCATGATTCTGTGGACACTGCTCTGGGGATAGTGTGAAAAATAAATGAACAGCGAAATTAAATGGAATCTAAAAGCAGTAGAAATAGTTTTTTCAAACACGTTTGTTTTGAAGGACACTTCAAGGGACATGGAATCCTAGCCTGACAGCTCATTGCTATCAGGACCTTGATTGTCACTTGAGTTACTCTGGAGCACCTGTTTCTTTTGAGAAAACAGCCACTGATCACTTTATTGCCTTAATTTTTTTAATGGTTTGTACCAAATCACTTCATACTTTGCAACTAAAACAAAGATCTGATGTCTCCACAGTCTCTGAGGGGGAGGCAGCAGGAGGGTCCTCACTCAGAGGCTCCAGCTCTGGGTCCCACAAGGCTGCGATGGGGACAAAATGTTGGCGGATCTGAATGGCCGTGATCAGCGTGGAAGGACCTGCCTCAGAGCTCATGCATGTGGCTCCTGGAGAAAACCCTCAGGTCCTTGTCCTGTGGGTGTCCCCTTAGCTGAGGGTCCACCGTGTGCAGGGAATCACCCCAGAGAGGGACCAGGAGGGGAGCCCGGGTGGGAATTCTCAGCCCCTGTGAGCCTGACTCTGTAACGAGGCGCATCCCTTCTGCTTCATTCTCCTCACGAGGAAGAGCCAGCAAGTCAGACACACTCATGGGGGGAACTGCCTCCCCTCCTGTGTATCACAGAACTGGTGGAAAATTGAAAACAACACAGTCCACCTTCTGGACACTCATTATTTCCATTCTGCCCATATGAAAAATAAGCTGCCTCATACCCAAGGCCCCTGTCTCCCACCTCACACAAAAATCAACTCAAAATGGATAAAAGGATGGGTTGTAAGACCAGAAGGCATAAAATACATGGAAGAAAACAAGGACAGAACACGCCATGACATACATGTCAGAGATATCTTTGTGGCTCAGTCCCCTGCTGCAAGGAAAAGAAAAGGGAATATAAAATAAAAGGGACAGATAGCAAATATCTACAAGTGTCAGAGGAATAGGCCTGGGCACTGCTGCCCATCACTACCAGAAAACCACAAGCAGAGCCAGGAATTGAATCTATAAGCACTTTCACTTTTCAGATCACAGGCCATTGATCTGAGAGAATGGGGGGCATCACACCCTGAAGGGCCTGTTACCCCTGTCTCATCTCCAGTGACCTTGTTATAATCAGTTACACACAGACAGTCACAGCAAACAGCCATCAGAAGAGCCTGTCACAGTTGTGCTCCTGGTATCCAGCACGTTCAGCCTCCAGAACTTGCTATCAACATCTGATCTCACCCAGGTACTACACTACCACAGTCAACTTGCATGAATTCAACAGGAACAGAAATTATTATGCAGACCTTTTAATTTTGCTTTGTTGCAGCTTCATATAGGAACCCTCAGACTGAGAGCTCCTAAAAGCCAGGAGTCAGGGCTCAGGACCACGCCAAGCTCTTGCCATCAGACTTGGCCTGTGGTACCTGTGTCTTTGGGGAAATCCCTCTCGAGGTTCCCAAGACATCTGGGGTTTCTGGACCTGTCAAGGTGTTACCTTCTTTACCCTCATGACAGGCCCTTGCACCCCTAAAACAGGTGCAAGTTTATTGTTTTTTTGTAGCTCTGAGATCAGTCTGATTTCTGAAAACACAACATTCCAGACAAAGCCTTAGTAAAATAACCATATTTCCAATTGTCTATTAAAGAGAAGGGGAAGAAGAACTTTATTGGATTTATGCAAACAAACTTTTTTTTAAGATTTATTTATCATAGAAGAGCTGGGGTATAGGCCAGAGGTGGGCAGGAGAGGTGGGGGGTGAGAGGATTCATCAGAGACAGAGTGGGGAACAAAACAGGCAGATCTACTAAAATGCCATGCTGAGGGGAGCAGTGGGCAAGAAAGGAGAGGTCTGCTGCACCGTGTGGGTAGCTCCCTGGGCAGAGATCCAATGCAGGCCATCACGGTGTCTCTTCCACTGTGTCTCCTTCCATGTCTCTAAGTTCCTGGTTCAAGTCCAAAGCCAAGAAGCAAGGTGGCCTTCTCTACATATCTCTCTCCTGTGAGTCCTTCTGGTGCTCTCTGTGCTGACAAACCTTTATGTTCTGAGCAAATCGTCCATCAAAACAGCCCATCACAGCTGACACTCCGGTGTCCGTCACGATCAGCCCCAGAACTTGCTGTCAGCCTCCTGGGTATCCTGCCCCTGGTACATCAGAGGGCGTCAGTGTCCGGCACTCTTTGGGGCATCAGCAGGGCAGGGATCTGTTTAAAACAAGAGCTTTAGTTCAAAGAAAACAGATCATGTTTTTCTGTGTGTGCGTGTGTGTGCAGCCTGTGTGTGTGCAGATTCCTGTACTAAGTATGGGTCCTTCCCCCCTGGTCCCCTCTCAGAAGGACAGAGCTAAGGCAGAGCACAGGGCACTGTCTGTGGGTTCTCACCCATGTGCTCAATTGCAACCACTCAGGCTCAGGGAACAGCAATGAGGTTTCTTGAACGAACAGGAGAGCAGGGAATTAAAGAGTCTCTAAGGCCTCCATGGCCAGCTGTGTCACCCCAGATAGTGTCTGCAGTGTCCAATAGTCCCAAATTAAGGCTGCCCATGTAAGATGGTACAGTCCTGTCAGGGAGGGCCTGGAGCTGGTGGAACAGCCGCAAGCACTGGGCCAGGATCCAACTCACAGTGGCAGCAGGAGGTGCTCCCATGGGGTGCTCACCTCTGAGGAGACACCCCAGCAGGCACAGCCACAGTCTGATGGGCTGGCTAGATGAGAAAGAAGCAACAGCACTGGGAGGTGGTGTCGGACAGTCAGCAGCAAGGTCTCAAATGGGACCTTGCTTTTGTAGCCCCAGTGGACTACATGCCCTGGGGCAGTGTGCAGGGACAGAGAGTCTCTGCTGCCAGATTGTCCATGACACAGACGGTGGCTGGTGGTAAGGTGCCCACCTACTGTCACCCACTGCCACTCCTGCTGCTGGTTGCAGTGGGCCCAGCTGTCAGGGTGGCCTGGGCCCTGTCCTCAAGCAGTGGCCTCCTGGAGCCTGCCAGGGGGTGGGGGTCCATTAAAACCCAGCTGTGTCCCCAGCTCTCATCCTTAGCCCGGCAAGGTAGCCTCAGCAAAGCTGTCTTGTGGCACCCACTGCAGGGTGGTAGTGTTGCCCAGAAGCAGCTCCTCTGGGGGGCAGCGGAGGGGGAGCCTAAGCCCTAGGGGCTCCTTTGCTTAACCCTGGCTTGCTCTGGGAGCAGGGTCCTCTGAAGGCTGCCTGCCCCGTGGCAGGAAACCCCCCTCTGCCACCACCTCTAGAGCTGTGCCCATCAGCTCCCACCTGCACATGCAGGTGCCAGGGCAGGAAACCTCCACTGCTGCTGCCAGCCCTTTCAGACTCCTGCTCCCACTGGCTTCTGGCTGTGCCCACTGGGGCAGCTGCACCAACAAAGCCCATGTGTCCCACCACTCAGGGGGCAAGAAAGAGCTGGGTAAGCCACAGGGGTCTGGAGTCAGTGTTATACACTATACTATTATATACAGGCATATACACATTCACATGTATCTATTAATGCTTTTAGTAAAATTTACTTGGAAAATTTGTGTTGTGAATTTGTATCAAATGAGTGATAAATCCAGGGATAGTGACAGGCCCTCCACATCTCTACTTCACAGTCTGAAATGTTGGGTGGCATCTTGCCTTTTTCTCATAACCTAGATGTCACATTGGGAAATGTTATAAAGTCCATGTCTAAATATATCCAGCTCCAACGACTTCCTATTATTTTCCTGATGACACCCCATAAAGCTACCAAATTTTCCATCTTAGAATCTGTACTAGTTTCCTACATTTATCTTCCCACCTCTCACCCTGCACTGTTGATTCCGCACAGCAGCCAGACTGTGGTTTCTAAAAAGAAGTTGCACCATGTCAATCTCTGTCCAGAAAGGTCCATTGATAACACATCTTACTCAGAGAAAAGATTATGAATTCCAAACCAATCTTCAGTATCAAGCCTAAATATTTGGCAATTATTTCCTTTTATAGAAAAGTATAGTTTTTTCACTTTGAAACATTGTAGAAGCGCAGTGTATCAGTTTAGTTAAAAATCCAGTAGCCAAATATACAACTTAGGCATGAAGTTTCCCTTTGTAAATACATTTAGAATCACGTAATTCTACTTTTACTACATAATGGTTTTAAATAATAACCATCAAAATCATTAGTGAAATAATTCCACATCTGGATTGAATCATGGTAGTATGGATATTTTTTAGAATTTCCAGCTTATTTCTTGATCAGTAACATGTAACATTTGACAATGTCCCCAGAGAAGAAGCTTCCTGTATGTAGAGAGATGACAGTGTCATCACACCTGCTTGGAAGTGGCTCTTTTGCACAGTCACTACTAGATTCTATCAGACCTGCTATCATATTGAGGCTTCCCGGTGAACTGCTGGACCAGCACAGAAGACGGAGCTCACTCCTGGCACCAGGCACCACCTGAATCCTGTATTTGTGTTTCCTTGTTATGGCGCTGAGCCTTGGTGTTATTAAGCACAATGAGTTTTTCTTAGTGAATGTGGTGAGTTAAAGCAAAAGGACATAACCTGGTCCCCTCAATCATTTACTTTCTCTCCACCTTTTTAAAAATTAGTGTTGAGGCAATATAAGTTACAGATTCACTGGCTGGAAAGACACAGTCACCTCTTAGGTCACCCCTGGTGTTTACGCAGGAGGTTGGTTTCTCTTGGTCTCTCAGCATGACCATCCCTCAGCAGGGTCCTCAATGTGGAGTTTCAGATGCTATCATTACTATGTCTCCTGGCTGGATGTAGATTATTTTCCCTCATTAAAAAATATTTATTAATTGGGGCCTCCCTGGTTGCGCCGTGGTTGAGCGCTGGGTTGAGAAGCTGCCCTTAGCCTCTGCAGTGCCGGTACGATCCCCGGGCACCAGGCGAGGGCCCCACATGGCATGCAGACCTCTCCTGCTGCCCGCTGCTCCCCTCAGCAGTGTACTTCCATCACTCTGCCTGCTCTGCTCTCTGCTCTGACTCTGGTGAATTCTCTCACCCTCCCATGCCTCTGACTGTACCCAGTGCTTGTATAAATAAATAAATAAATCTTTAAAAAAATTAATAATTGGGTGATAATCTGCTCAGCCTTTGTAACTTCTCCCTGGAATAACTTTTCATTTTTACCATTCCCTGCTGGCTGCTGTGCTTTTCTTCTGTCACCTTCTTCACATAACTGTGGTCCTTTCCTTTCAAAGGAGGAAGAATGTTTGAATGAGCCCCCAATTCTATCCTGCAATGTAAAATAGTGTCCACAGTTGTAGTCAAAGAAGAGGTGAAGGTGTGTATGGTGAACTGAGCCATTAATAAATGGCCTTAAGGGCCTCGCGGTGGCGCAGCGGTTGAGCGTTGGGTTGCAAAGCTGCCCGCAGCCTCTGCGGTGCTGGTTTGATCCCCGGCTGCTCCCCTGCCACCGGAGGAGGGTCCCACATGGCGGGCAGACCTCTCCTGCTGCCCGCTGCTCCCCTCAGCAGTGTACTTCGGTCCTTCTGCCTGCTCTGCTCCCAGCTCTGGCTCTGGTGAATTCTCTCACCCTCCCACGCTTCTGACTGTACCCAGTGCATGTATAAACAAAACAAACAATCAAACAAATAAATAAAAACATGCCTCTATAAAAAAAATAAAAAAAAATGGCCTTAAGATTTGAAGATACGGAAATCACCATCATGAATGGAAACTGTCCAGTAATTGACCGAGATGTACACCCTAAATAAGCTTGTGGGATGAAACATCATGTGAGACCAGGGAGGAATCAGGTCAGAAGTCCTACAGGAATTTCTAATCCTGCACCGCAGGGAAGTTTCCAGAACTGGGACTAAAGACCCAGGTCAGGACTGGGAAAAATGAAGAAAGGAGGTGAGGGGGACTGGACCAAATGCCCTCTGGGCAACACACATGTGTGGATGGTACTTCCCATTAACCAGGCAGGGCAAGTTCTCCCCGGAACATGAAAGCCCCCAGTGGACAAGCTGCCCCACTCCCTTCCCTACCTGAGTGTTTCTTCCTCCACATCACAGCTGCAGCCACCGCAGCTCCAGTGAGCACAGCTCCAAGGAGAACCAGGCCAGAAATGATGCCCATGGTAGAGTCAGTGGAGTTGGCAGGGGCGGTGGGCTGAGGAGGTGGCACTGGAAGGGAAGGTGAGACCCTGAATCCCAGGCCTCATTCTGACGCTCTGAAGGTCTCCAGAAGGGCTCCTGATCCCTCTGAGCAGAAGCTCAGTGCCCACATCTCCCTCCTCACCCCATCTCAGGACTCGGGGCTCCGGCAGCCCCTCATGCTGCACATGGCATGTGTATCTCTGCTCCTCTCCAGAAAGCACCTCCACAGCCATCCACTTCTGGAAGTTTCCATTCCCCTCAGGCCCCAGGCCTGGTGCCCACCAGCTGTGTGTCCTGGGTCAGCTCCTCTCTATGTCGCTGCCTGGTCAGGGTGATGTCCACAGGGTAGAATCCCAGGGCCCAGCACCTCAGGGTGACCTTATGCTCAGAGATGAGGTGGAGGGTCACATGTGCCTTTGGGGGATCTGAGGAGAAGGGACAAAAAAATTCACACTTTCGGTTTTTCCTTCCTGGACACTGAAGCAGCCTCACTGACTATCCTCAGAATGAACATGACTATTGGTTTGGAGGGAGGAAGCACAAAACCCAGAAACCAGCCTAGTCTGAAGAATCTGGGATAATTAGGTGAGAGCCCAGGGTAGGAGGATGCAGGTCTCTAAGGAGAACACAGACTTTTGCTCCTGACCTGGGTGGAGGGTGAATGACACAGAAAGGTAGGAGAACATTCCAGAAATGCTCTTAGACCAAAAACAAGACCTTGAAAGAGAAACTCATGGTTCCCAGGATGGCTGTTGGGTTAAAAGGATCCAGGGAGAGTTATTTCAGGACAGCCTCCCCTCCCTCAGGAGAGACTGGATTCCTTAAGTGTCCAGAAAAGTAGTGTCTTCTGGGCGAGTCTCTCTCCAGCACAGAACAGGCAACCCAGGGGGACTCTCCCTCTCTGCCCAGAAAGCAGGTGCTGTTCTGCCCATTATTCCATTTTCCCTTGGGGGCCAGGAGACCAGAGTTCCCAGGCTTTGTGACTCCTCTTACCTGTGCACTGCAGCACCTCCTTCCCCACAGGAAGCACCTGCTCTGCACACTGTGCCTGACGCGCTTGGCCCTCCCCGCCGCCGCCTCCCACGCGCGCTGGGTGATCTGAGCCCCCAAGTCCGTGGGGTCCAGGAGCGCAGGTCCTCGCTCAGGGAGATGGGATCCGCGCCGTCGTAGGCGAACTGGTCATACCCGCCAAGGAGGCTCAGGTCTGGGTCCACTTCACAGCCAAACATCCTCTGGGGGGTGTGAGACCCTGAAACCCACCCCTGTGGTCAGCCCCGAGGTCACCCCGCGGTCACCCCGCCTCTAACCCTGAATAAACCAAAAACTGAAAATGAAAGGGCAGGCGGGGAAGTCTCCCCAGCTCTTCCCGGTGGAGGGGCTGGCAAGGCCACCATCCTCGAGGTGTCAGTCGACCCTGAGACTCGCGACCCCCCGGCCTTATGGTGGGAATGGGAGTGGTGACCTGTTCCTGGAACCGCTCCACGGAGATCACCGTCCTCAGTCTTGTCAATATTTGCTGGCCGGGAATCGAACCGCGCTGCAGAGGCTGCGGACAGCTTCACAGCGCTGCACTCAGCCCACTGTGACTCCAGGGAGACCCCAACACATTGATGTCTTATTTGGTTCCCCTATATTCCTGCTATAAGTGAAACCATCTGATATTTTTCTTTTTCCTTCTGGCTTATTTCACTGAACACACACAATTCCTTCTAGCTCCATCCACGTTGCTGAGAGTGGCATGAGTTTATATTTTTTGATTGCTGAATAATATTCCATTGTGTATATATACCACGCCATCTTGATCTAGTCATCTATTTTTGGGCATTTGGGTTATTTCCAGGTTTTGCCTATTGTAAATAGTGCTGCAATAAACATAGGGTACAGTTGTTCTTTTGAATCAACCAGGTGTCAAATATTTGAAAAAGTCTCTGATGAGGCTGATTGGCAGCCCTGAGGAAATCCCGGTCTATGATCTTACTAATGTGACCAGAAGCACTGGCACCATACTTGTTAGAAACACAGACTCACACATCTTACTTGAGAACTTCTGAAATTTAAGAAGATATCCACATGGTTTCTGGGCACAGAATGACTTGGGGCTCCCTGTTATACATGCTCTCCAGGTGCGGTGTCAGGATGGCACAGGCTCCTGGTGTGCCATCTGGCCATGTCCCTCAGCAATGGAAGTCCAGGGTTCACTCCTTGTTATTTGATTTCATTTATCCTCAAGACTTTAAACATCATTTTTATACTATCACCTCCAAGTGCATTTCTCCAATCCACACATTTCTCCCAAACTCCAGACTCACCTGCTCAAGTGCCAACACAATTATCTTATTTGCTTTTCTAATAAATATTTCAGCTTCAACAGATCCTAAACTGAAGGCCTGTGATGCTCTCTCCTCAAATACACTCCTTCTGGAAACTTCTCTATCCTATTAAAGGCAAACCATATCTTAGTTTGGACAATTTGAAGAACTTTTTGGTGTTCTCTCTGACTCTTTTATTTTCCCTCTCCAAGTTATACCCATTAGGAAATGCTGCAAAAAGTCCATCATTGAAATAAATCAAGAATCTAACCTCTCCTACTATTTTTGTTGCCTACATCCCAGGCCAAGCAATCAATATCTCTAATCTGGAACATTTAAGTGGTTTCCTGCAGTTCTCCCTACTGTATCATTGGCCTAAAAGCACTAGATTCTGTTTCTATTGCAACAGCCAAAGTGATCCTTTTAAAAGAAAACTTATACCATGTCTCTCTTCTCAAAACTCTCTTGTAATTGCCTGTCACGGTTAACAAAAGGACGAAATCCTGCTCACAGCCTACCTGGTCTGACTGTGATCCTGTCTTGATGATTCTGCTCCAGCCACATTGGCCTCCTTATTGCTCCCCGGCTTCTCTTGTCCTAGTGCATTTGCACTGCGGATCCTCTGCCTGGAAAGAACTTGTCACAAGCATCTTCATGGATAACTCTTGGTATTCTTGAGGTCTTTCCGCAAATATCACCTTTTCAATGATACCTACATGAGTAAAATAGCCATCTTCTCTCTCCCCACACACTCTGCATGGCCTTCCCCACTGTATACTTTCCATGGCACTTACCACATTCTAACACAAGCACACATCATTGACTGTTTACTAGACTGAATAATGGTCCTCAACGATGTCCACATCCTGGCCTCTAGAAAGTATGGTATATTATATGCCTAAAAGGATTTTATATGTGTGGTTAAACTTAGGATCTTGATATGGGAGGATTATCATGGATTAGCTGGGCGCGCCCAATGATGTAGTCAAAAGAGAAAGAAGATTGAGAAAGAAGATAAGGTTAGAAGCAGAGTTCAGACAAAATATTTTAAGTTTTTGACATTGAAGATTAAAGAAAGGACACAAGCTAAGAAAATGAAGGTGTTGTTTAAAAGGTGAAAAGTTAAGGAAATTAATTCCCCCCAGAGCTCCCAGAAGAAACACAACTTATGGACACATCTTAGTCTTCTGACCTTCAAAACTCTAAGATAATCTTTTTTTACTTTAATCTACCATGATAGTTTTTTTTTAAAGATTTATTTATTTATACATACCAGAATTGGGGTATGGGCCAGAGATGTGGGGGGTGAGAGGATTCACCAGAGACAGAGTCTGGAACAGAACAGACAGATTGACTGAAATACACTGCTGCGGGGAGCAAGTGGGCAAGTCAGGAGAGGTCTGCTGTGCCATGTGGGTAGCTCCCTGTAGTGGTCGCAGTGAGCTTTATAGGTTGCGTCTTACCTCTTGTGCCACCAGGGAGGCCCCACTGTGAGAGTTTTTTTACAGCAGGAAACTAACACATTATGCTGAAAAAAAATACTCTGCCTCTCCTCAATTGGACATATACTCTATGAGGCCAGCAAATTTTGTCTGTTCTTAGTTCACTGATATTCCTAAATGCAAAAATACTGTGTGCCAAATATCTGACATTTGGTAAATGTTATTTGAATAGTCAGTGTAGCACACCTCCTTATTCTAGAGACATTATCTTTGTTAATTTACCCTCAGTTCAAATGCAGTTTTGTGGCCACTCTAGCTCATCACCTTCTATTTTTCTTATAAGTGCTGCTCTTCTCTCCCTCCTCTCCTCCCACGGCAACCCCTCTGTACACTACAGTGCACAATTTCATTTCCCCTTTTAGAAAAGAAGGGTTCTAAGAGTTTATGGGCCCCATATTCCAAACAACTGTGAATTTTGAATGTTATTTATAAATCCATAAGTTTAGTTGTTTCCAGCACTAGGATTACTATAGTTAAAGGCAGGTAGAGAGGACAGGTGAACAGAGAAGATGGAAACATAATAGAAATTTATCTGAGAAAAATTGGATCCCTCCTTTCTGCTAATTGCAGAATCTGACATTAAGAAGGCCAGAGAGAAGGTGGAAGGAATAATACAGGGAACTGCCAGGGAGCAAGAGCTAGACCAGACTAAACATCTACTCCCAACACCATAGGCTCCCATGTGTAGGTGCCACTCTAGGCCTTGTGGGGACAATCCCATGTGTAGGTGCCACCCTGGGCCTTGTGGGGACAATGACGGGATAAACACCTCTTGCTGTTGGAGACAGGGGCACCCAGAGGAGGAAATCAGCACCGAACACAAGACAAGCATAATTCCTGATAAAAATAAAGACAGAAACAAATACCCAGAAGATGGCAACTAAGGGCCTGAGCCTGGGCTGACTCAGCCACATGAAGTCCTTGCTGCCCAGGGTCCTAGAGACAGGACAGGCCCAGGTGGTGTCTGATTCCCTGTGATCACAGGCCCTGCCGGTACAGGTGCTCCTGAAGGACAAGGACAAAGGAGCAGAGAGATGACCCCTGAGGAGTGACCACGTCAAAGCCCACGACACACTGAGCACCAACTGGACACAGGCCCCGCCCCACTTGGCTCCTCACAGCCTCTCCTGCACAGACCTAGCACAGGAAACATTCAGATCCTGGACAGTTCTCAGTGCTTCCATTCATTTATCTAAAAGTTTAATATTCTGTTCTTTAACCCAAGAACCCCACCTTGTGACAAGGATTAGAAGAAACAAATATATATACAGTTTTCTTTTAATTGTTGTGCTTTTCCTTTATAATAGAAGGTACTGTACTGGTCCTGCCTCAATCAGTGGCCACGACCAGGGAGGGGGGAGGGGAACAAGGCAGTGTGGGGAGTGGGTCATCTCTACGACATCACATTTCTACACAGAATCAGACAGAACAGGGTTGCTACTGCGGTTGAAAGGTGGCAGAACAGAAGGGAAGGAACAGTGAGGGCTTGGAGTGTTATTTAAAAAAAAAAAAATACCCCGGGTGTCCCCTGGTGATGCAGGTGGTTGAGCGCAGCGCTGTGAAGCTGTCCGCAGCCTCTGCAGTGCCAGTTCGATCCCAGCTGTCAGGGGAGGTGCCCACATGGCGAGGCAGACCTCTCCTGTCTCATCCGCTGCTCCTCTCAGCAGTGTATTTCGTCAGTCTGCCTGTCCTGTCCTGTTCCCCGCTGTCTCTGGTGAATTCTTTCACCCTCCCGCACATCTGGCCTGTACCCCAGTTCTTGTATAAATAAATAAATAAATAAATAAATAAGTCTTAAAAAAATACCCCAATATACCTCTTGCTGTTGGAGATGGGGGCACCTGGTGGAGGAGATCAGAACTGAGCACAAAACAGTTATAATTACCTTCTGGGGTGGGGAACATGGTCTGCTTAAACCAAAGAGGGATCAGAAGATCAAAAGTGGTTTGGGAAGGCCAGATCTGTCAGGGATGGAGGTAGGAAGAAGGTCTGGGGTTGGGGGGACTTTTGGCCACTAGGTGGAGGCATTGTCTGCCCCCTGCTGGGATTCCCTATCCCCTCTGGTCTGGCAGGAAGTGGGCAGCCTGCAACCCCTGTTAGAAGGTCTGGGGCAGCCAGATGCTTTAGGCAGGGGGTTGGAAGGCGCTTGCCCTCCAGGAAGATGACACACTACCCCCAGCTTCTCTGCCAGGGTATAGGTTTTTTTTTTTTTCTTTTTAAGATTTATTTATTTATTCATGCAAGCACTGAGTACAGTTAGAAGCGCAGAAAGGTGAGAGAATTCACCAGAGTCAGAGAGGAGAGCAGAGCAGGCAGACCGATGAAGTACACTGCTGAGGGGAGCAGCGGGCGTCAGGAGAGGTATGTGAGCAATGTGGGAAACTTACCTGGCGGCCAGGGATCAAACCAACGCTGCAGAGGCTGCGGGCAGCTTCGCAACCCAGCGCTCAATTGCTACACCACCGGGGAGGCCCGGTTTTTTTTTTTAATTATGCATACAAGAACTAGGGTGCAGGACAAAGGTGGGGGGTGGGGGGTGCAGGCCAAAGGTGTGGGGTGGGGAGTGAGAGGATTCACCAGAGACAGAGTAGGGAACAGAACAGGCAGACTGACTGAAATACACTGCTGAGGGGAGCAGCAGGTGAGACAGGAGAGGTCAGCTTCACCATGAGGGCTGCTCCTTGGCCAGCTGGGGACTGAAATTGCACTGCAGAGGCAGCGGACCGCCCCATAGTGCCATGCCCAAATCCTTGTGCCAGCAGGGAGGCCCACCATTTACATTTTTCTAAGGGCCTTCTTACCCCACTTATATCCAGACTTAGTATTTCCCTCCTTCTCTACCTGTAGGAAGAAAACATTTTGTGAGGAACTGGCCTGTCCTGGGCTCCAGGACAGGATTGGGGAACATGAGGAGAAAGCACGTGTGGGAGCTGCGCCAGCCTCTTCCATCCTTAGCAGGGACATTTCCTTTTTACTTGCAGCTACTCAAGTGAGGTCCCCATGAACAAAGTCATCAAGTTGAAATATTTGTCCTTCACTTTTCATACAAAGGAGTTTCATGTGCTTTACAAAAAAGTGTCAGCAAAATCGGCTCTCAGCTGAGAAAGCGCATGTGTGTGGGATCATCCCTCACAGTATCAAGCAGACGTTAGACAAGAAATCTCAGACCTCATATGAGGTTTTCTCTGAGAGCTTCTTCCTCCAAATCACAGCTCCAGTGAGCACAGCTCCAAGGAGAACCAGGACAGCAATGATGTCCACGGTGGGGAAGGAGGACTGAGGAGGTGACTCTGGAAGGGAAAAGGTGAGACTCTGACTTTCAGGCATCAGCCCCCATCCTGCTGAATGCCTCCAGAAGGGCTCCTGATGCCCCTGAGAATCTCTGTGCCCATGACCTCCTCCTTACCCCATGTCAGGACTTGGGGATCCAGCAGCCCCTCATGCTGCACATGGCACGTGTATCTCTGCTCCTCTCCAGAAGGCACCTCCACAGCTGCCCACTTCTGGAAGTTTCCAATCCCCCCAGGCCGGGTCTCCATCAGCTCCGAGTCCTGGGTCAGGTCCTCCCCGTCTTGCTTCCAGGTCAGGGTGATGTCCGCAGGGTAGAAACCCAGGGCCCAGCACCTCAGGGTGACCTCATGGTCAGATGTAGCGTGGAGGGTCACGAGTGTCTTTGGGAATTCTGAAAATTTATACTTTGGGTTACTTTCATAGACCACTGAAGCAGCCTCATGTGACCATCCTGAGAATGGACAGATAATTGCACTGGGTGGACAGAGTGCAAAACTGGAATATCAGCCTGGCCTTGGATCACTGGGATAGTCTCCTAATCCTTGGAAAGTTCTAGAATCAGGGTGCTGCAATTCAGGGTAGCAGGCTGCAGGGCTCTGAGGGAGAGACTAGAGACTTCTCAGGCTCAAGTGACTCAGGAAAGTTGGAGTCAGAACCAAGACCACTAAGAACCAGATGTGAGCAAGAAATACATGGCTCACCAGAACACCGCCAGGATCAGAGAGAATCAGTTATCTCAGGACTGTCTTCTTTACCTGGAGAGAGCGTATTCCTTAATTGCCCCCAGGAAGGGCTGGCACTCTAGGGTTCACTTTCAAGGATCTGGACACCCAGGCGGACTCCTCACTTTCTGGGGCCATAGGAGGGTGGTATCTGGCCTTGAGACACTTTCCTTCCCTGTGCTGGACTCCAGCCTTGGCCCTGGGGGAGGCCCGAGGCAACTCTTACTTGCATGCAGTGTCTGGTTCCCTTTCTTCAGTTGTCCTTGGAGCCACTCCCCACACTCGCGTTTCAGGCGGGGAGTGTGGAATTCCGAGGCGAGGACCTCCTCCCACTCACCCTCCCAGGTCTGCACCTCCATGCCCGCTGGGGTCCTGGCGCGCAGCTCCTCCATCAGGGTGAGGGAATCAACGCTATCGTAGGCGAATTGACTGAACCGGCTTAGGCTACCGTCCAGGCCCACTTCACAGCCATTCCTCACCTGCAAGGTGTGAGGCCCTGGCCGCCCCCGCCATGTCAGCTGCGCCCACTTAGCACCTCCCATCCCCAGGCAAACACAGTTGATGGGGATTTGTAATAAACTAACACAGAAACAGGGTAAAAGTTCCAAGGCCTCGAGGGGAAGCTCGGACCCAGAGACTGGAGGGTAACCCCTGCCCGTAGGTGGGGATCACACACCTGTTCCGCTCTGGGTGTAGTACATCCGCAGATTGTTCAGTCGGAGCCTGGCTCTGGTGTCTTTGCTTCTGCATTGAGGAGCCTTTCTCACACCGTCTCTCTGAGTCCCAGGGTCTGTTTAGATCAGCGGTTCTCAAAATGTTTGTCTTTATGATCTGAATACACTCTTACAGATGAATGAGGATCCACGATAATTTTGTGGGTTATATCTATCAATATTTGCCATACTAGAGATCAAAAATTAAAAAATACTTATTCATTTAGAACAATATTAACAACCCTACATGTTAATAGGAATAAAATATATTTATGAAAACTTTTTTTTCCAAAATAAAAAGTATAGTGACGATGTTAGGGGGAGAGGATGTCCTGAGCAAGCTCCACAAAGGCTTTGTGGACTCCACCCCTACTCCAGACCAAAGCCATCAAGACATTGGGAATGACAAATCCCATCATCACCAGAGGGAGGGTTGCTGGGACCTGAGGGTGGAGTTAAGCTGCCAGGTTTGGTGTAAAACCTGACACATGGGCTTGTGTTGGCTGCACAAGGCTCTTGACTTGTCGGCAGCTCTCAGCGTGCCATTGGGATTCCAGGTCAGCAGAACTTGTAGGACACATTTACGAATTTATCTCCCTCTTTTTTCTCCCTGAGTTATTCATTTCTAAATTCCCCCTTCTTTTGTAAATAAACCATTTATTAACCATTTGTGTGTGCCTGCAGTCAAGCATTAATAAGGCCCTTTTAAGCGCGCAGGTGAGGACCCACAGTCACACAACCCATTTCATATGGGGATTGTCCTGTAAAAGTTTGGTTTTCAACGTTGTTGACCAGGTTACACCTGTGGTTGACCAGCCCAAAGTAACTTTCCTTGATATGGTCACCGCAAGTGCCACTAGGTCTGCAGGACACATGGTGTAATCTTTGTCTCAGGTCTTGAAAAGTCTACTTTTTTTCCCCCTTGTCTACAGCTCTCTCTTGTGGGTGTGTTTTTGACCAAAGCATGGCCTCAACCATGAGCTTAAGCAGTTTTATCCCTAGCTTGAGTTCTTTCAGTTTTTTCCAGCCTTGAGTTTAAGTAGCCTTTTTCCATTAAATATTATCACCAGTTTTATAAATGTACATAATTTGATAAAACCTAGTATATGGCACATTTTTTTTTTACTTATGTACACATATGCGGGTGGTTTACAAGCCATCCCTACTTTACAATCTTTGCTTCTGGGTTTTTTTTTTGTAATGTGTGTAAGCGCCATTTGCTACATTCTTGGTTCTATGAGAGGGAGATGTTCTACTTCACATATTGAGAATGTGCAAGAATGCATTCAGGCTCTTCACTTAGCTATGCAGCAACAAATTCAGGCTCTTAGCTTAGATATGCAACAACAAAATCAGGCTCTTGATTTAACTATTAAGAGTATGAGGGATGAAAACCGTACTGTTTTTGAGTCAGCTTTTAAAAGCATGCAGGATCAAGCTTTTAAAAGTATGCAGGACCAGCTACAGGCTGCCCTTCATAGATTGGATATGGCGGAGGCTCGGCTGATGGCACAGAGAAGGGATAAACCTTCCCCTTCCCATGAGGACTGCAAGAGGGCAGAGTTAGAAGAGGAGGATTATCACGTGTTAAACACCTTAAACACATCAGGACAAAGTCCTTCTCCGTGTGACAAGGCCCCTCCCACCCAGACTCCTGAGGCTTCACAGTATCCACTCCCTCCATGGAAGAAAAAAAAAATGGCATCTCCCCCACACTAGATGGGGCACCCACTTTGGCAGGAAGAGTCACCCTGAAGCAGGACAGTTTCCTCTCCGACAGCTGCCAGTGGGTGGCTTAAATGAACATGGGTGACCTGCTGGGTACTTTTGGTCACACCATCCCTTTTGCACCACGGACCTCCTAAGTTGGACCTAAGTTGGAGGAGTTCTGTCCCCTCATACCGGCAGGCTGCTAAGAAGATGGCGAACTTGTTTGCCTCTATCTTCCTCTCCCACCGCCCTAACTGGGCAGATATACAGTCCATGCTTCAAACTTTGCTGACTTTGCACAAGCAGAGAATGGTTTTCAGGAAAGCCATGGAGGAGGCTGACCATCTTCACCAACAGGGCAGAGAATCCCCAGAGCCAGAGATGGTTGTCCCAGTGGTGGATCCCAAATGGGACCCCAACAATGGAGGAATGGCAATGTTAGAGCTCTACAAAAAATGTTTACTGGTAGGACTGCAGCAGGGAATCCCCAAACAAAAAAAAATTAATAAAATATTACGACTTGAACAAGGAGCTAATGAGGATTCATCGGAGTTCCTTGAGAGAATTATTCAGATGTACACTAACCACACGGATACTAACCCAGAAGCCCCAGAAAATGCTTGTCTGATCATTATAGCGTTCATCACACATAGTGTCCCAGACATAAGGAGAAAGTTAGCAGAGGTGGATGGCATCAGAGATGAGTCTGTCCCAGGTAGTGGACTTGGCATTTTGGGTTTATAATAATAGAGAGGACGGGAGACCGAAGCCTGCAGCAGTTTTCATACAAAGAGAGCACAGGACAGGGTTTCAGGGAAACAGTCACAGACTGAGACGTGAACCCAGAAGTGAACCCAGGAGAAGAGAACCCCTAGGGAGAAATCAGTGTGCTCACTGCAGGGAAGAGGGACATTGGAAGCGCAGTTGTCCCAGATTACAGGGGAGCAGCAGACGCAATAATGACAGAAGACTGAGGACACCATGACAGGATGACTCACGCAGGGGTGACTGGATGGAATATAGACAGAGCACACAGAATCCGGAACCACAGAGAAAGGAAAGGAGAGAAATGATAGCACAGAGTAGAGGCTCAGATGAAGATAGGAGGGAAGACGGAGAGTAGAAGGAATTTAGAGCCAAGGGCAGAGGAGACAAATGATAGTACAGGGAGAAGGTTCAGATGAAGAATAGGGGCACACAGGGACTCCACTAGATCTAAAGAAGTCCATTAGAATAACCCCCTCAGAGCCCCAGGTAACACTCACTGTGGGGGATCGTCTGATTGATTTCTTGGTGGACACTGGAGTGACATTCTCAGTCCTGAATTCTAAATTGACTAAAGTGAGCAAAGAGACTGCAGCAGTCACTGGGATTATGGGAAGGCCACAACAGAAAGCCTTCCTACAACCTCTGGAGTGCCAGCTAGGCACCACACAGCTCCAACACAGCTTCCTGTACATGGAAGAGTGTCCAATCCCTCTGCTTGTTCGTGACCTTTTAAGTAAGCTCAATGCACGAATTATATTCCCACCCAAAAATCTGAGGCTTTACCTACAGTTTCGTCCAGGGCATGCTCTGCAGTTCCAGATGTTATTTACTCAAGATGTTCCACCAAAAGGTGAAGTTTTACCTTCAGAAATTGTTGAACGAGTAAGTAAATGGGTATGGACTGGTGGGACCCCAGGACATGCGAAAAATGCAGAGCCTGTAAAGACAGAAGTGATTGAAGGGGGCCTCCCTGGTGGTGCAGCGTGTTGAGCGCTGCGCTGTGAAGCTGTCTGCCACCTCTGCAGCGCTGGGTCGATTCCTGGCCAGCCAGGGAGATTCCCACATGGCTGGGCGGTCCTCTCCTGCCTCGCCCACTGCTCCCCTCAGCAGTGTATTTCGGTCTGTCTGCCTGTTCTGTTCCCCTCTCTGTCTCTGGTGAGTCCTCTCACCATCCCTCGCTTCTGCCCTATACCCCAGTTCTTGTATAAAAATAAATAAATCTTTAAAAAAAAAAGAAGTGATAGAAGGGAACAAAACCCCAAGGAGGAAGCAATACCCCTTAAAGGAGGAGGCCTTGGGATTCATTAGGCCCTGCCGCTCACCATACAACACTCCGATGTTGCCAGTGAGGAAACCCTATACAGGCGACTACCATTTTGTCCAGGATTTAAGGGCCATTAATGACATTGTCCAGGATTTATATCCCAGCTGTGCCCAATCCCTACACCTTATTAACTGCCATACCTGGTGACTTTGGGTGTTTTTCCATATCAGATCTTAAGGATGCCTTTTTCTGTATCCCAATAGAGGTCCAGGATCAACTGCTTTTTGCCTTTGAATGGCAAGACCCTAAGTCCAAGAGCACCCTCCAGTATTGCCGGACTGTGCTTCCATAGGACCTCCCTGGTGGTGCAAGGAGTTAAGACACAACCTATGAAGCTATCAGCAGCCACTGCAGCAGGAGTTCTAGCCCCAGCCAGGGAGTTACCCACATGGCACAGCAGACATCTCCTGACTTGCCTGCTGCTCCCCTCAGCAGTGGATTTCAGTCAGTCTGCCCATTTTGTTCCCCACTCTGTCTCTGGTGAATCCTCTTGCCCCCCACACCTCTGGCCTGTACCCCAGTTCTTATATGCATAAATAAATCTTAAAAAAAAGAGTTATAGGTATCCCAGAAGGTGAGGAGAGAGACCAAGTCACTGAGAAACTATTCAAGGAAATTAAGCATGGAGTTTGGTAATTGCATCACCATTGCTTTATTAGTTATAAAAAAATAACAACTTTAGTCATGTAAGATGTTAACAAAGTGGAAATGGTGTGGGGTACACAAGAACTATACTACCTTTGCAACTTTTCTGTAAATTTAACAGTATTCTTTAAATGTTATTTTATTTTTAATGTCCTCAATACTAAATAGGCTGTGGAAGGGAAAAATGATCTACTTTCCTGTTTCCCCAGGTTTTGTTATCCAGGGACTGGAGAGAGGGGTCCTGGAGAAAAAGCTGGAAACCTCACACCCAGGGCAGGCTCCGGAGTCTCTCTCACCTCTGAGCCCTGCTTCTCTGACTCCTCACAGAGCATCTCACCACCAGGACGCCGCCCTCCAAGACCCCCAACTCTGCCCAACTCAGACCCCGCCCCGCCCTAGCGGCTCCACCAGAATCCGGAACAGCTCAGCAGCGTCCCCATGTGGCCACTGGGCTGAGCACAAGAGACCAGAGCTGCCCTTTCTCCCGCTCAGCCAGGCCCTCCCCAGGCTCCCTGGGCCCCCAGCGGCAGGACAGGAATCTGCACACAAGGGGGCGTCCAGGTCCTGTGTCAGTTTCAGTGTCCTTATTTTTAGTCTCTAGTGGACATGACAACTGGTTCCTAGGTTCTGGGCAAATCCCCAAATATAAAGTTTGCTTCAGTCTCTTGGGATGAAAACTGAGACTCCAGGGTCCCTGTAATTTGTTTCTGCTTCTGCTTCCAAGGACGAAAGCCCCTCCTCCTGGGAATCTTCTGACATTCTCCATCCTTGGATGAGGGGAGGGGCCTAGGAGAGCCCCCAGGGCACTGGCTAGGAAGATGGGGAGACTCCTGGAAAAGAGAGCAGAGGATGGAAATGGGGACTTTAGGGGACAGAGGTGGAAAGGGGTGCAGGGGGAGCCAGAGAGGACCGGGTAGGGAAGGGGCAGCACGGGGGACACTGTGAGGGGAAGGTCTGTGTGGGTGACACGGGCTCTTACTGGGGGGCTGGAGCGTCTGTCTCACCTAGGGGGATGCAGCAGTGCTGGCCTGTAACTGCCTGGGGAACTGCGCACATCCGGGGCCTTGCCCGCCCTTGCAGGGCTGGTGTCACCCACACACACGCACATGCTGGTGACAGAGAGGACTGTAACGGGGGCCCCCAGGGAAGGGTTCAGGTTCCTGCCCCAGCCAAGGAGGGTGGAGCTGAGCAGGGAAAAGCAGCTGGAGAGGAGGCTGAGGAGGAAGGAAGCAGGATGGAGCCAGAAGGAGACCTGGGGGCAGCACATGGAACAGAGACACATGAAGAAGCTGCACTTGCTTCTTGGCCTTGGACTGGGTGACACAGACGTGGGTGAGAAATCCATGTGGAGGTGACAATGGCAGCTTCTATCTTGATTTTGTTCTTTTCCTTCCAGACTTGTCAGCCCCATCCACCCTTTTCTATGGGTCCCGCCAGGAGGGGCTTTAGACTGTGACAGGCTTTCAGGCCCTGCTTGGGCCAACCCTGTTTGGCTGAACATTTACCAATGAGGGCATGGTGACTTTGGTGCTTGGTTTGGAAACTTTATTCTTTCCTTTTTCTTTGTTGCATGCTAATTGCACTTAAGCTCCTTTCTATTAAAGGTCTTACATGTTTTGTCTTGATGCGGGGGATGGGAGAGAGATAGTTAAGGGGAGTTCCCCCTCCTCTTCCAGAACATCCCCGCTCAGTTCCCCAATGCTGGGGTGTCAGGGAGATTCAGGGAGCCAAGAGGAGGGCAGAGCAAGGCCTGTGCTGCCCTGAAGGACCATCCTTGGGGGCAGATTCTGGGGCTCCAGGGCCCCACTCCCTGCAGGCGGGTCAGAGTCAGCCCCGCTCACAGCTCCAGGCTGCTGACAGCCCCTCTGTGCCGTGAAGTGGCAGACACCACTCTGGGGATAGTGTGAAAAATAAATGAACAACAAAATTAAATGGAATCTTAAAACACTTGGAATATTTTTTTTAAATTCAGGTTTATTTTGAAGGACACTTGTCTGCTATCGGGACCTTGATTGTCATGTGACTTACATAGTCTCCACTATTTCTTGTAAGAAAACAGCCACTGATCACTTTATTGCCTTAATTTTTTAATAGTTTGTACCAATCACTTCATCCTTTGCACCTAAAACAAAGATCTGGCAACTTGCACAGTCTCTGAGGGGGAGGCAGCAGGAGGGACCTCACTCAGAGGCTCCTGCTCTGGGTCTCAGGAGGCTGTGATGGGGACGAGATGTTGGCGGATCTGAAGGGCCATGATCAGAGTGGAAGGATCTTCCCCTCCCCAGCCCTGGGCAGCCAGAGCCCACTCTCTGCTTCTGTGGACAGGCTTGGGAACTTCTCTCTAAATACACCCCAGGTGACTCTGATGGCACAGACTTGCAGTCAAGCATTTGGGGTCCCCAATGTGTGATGTTGCACAGGAACATACTCCACTGGGTGCTGGGGTTACAGAGAACCACGTGACCCGCCCTGGAGGACCTGCAGCCTGGGGTGTGTGAAGAGAGAAGGACTGCAGTAGCTGCCTCAGAGGGGGCCAAGGACAGAGCCAGGGAGGTTCCTTCCTCGGCAGGAAGGGGACATGGGAGCTGGGTCTTGAAAGCCACATGTGGGCACAGGAACAGAAGTGGCTCAGGGAGGTGATGAAAGGCCCACTACATTACCTCAGCAGTTACTTTCTCCGTGTGATCTTGGAGATCCCTCCCTAGCACTCTGTGAATTGGGAAGTGATACTGTCCTGACACCCCTCCCCCACACCCTCTCAGAAACAAGGATATGGAGACTGAGGGGTTATGGCAGTGCCCAGGTAAGAACCCCAGCCACCTGGCTAATGTCTGGGCCTCCTGCCTGACACCATCCTCCAAACTGACCAGGGGACCTATGAGGCAGTGACCCTGGAACCCACACCACCCTCTCCAGATACCACACATTTCTTGGCTGGATTTGACTAAAGACAAAAGCACAGTAGTATGTCATCATGTAATCACCCTTTATGGAAATTAATTGAACTCACCAAAGAAAAACACACTGAGTGACTGGTTATACCAAAAAATAAAACCCAACTTTATGCTGTCTCCAGGAGAGAGGATCAAAACAGTTCTTGGGAAAAACACAAGAAAATGGGGCACCCCAAAAATTGCAGGGGCTGCCATAGAAGATAAAATAAGCTTCCAGCAAAAAAGGTAACAAGAGACAGAGATGAACATCATACGATTAAGGAATCCTAAATCAGGAAGACATAACACTCATCAATACACATGCACTGAACAAAGGAGCAGCAAAATAAATAAGGCAACTGTGTTTTTTTTTTTTTTTTTTTTTATAAAACTCCTTTTACCATGGTTTGGGTGTGAACCCACTTGCAGCTACCTGCTCCCTGGGAAGTGCCTGTGCACTGGGGCTGGCGATACAGGGCCCTTATAGCCCTTTGGGGGAGGTCACTATTACCGAGTAAGAAGGGTATTGGGAGAGGAGAGAGTCCATGTTGCTATGAGAGCATATAGCAGGCTTACCCAGACCTTGTGGGGTTAAGGAAATCTCACTGGAGGAGTTGATGCCCAAGCTGGGTCCTGAACACAAGCATCTGTAGACAACGAAGCGCGTGTGGAGGCCAGAGGGTGGAGAGGTTAAACCTGGCCTGTTGTCAACAGCCTTTCCTCATTGCTGAAGCAAAGTATGGGGACAGAAGGGACAGCTTGGGTGCCACCTGGAGGACCTTTAAATAATGGAAAGGCAATGAAGGAGCTGAAGCAGTGGGAGGGCATAAGAGAAAGAGGCAGTCCTGTGAAAAGTAAAGGGAATGCAGGCAGGGCCAGACAGCTCAGAATTTGGAGTTTTGCTGTTCGCTCACCCACTGTGTTTTTTTTTTTTTAATAATAAATTTTATTTGTATATTTCCCATACAATTGCAACCCCCCCATTCTGACCCCAATCCCTCCCCTCCCACCCCACCACCCCCAAAAAGTGTCTCTGGTTCATAGTTTTTTGTTGATTTTGATTTTCACTTTCTTATAGTTATTCATTTTCCTGGTCCCTTATTTAAGTTTTCTAGATTCCTGCTATGAGTGAGACCATCCGGTATTTTTCTTTTTCTTTCTGGCTTATTTTGCTGAGCATGATCCCTTCCAGTGCCATCCATGTTGCTGCAAATTGCATGTGTTTATCTTTTTTGAATGCTGAGTAATATTCCATGGTATATATGTACCACATCTTCTTGATCCAGTCATCTATTTTTGGGCATTTGGGCTGTTTCCAAAGCTTAGCTATTGTAAACAGTGCTGCTATAAACATAGGGGTGCAGGTGTTCTTTGGAATTGATGTTTCTGTGTCCTTTGGGTAAGTAACTAGGAGTGGAATTGCTATATCATATGGAAGCTCTATGTTTAGTAGGTCCAGAAATCTCCACACAGCTCTCCATAGTGGTTGGACCAGTTTGCACTCTCACCAGCAGTGCAGGAGAGTTCCTTTTTCTCCACACCCTTGCCAACATTTGTTGTTGCTAGTTTTTTTAATATGTGCCATTCTCACTGGTGTAAGATGGTATCTCATGGTAGTTTTGATTTGCATTTCCCTGATTGCAAGTGATGTTGAACATTTTTTCATATGCCTGTTGGCCATTTGCATTTCCTCTTCAGAGAAGTTTCTTTTTAGCTCTTCTGCCCATTTTTTGACTGGATTATTTTCTTTGTTGTTGTTGAGTCTCATCAGCTCTTTGCAGATTTTTGTGATCAGTCCTTTATCATTAGTGTTGTGTGCAAAAATGTTCTCCCAGTTGGTGGGGTTTCTCTTTGTTTTTGTTATTGTCTCTTTTGCTGTGCAGAAGTTCTTTAATTTGATGCTTATCCCAGCTGTTTATCTTTGCCTTCACTATCACTGCTTTGGGTGATGTGTCTGTAAAGATGTCTTTGATGTGCATACCACGTAGTGTTTCGCCTATATTTCCTTCTATGTATTTTATGGTTTCAGGTCTTATGTCTAGTTCTTTAATCCATTTTGAGTTGATTTTTGTGTATGGTGTGAGGTAGTGGTCAAGCTTCATTCTTTTGCATGTAGTGACCCAGGTTTCCCAGAATCATTTATTGAACAAACTTTCTTTACTCCAGTGCATAGTCTTTGCTCCTTTGTCAAAGATTAGTTGACCATAAATCTATGGGTTTATTTCTGGATTTTCTACTCTATTCCATTGGTCTGTATGTCTGTTCTTGTTCCAATACCATGCAGTTTTGATGATTATGGCTTTGTAGTATAGTTTGAAGTCTGGGAGTGTTATGCCTCCATTCCCTTCTTTTTTTTTCAGGAGAGCTTTGGCTATTCGGGGTTTTTGGTGATTCCATATGAATTTCATCAATAATTGTTCTATTTCTTTGAAGAATGACATTGAAATTTTGATTGGAATAGAATTGAATCTGTAGATTGCTTTTGGTAGGATGGTCATTTTGATAATGTTAATTCTTCCAATCCATGAGCAGGGGATGATTTTCCATTCCTTTGTGTCTTCTTCTATTTCTTTAACAGTGTTTTATATTTTTCTTTGTATTGATCCTTTACTTCTTTTGTTAGGTTTATTCCCAAGTATTTGACATTTTTTTTGTTTCAATAATAAAAGGGGTGTTTTTTTTTTAATTTCTTCTTCTTCAGATTTATTGTTTGTGTACAGGAAGGCTACTGATTTTTGTGCATTGATTTTGTATCCTGCCACTTTACTAAACTGATTGATGAGTTAAATTAGTTTTTCTGTGGACTTTTTGGGGTTCTCTATGTATATTATCATATCATCTGCAATTAGTGACAGTTTGACTTCTTCCTTGCCTATTTGGATTTCTTATACATCTTTCTCTTGTCTTATTGCTCTGGCTAGGACTTCCAGTATTATATTGAAAAGCAGTGGTGAGAGTGGACATCCTTGTCTTGTTCCAGATCTTAATGGAATTGCTTTCAGCTTTTCACCATTGAGAATGATACTGGCTGTTGGCTTGTCATAGATGGCCTTTATGATGTTGAGGTATGTTCCTTGTATCCCAAGAATTTCAAGGGCTTTTATCATGAATGGGTGTTGCACTTTGTCAAAAGCTTTCTCAGCATCTATTGATATTATCATATGGTTTTTATATTTCTTTTTGTTGATGTGTTGGATAACGTTGATTGATTTTCGGATGTTGAACCATCCTTGTGTCCCTGGAATGAATCCTACTTGGTCGTGGTGAATTATCTTATGGATACATTGTTGGATTCTGATAGCTAAAATTTTATTGAGGATTTTTGCATCAGTGTTCATTAGGGAGATTGAGAATGGCACATATTAAAAAAACTAGCAACAACAAATGTTGGCGAGGTTGTGGAGAAAAAGGAACTCTCCTGCACTGTTGGTGGGAATGCAAACTGGTCCAACCACTATGGAGAGCTGTGTGGAGATTTCTGGACCTACTAAACATAGAGCTTCCATATGATCCAGCAATTCCACTCCTAGGTATTTACCCAAAGGACACAGAAACATCAATTCCAAAGAACACCTGCACCCCTATGTTTATAGCAGCACTATTTACAATAGCTGAGCTTTGGAAACAGCCCAAATGCCCAAAAATAGATGACTGGATCAAGAAGATGTGGTACATATATACCATGGAATATTACTCAGCATTCAAAAAAGATAAACACATGCAATTTGCAGCAACATGGATGGCGCTGGAAGGGATCATGCTCAGCGAAATAAGCCAAAAAAAAAAAAAAAGAAAAATACTGGATGGTGTCACTCATAGCAGGAATCTAGAAAACTTAAATAAGGGATCAGGAAAATGAATAACTATAAGAAAGTGAAAATCAAAATCAACAAAAAACTATGAACCAGAGACACTTTTTAGGGGGTGGGGGCTGGGAGGGGAGGGATTGGGGTCAGAATGGGGCATGTGCTGTTGTATGGGGGAATATAAAAATAAAATTTATTATTTAAAAAAAATAAATAGTGTGGGGGTGTAAGTTTCATTCAAATTAGTAGTTTTGAATTTTTCAGGTAAATGACTAGGAGTGGAATTACTGGGTCGTATGACAAATCCATTTATAATCTTTTTTTTCAAAGATTTTATTTTTTACACAAGAGCTGGGGTGCAGGCCAGTGGCACAAGAGGGTGAGAGCATTCACCAGAGACAGATCAGGTAGCAGAACAGGCAGACTGACTGAAATATACTGTTGAGGGGAGCAGTGGGCATGACAGGAGAGGTCTGCTGCGCCATGTGGGAATCTTCTTTGCCGGTCGGGAATCGAACCAGCACTGCAGAGGCTGTGAACAGCTTCACAGTGCTGTGCTCAGCGGGCTGCGCCACTGGGGAGGACCCATTTATAATCTTTTGAGACACCTCCATATTGCTTTTCAAAGGGGCCAGACCGGTTTGCATTCCACCAACAGTGTGGGTGGGTTTGGTTTTGGTTTTCTCTACATCCTCATCAGCCCTTGTTTCTGGTTTTTTTTTTTTAAGATTTAGATTTATTTATTTATTTATACAAGCACTGGGTACAGTCAGAAGTGCAGGAGGGTGAGATAATTCACCAGAGCCAAAGTGGGGAACAGAACAGGCAGACTGGTGAAATACACTGCTGAGGGGAGCAGCGGGTGCGGCAGGAGAGGTCTGCGCGGCATGTGGGACCCTTGCCGGTGGCCGGGGATTGAACCTGTGCTGCAGAGGCTGCGGGCAGCTTCGCAGCCCAGCGCTCAACCACTGCGCCATAAGGGGAGGCCCATGTTTCTGATCTTTCCTATGTGTGAGTCATTCCACAGGTGTAAGACAGTATCTCATTATGGTCATACTTTGGATTTCTCTGATAATAAAGTGATGATGACCATTTTTACATGTGACTGCCATCTGCAAACCTGGGGGTTTAGTCGTAATGAAATTCCAGAATTTCTGTTTGTCTGGGAAGGTCCTTATTCTTTCTTCATAGAGGAAGGAGAGCTTTTGCAGGATAGAGTATTCTTGGTTGGCATCTGTTTTCTTGGAGTCTTTTGACTATGTCCCTCCACTCTCTCCATGCCCGTAGTGTTTCTTCAGAGAAGTCTGATGTCAGCCTGATTGGTTTTCCTTTGAATGTTATCTGTTTCTTCCCTCTTGTCAGCTTCATTATTTTTTCCTTGTCCTGGATTCTTGGGAGCTTTACTATTATGTGTCTTGCTGTATTTTTCCTTTTGTCGTGGAAGTTTGGTGTTCTTCTTGCTTCTTGTATATCAATTTTCAGCTCCTTCTTCACATTTGGGAAGTTCTCTTCAATTATCTCTTTGAATATTTTTGTGTTCCTACATCTCTCTCCTCTCCTTCTGGAATTCCTATAACTCTTATATTTCCTTTCCTCATGGAGTCAGATAGTTCCCGAAGTCTTTCTTCATTCTTTTACCTTCGTACTTCTCTTTCCTTTTCTGTTTTGGTTCTTTTTATTTCTGTGTCTTCAAGAGTACTTATTCGTTCTTCCATTTCATCTATTCTGCTTTCATTGCTTTTCCCAGAGTTCTTTAGTTTCTCCATTAATCCTTTGATCTCCTGCGTTTCTTTTGCTTCCCTCTTTAGGGACTCAATTACATTTTTCTGACCATTGTTTTTCCTCTTTAGGGACTCAATTTCCTTCTTCTGATCATTGTTTTCCTTTATGAGTTCTGTAATTTTTTTTATCACGGCAATTTTAAACTCTCTTTCTGAAAGGCTCAGAAGTTCTTCCAAGTTACTGTCATTGCAATCTGGGGGGTGATTTTCTTTTTGTCGTGTGTTTTTTTTTTTCCTGAGGAGTTGTTAAGTTGCGTATGGTCTTCTACTCCCTACTGTCTGTTTTCTAATTTGTCGTTTGCATTGGGACACTGTGTTGCTGGGACTGGCCGGCTTCTTGGGTGAGTTTCTCTGCTCCCCTCTGGCTCCTCCAGGAGCCATCTGTTGGTTTCAAGCAGTCTTTACTGAAGAAAGGTCCCTGTTCTAAAATGCCGATGTGGGGACACACTCCCCTGTGCACTTGGTCTGTCCTGGCGGTGGGTTTCTGCTCCCCCTCTGGGTTTGTATTGCAGGCCAGAAGGGGCCTGGCATGGGCGTGCTTCCCCGCTCACCTCTGGCTCCTGAGGGAGCCTTCTACAGGCAGTCTTTACTGAAGAAATGTCCCTGTTCTAAAATGGCAATGCGGGACGCACTCCCTGCACGTCCGGTCTCAGGCACACTCTTCTGCGCGCCTGGTCTGCCCCGGCCGTGGGTGCCCACTTCCACTGTGGGCTCAGACTGCTGGTCTGAAGGGGCCTGGGGTGGGCTAACTTCCCAGCTGGCCACGGGTTCCTCCAGGAGCCTTCTGCCGGTTTCAAGCAGTCTTTTCTGAAGAAAGGTCCCTGTTCTATGGGGTGTTCGTGACTTTTTTTCTGGTCGCTAGGTGGCACCAGAGATCTCTCCTAATGTCCTTGGGGAGCTGTTTTTTTTCACCCCGTGGGACAGGGAACACAGTGGGAATGGTAGGGAAATCCTCAACGGCTTTGGGGTGCTGTGTCTTCCTTGTGCCCCACCGATGTGGAGGACCCATGACCCGAATTTCGTGCCCCGGGTCTCAGTTCCAAAGCCCTCAGGTCCAAGCCATGGGCTGTAGCCCAGTTCAGTGGCCGCAGGAATCGCACATTTTGCACCCCACTCCTGCGTCTGGGCGCCTGGTTTCTGATTACTCATTGAGGGACTTTCACCTCAGTGAGGGCCCCCGCGTGTCTCCCCGCAAGCCTAGGTTGCAGGCGCGGGTACCTGGGCAGCCATGATCCGCGTTTGCTTTTCAAGCGCGCTGCTTTTCCGTGCAAGCTTACTGGCTGGCCCGGGGCTGTGTGCAGGTCTCCAGAGTCTCTGTTGTTTTCTAATGGCGCCCAGAGCCATTCGCTCACCTCCACGGCGAATCCTGCAGGGTTCTCCACAGCTCCAGATGACGGGATGTGGTGGCTGAAATAGTTCCTTTCCACTCCCAGTCCCGCTTGCTCCGTAGTTTGTTCTTGTTGGTCGTTTTAGTTTTTTTTTTTCCTCCTTTCTGTTGGTCGGAGAGTGCCGACTTTGTGGGTGGGGGAGGGTAGCAGGATTCTGCGCTTTCCTCCCTTCTAGTCCTCTTTTATGGCAACTTTCTTCTTCGGGTAGTTTGCTGGAGTTGTCCGTTTATCTTCCGTTTCCAGTTCTCACTGGGACCTGCCATTTTCTTTCCTATTAACTTTTTTTTAATGGGAGATCTTACTCGCAGCGTCTCCTCGCCGCCATGTTGCTCCCCCCACTGTCCATAAGGCAACTATTAACAAATCTGAAAACACATTTTGGCAGCAACACAAGAGTGGTAAGAAATTCAACACCCCTTTTTAATCAAGGACACACCACCTGACAGAACTCCGGGAAACTATAACTTTAAGTGAGAAATTAGACCATCTGGGCTGAATAGATATTTATAGGGTGCTACACTCCAAAAAGCTAAATAATATTCTTGTCAGGTGCACCTGGAATAGCCTCCAGAATACATCACTTGTTGGGTCACATAACAAGTATCATAAATTCATGATGACTGAAATCATATAAGTATATCTCTTATCACAATGGTATCAAACTTGAAGAACTATAAAAGGAAACCAGGGGGAAAAATAACATGTGAAGATTGAACAACACACTACCAAATCACTCTTGGGTTAAGAAGGAAAGCAACCAAGAAATTTAAAAATACCTTCAGACAAATGACTACCTATCAGTGGGCACAGCACAAGCAGCACTAAGAGGGGGATATAGAGCAATACAGGCCCCACCCAGAGTCAAGACAGAGCTCAGGTAAAGAATCTAAACAGCTAGAAAGAACAAATGAAACCAAGAGATAGTAGAAGGAAAAAAATATTAAAGCAGAAATAAATGACAGAGAAATCAGAGACAGATTAAAAAAAATCAATGAAACCAAAATATGGTTCTTTGAAAAAAATAAACAAAATAGACAAGTATTTTACTACACTTTCAAGGAGGAAAAAAGGAAAAAAAAAACTAATAAATAGAATAAGAAACAAAAAGGGAGAAGTTACGACAGACACATTAGGATACAAAGGATCATAATACCAAATATCTATATGTCATAATACCAAATATCAATATGTTGATAAATTAAATGACCTCAAATAACCTAGAAGAAAGTGACAAATTCTTAGAAGTATATAACCGTCTGAGACTGAGTCAGGAAGATTCAGAACAAAGCAACTACAAGCAAAGACACTAAAACATGAATCAAAAGTTTCCTGAAAATCAAAGTCCAGGACCAGACATTTTCAGTGACTACTACAAACTCTTTAAAGATGAACTAACACCTGACTTCTCAACTTTTCAAAAAAAACAGAAGAAGAGGGAATGCTGCCATCACATCTCATGAGCCCAACATTCCCTTGATACCAAAAGCAGAGAAGGACATCACACAAAAAAGAAAGCTACAGACCAATCCTTGATGAACATAGATGCAAACATCCTCAACAAGACCTTAGCAAACCAAATTCAATTACACATGAAAAAGGATCACACATCATGACAGAGTGAGGTTTATCTCAGCAACACAAGGATGGGCCAACATTTGAAAAAAAATCAATGAGATTTCTGCTCACACCAGTAAAAATGTCTATTATCAAAAGTCAAGAAATAAATTCTGTGAGGAACAAGGATTAAAGGATCCTTGTGCACTATTGGTTGGATGTAACTGGTGTAGCCATTTGGGAAAACAATATGGTGGTTCTCAAAAAAAAATAAAAAAGAATTGCAATAGGATCCAGTATTTCCACCTCTGGATATTGATCTGATGAATAATAACTTATTCAAAATGAGAAAGGGCCCCTATTTTCAGGGCAGTGCTATTTACAATTGCCAAAATAGGCAACAACCCAAGTTCTAAAGAACAGATGAAAGGATTAACAAAATGTGATTTACATATAACATACACAAACATAATGGAATAGTACTCAGATACGAAAAAAGAAGAAATCTTGCCATTTTCAACAACATGGATAGAATTTCAGGGAATTATGCTATGTCAAATTGAGAAAGACAGATACCATAGGATTGTACTCATCTGTGGAATATGAAGGGGAAAAAGCAATCAACAACCACAACAAAATGGCAGTCACCAGAGGGGACGGAGGGCGGAGGGAATATCTTGGTGAAGGATTGTGATTGGACTTTTGCTAATGGGTATGTGTGAAATATACAGTTGCCTGCTGAGAAGCTCTACACCTCACATCTATGCAGTGTGTAAATTAATGTTACCTTAATTAAAAAAAGAAGAAGAGGGCCTCCCCGGTGGCGCAGTGGTTGAGCACTGGGTTGCGAAGCTGCCCACAGCCTCTACAGCACCAGTTCGATCTCCGGCTGCTCCCAGGCCACCGGAGGAGGGTCCCACATGGCACGCAGACCTCTCCTGCCGCCTGCAGGAGTACTTCGTCAGTCTGCCTGCTCTGCTCTCCACTCTGGCTCTGGGGAATTCTCTCACCCTCCTGTGCTTCTGACTGTACCCAGTGTTTGTATAAATAAATAAATAAATCTTTTAAAAAAAAAAGTAGAAGTAAAAGCTTCACCCAGCCTGCTCCCCAGCCAGGGCCCTGCACTTTATGAGGCCTGGGAAGACAGGACAGGACTGTGCTGTCCTCGGGAGCTCCCTGCAACTCCAAAGAGCCACTTCTCACCCAGCTTGGCCTGAGACCCTTCTCTCTCACCTGGAGACACACAGATTAGTCTCTCCTGCCACCTGGTCTGCTCACAGCCTGGCAGGGGCACTTCATCACAACAGTCACCCCAAGCATAACAGGGTGGCCCCTTACCAGACTTATGACAACCACTTCTGTGTCCCTCACTTTCCCTCTGCTTTAGCTGATCCTCACCCCATCTGCCCTTGCACACTGGGCACCACCCAGGTGCCCACAGGCTGTTCCTTCCACAGAAAACTCACTCCAGAAAACTCCCTTCCCAGGGCTTTGCTTCAATCCCACCATCTGCACTGAACACCTTGATGGACAGCGTTGCATCCACACCACCATTCTTGCTGCCCCACCTGCTCTCTGCCTGTCCTTCTTCTCAGCCCCTCTACAGGATGGGGTGGGTTTTTTGTCTTTATTATTCACTGTCTCCTGCATGAAAGCAGATCTCTGAAATTAGGGAAAGTCTATGTTCTGTACACAGCACCAAGCACATAACATACAAATGTTGGTGGAGTTAAATGAATTAGTAACCGACTAGTGTTACTTTTCCATCCTCCACTTCTTCATCTCCACCTCCTCCTCCTCCTCCTCCTCTTTCCTTCTCCTCCTCCTCCTCCTCCTCCTTCTTCTTCTTCTTCCTCTTCTTCTTCTTCTTCATCTCCTTCTTCTTCTTCATGTCCTTCTCCTTCTCCTTCTCCTCCTCCTCCTTCTTCTTCTCTTCTTCTTCTTTTCATTCTCGTCATCTTCCTCTTCTTCCTCTTCTTCATCTTCCTCTTCTTCTTATTCTTCCACTTCCTCATTCTCTTCCTCCTCATCCTCTTCCTCTTCCTCATCTTCTTCTTCTTCCTCTTCCTCTTCCTCTTTTTCTTCCTCTTCTTCAATCTTCCCTTAAGCCTCTTCCTCCTCTTCCTCCTCTTCCTCCTCTTACTCCTCCTCTGACTCCTCTTCAATTTCTTCCTCCTCGTCTTTCTCTTCTTCATCTACCTCTTCTTCCTCGTCTTCCTCTTCTTACTCGCTTCTTCCTCTTCTTCCTCCTCTTCCAGCTCCTACTCTCCCTCTTCTTCCTCTTCTTCCTCATCCTCTTTTTCCGCTTCTACCTCCTCCTCCTCCTCCTCCTTCTCCTCCTCCTCCTTCTCCTTATCTTTCTCCTTCTCCTTCTCCTTCTTCCCCTTCTTCTTCTTCTCCTTTTTCTTCTTTTTTTCTATTTCTGCTTCTTATTCTTCTTCTACTTCTTCTCATTCTTCTTCTTCTTCCTCTCATTCTTCTTCATCCTCTCCTTCTTCTTCTTCTCCATCTTCTTCTTCTTCTTCTTGTTCTTCTTCTTCCTTCTTCTTCTTATTCTACTTCCCCTTATTCTTCTTCATATTCCTCTTCTTCTTCTTCTTCTTCTTCTTTTCTTCTTCTTCT
>NW_023600993.1:63362319-63642563 GCF_014898055.3 Talpa occidentalis
ACCTGGGACAGGCTGTTTCCTTTGTCTGAAATTGTCTTCTACTATCTGTCAAGTGAAATCTTCATCCCCTTCTTTTTAAATTAAAGATTTATTTATTTATGCATACAAGAGCTGGGGTACAGGTCAGAAATGCAGGGCTGGGGTGAGAGGATTCACCAGAGACAGAGTGCGGAACAGAACAGGCAGACTGACAGAAAAACACTGCCTAGGGGAGCAGCGAGTGAGACAGGAGAGGTCTGCTGTGCCATTGGGTTGCTCCCTGGCTGGCTGGGGGATCGAATTTGTGCTGCGAAGGCTGCGGATTGCTTCATAGTGTGGTGCTTAACCTCTTGCGTCACCGGGAGGCCCCCATCTGCTTCTTATATCCAGTATGTGATCACCTCTATAGAACACTATTGTAAAATATTCTATACACAATTGAAGCACAATTTGTTTTTCTCATATATGTCATAATTGCATCTTCTATGTAAATACCTTGCATAGACATTATTACACTATTGTGTTGTCATTGATACCTCTAATTACTTAACATTATAGAGTCTTTCAAATTCATCTAAACATCTACATACAAATGTTTGCCTGCTAAAATATTCTTAGTCTGTGGTCTGCAGTTTAAGACTATCTAACATTATTGGCCTCATACATATCATTGCAGTTAAAGATTTTTATGCTGGGCCTCCCCAGTGGCACAGCGGGTTGAGCACAGCACTGTGAAGCTGTCTGCAGCCTCTGCAGCGTGGGTTAAATTCCTGGCCAGCCAGGGAGATTCCCACATGGCGAGGCAGACCTCTCCTGTCTTGCCCACTGCTCCCCTCAGCAGTCTACTTCAGTCCTTCTGCCTGTTCTGCTCCCCGCTCTGTCTCTGGTGAATTCTCTCACCCTCCCACACCTCTGGCCTGTACCCCAGTGCTTGTATAAATAAATAAATCTTTAAAAAAAAGTTTTATGCTAATCTTGCAATTTGCTTAAAGCTCTGTATAGGCATAGACATATTTTAGATATTTCAATATTTTTAAACTGGTAGAATACCTAGTATGCATTACGAGCTCAATAGATGTATGTTAAGTTAGCAGTGGAAATCAAGGCATGAAAACTCACCCCGTCCTCAAAGAGGACAGTCTGGATTTTTTTAGACAAAAAATTATGAAAATTTTTTCCTTTGTAGGATCAAAAACATCATAACAGCATCTTAGAATAATATTTTTAAAAAATACTTTCTGGAAAATAAAAAAAAGAAAAAAGAAAAAAGGAAAGGGAAAAAAAATGCTTTCTGTTACCAGAAGTTTAACAATCACACAAAACCTTCTTTGAATTCACAGACTAAATCTGTTGCTTAAACTACAAAGTTCATTTGTCAGTGAATATTTTTAGAAGATATCATTTATCAAATTTTGGTATATGCTTATCAATCTGGTAAGCTGATTTACAAGTATATATGTAATCAATCACTGAGAAAATAATATTAAAAAGCTGTTATTATTAACCTTAATTTGAAAATGAGGAAACATTGTTTTATGTAAGTTACGGGGTTGAGACTTATAATTGGAAATATGATCGGGGACCTCTCTTGGATTTGTCTCACCCAATTTTATTACTTACATAAAAGCAAGTTCCTTTTTCTTCAAAGACAGTAACAATTAAAATTTAAGTTAATAGACCAAGACATAGCCATTTAAATCAGTCCTTAAATAAAACATGAAGTATTTGTATGATTATGTATATGCTGAAACACACTGCTGAAGAGAGCAGTCAGGGAGATGGAAGAGGTCTACTGTGCCATGTGGGTAGCTCCTTGGCCGGCTGGGAATTGAACTCCTGCTCCAGAGGCTGCAGATAGCTGCACAGTGCTGTGCTTAACCCTTTGTGCCAGCTGGGAGGCCCAGTTATAAATTAATAATTAAAAATTGTATTGTGTGATGAGTTAGAGTCACAAAATTATTCTGACAATATTTGATCTAAGCCATTTGTTGTTGGAAAACAATCATTGCAAACATAATTTATGTAATTACACAAGACATGCTTTCTATATGGATATATTTAAATATCCATATATCCATACATGCTTATTTATTTAAATAAAGAAAAACTATATATCCAAGTTGGACAATGGTAAAACAGGATTATACTGTGCTCTCATTATCTAGAAATCTTGTTCATTAAAAAGAATTGTCAGTAAATGCCTATCCATTCTGTACCTAGTAGTATATTAGGATATTAGGACTTAACCTCCTAAAATATGTGTGTATATGCTTAAATGGGTTTAGTTATTCATATGCCTGAACAGAAAGATTACTGTTTATTGGACTTTCGTTGTCGTTTTCTGTGGTAGTTGAAGCTATTAGGCAGTAATATATGGCTCCTGAATTATTAGCTAAGTTATTAGCTGAGGATGCTGCTACTTTATTATATGCCCTTAATATTTGATCATGTGCAGATCATTTAGATCATATTTCCATAAGTCCACAAATTGTCATAATAAAACTTTTCAAGTATTTTCTTGCCACCAGTTTTATAGCAAATATGTATATGTACATCTAAAGTGTTTTAAAATTATATTCTAACCAAAAACATTTTTTGAAAACAGATAAAATATATAGATGCAACTCTAATTACTCCAACACTATAGCTGCAAGCATTCTATTGCTTTCTGCTTCTTTAAGTGCATTCATACATACATACCATCACCACATATACAAAATACGGATTCACTTATAAAATTAAAGGGTTTTATAGTCTGTATTTTTACATATCTATTTAACAACACATTTTTATCTTATTGATAACCATTTCATTAACTACTTCACTAACCATGTTCTAAAATATATCTGTATAGTATTTTATAACTATAGCATAATTAGTATAAATATTGGAGATTTTTAGTTTTGTTTTTATAATTTTCAGATTTTCCTATTAGGAAAAATGCTAAGTTAAAAATAGTTTAATAATAATATTGAAATTAAACCCTGCATACAAATATTAGGCATAAAATAGGAAGGGATTTCTAGTTTGTATAAACATGAGCCAGTTCACTTTAGACATCTAGAACGTCTCTTGTTAGAGGGAAAGAAAACACATACTGTTACCAATAAGTCTCTGGACTATCATTTTGGTAGTAATTAGAGTCTTTCCTATAATACCAGTAATGACAATGTGTAATCCAGAATTCCCAAAGAAGAAAACTATTCTGTAGCCTATGAACATGAAAATACATAATTTTCTGATTGCATTTTTATTCCTTTCTGGGGATTTATTTTATGAATTTAAAGTACTTCTGCTTCTGGGATCTAGGTTACAGACTTTGAAAAAGTCTATACTTATACACATTAATTTTTAATTGGGCAAAATTTTGAAATGTAAGCATAAGTTACCCAACTTTAATAAACATCCATTAACCATTATATAAATAACTCTTCAGGTTGCTAGTTCAAGAGTACAAATGTCTTTGTAAATTAGGTCTTTGCCTTCAAAGGGGATCTATTTTTGTTGTTTTGATGACAATGACATGGTGGTGATAAGAAAACAAGGAAAATATGCATGAGACCAAGCATAATTAAATAGAAATATGCTTCACAACTGAAGCATACTTATTTATTCATAGTAATCTTAGAAGAATTCATGAAGAGTTCATAAAGAAGGTAGACTCATGAAGAAAATGTTTTCCTGTGCCTCCCCTGGTGGCGCAGACAGTTGAGCGCCATGCTGTGAAGCTGTCCCTAGCTTCCACAGCTCCAGTTTGATCCCAGCCTGCCAGTGAGAACATCATGGCGAGCAGACCTCTCCTGTCTCACCCGCTGCTCCCCTCAGCAGTATATTTCTTCAGTGTGCCTGTTCTGCTCCCCACTCTGTCTCCGGTGAATCCTCTCACCCTCCTGAGAATCTGGCCTGCAACCTGGTTCTTGTATAAATAAATAAATAAATAAATAAATAAATAAATAAATAAATAAATAAATAAATAAGTAAGTTTCCAGGCCTCCCTGGTGGCACAAAGGCTTAAGCACCGCATTATTAAGCTTACCGTAGCCTCTGCAGCATGAGTTTGATCCCCAGCCAGCCAGGAAGCAACCCACATGGCGCAGCAGACCTCTCCTGTCTCACCCGCTGCTCCCCTCAGCAGTGTACTTTGGCCAATCTGCCTGTTCTGTTCCCCACTCTGTCTCTGGTGAATCCTCTCACCCCCCACACCTCTGGCCTGTACCCCAGCTCTTGTATGCATAAACAAATAAATCTTTTAAAAAAAAGTTTCCAGCAGAATAAGCTAAAATTTAAGTAAGGGCCTCTCTGGTGGTGCAGCGGTTGCGCCCTGGGCTGTGAAGCTGCCCGCAGCCTCTGCAGCACCGGTTCGATCCCTGGCCACCAGGCGAGGGTCCCACATGGCGCGCAGACCTCTCCTGCTGCAACTGCTGCTTCCCTCAGCAGTGTAGTTCATCTGACTGCCTGTTCTCCCTGCTCTGGCTCTGGTGAATTCTCTCACCCTCCTACGCTTCTGATTGTACCCAGTGCTTGTATAAATAAATAAATAAATATATGTCTTTAAAAAAATGTAAATAAAATTTCTATTTTGAAGTTACCTTGTTGCTTTTAGGGTAATTGAGAAGCTTTATCATAAAAAAATAAAATATTATGACACTAAAATGTAGTATTTGATCAAGTTTCCATCATAAAATGTCTTATTTGATAAGAATAGGCAGAAGTGTGCAGAGTTGACATTTGTTGCTTCAGACTGCTATTCATTATATAAATCACAGTCATATATTATATATATATATATATATATATATATATATATATATATAGTTTATTTGTTTGTTTTTAAACCTGGACCATGATACCTCTAAATCAAAGAGCCATTTCAATGTGTGGAAGTTGAGCCATGGTAGTGAGCTCACTAACTAAATGTTGTGACAGAAGTAATTCTTTATATTTTAATTATTTATTTATTTTTAACTAAAGTAATATTGGGGTACCAAAATTAGGTATTACCTTATTGAAAAAGGCAGAATTAGATAAATACTTGATGGTGTCATTAATATGTAGAATATAAAGTAACTAAATTGATAGGCAAAATTCAAGTTGAGAAAATAACCCTTGACATCTGACTAAAGAAGTAATGCTTAGATCTCCCTTCTTCCAAACTACAGAACTCTAGGGGATAAGATATGAGTTGTACAGGCTTCTCTAATATTTATGACATGCTAATAAGCGAATTTCAGACCTACTTAGACTGTGAAAATTATTATTTTTTAAAAGATGTATTTATTTATGCATCCAAGAAATGGGGTGCAGGTGGGGGTGAGAGGGTTCACCAGAGACAGAGTAGGGGAACAGAACAGGCAGAATGACTGAAATACACTGCTGAGGGGAGCAGCGGGCAAGACAGAAAGGTCTGCTGTGCCATGTGGGCAGCTCCCTGGCCAGGAATCGAACTCATGTGGCCGTGGACAGATTTATAGGCTGTGTCTTAATCCCTTGCACCACCAGGGAGGTCCCGTACTGTGGAAATTATTAAGGAAAACACTTCAAATGCGTATATAAATGTCCAGCAATCAGACTGTGTTAGATCCTATTCCCCTATAACTGTGCACAGTAGTTTTGTTTTTTTGTTTTTTGGTTTTTTTTTTTCCTTTTCTTTTCTTTTACTTCATTAAGGCTATGGAACCATTTGAGGGACTTGTAAAATGACTGGGGCCTTAATCTACACTCTCTTAGTCTGACCATTTGGGACTATATCTTCTGGCTTCTATTCTCAATGTATAAGAAAATCAAAATTTTTTGTGATACATTTTAATGATCCCCATTAGATTTTTCTACTCCTCGGATAATCTAGTTTAAAAAGCCTACAATTCCTTCCACAAGAATTGCACTGTTATTTTCTTCCCTTATAAGTCTAGCTACTTTTCTGACAAGTTATGAAACCAGCAGCTGAAGATGTTTATAAATTATATAATTATAAAACTATAGATACCTAAAACATGACCCCAGAACATGAGTTAAATATGTAGTGAATATAACATATACATTATATATATATATATATATACACATACCTTCCGTTTTGTTCTCAATGTAGCATCATTTATAATCAAGTAATATTTCTTAAATTATCACATGATAAGTACTATATAATATTTCATGAAAGCACATTTTGTGATAACAAGAATTAAGCAAATAGCAATCCTCCTTACTGTTTCTTTTGCCAACTTTGTTTTGTGATAAGAAATATTTCAATGAATCTACTTAAATGTAATCTTTGTGACATTTGCAATTATTCTTTGAGTGCAATTGCTCTCTTAAGTGTATAAATAAGTGGAGGATTTTAAATTGATTGCCAAATGTTCTCTGAAACCATTTTAGAAATTTTCACTAAAAAAATCCTACTGTGTTTCGTTTTTCATATGAATTACTGGTTAAGTTTTTAAATCAGATGAAATATGGATTTTATCTTTGATAACTTATTAAGTTAAAAATCAATTGTTCTAGCGATCTTACAATTGCTATTTTTTTTTATATAATTGGTGATCTTTGTGTGAAATCTGCAGTTGTGTCCATTGATTATTTCCATCAGTGTTCATCTTTTCCTCATCGATTTACAATATATCCACATGTAACATATATATGTTAATCAAATCTCTTGACATATATGTTCGATATAGTTCCATTTGTTTGTCTATACAGTTTTGCATATGTACATATTTAAAAGACAAAAGTTAATAAAATCATTTTGTCTTTATGTTAGTCTCAATTACTTAGCTTTGAAGAAAACTTGTCTCTTTTTTTTTTTTTTTTTTTTAAAGATTTATTTTTATTTATTTATACAAGCACTGGGTACAGTCAGAAGCGGGGGAGGGTGAGAGAATTCACCAGAGCCAGAGCGGGGAGCAGAGCAGGCAGAAGGACCGAAGTACACTGCTGAAGGAAGCAGCGGGTGGACAGGAGAGGTCTGTGCGCCATGTGGGCCCCTCGCCGGTGGCCGGGGATCGAACCGGTGCTGCAGAGGCTGCGGGCAGCTTTGCAACCCAGCGCTTAACAGCTGCGCCACCAGGGAGGCCCAGAAAACTTGTCTCTTAAACTGTATTACATAACTTTAAATTTAGTCTCTCCTTCTGTAACATTAATATGGAAAATCATGTCAAACTTCCATATTAGAGCTGAGATATTTTGGAAATCATTGCTGTTAAGACATTAGATATTTTTAGCATGGTCAGCATCCATTCATTGAGCTTTTATTTTCAGTCTGCCACTGCCAGTGAAACATTTGTTTCTTATATATTCTGAACAGGAAAACTAGATGAATATAGACATTTCACTGAGAGTACCCAATTTCTTTTGTTTTCTCACACTATAAAGACACATTGTAATACAGCCCTGAATCACATCAAAGCATTTGGCTGACAATATGGCGATGTGATTACGTATGTTAAAACCAACTAGCACCATGATTCCGTAGTGGTAGCTCCACTCTGAATTTTAATTGGCAGATACCTCCAAAGATCCAGGTGCATCCAGCAAGTCAGCAAACCAGGGCAAGCAGACTGCGGGACTCTCATTTTTAATTTTCTTCCTTCTACCAGTGAGAGAGAGTCACTGTTGTCAGGGAAGAGCCAGAGAGGTCATCTGAAACTGCATAGAAGTGGGTTTAAATCGGTGACATCAGACATATATGACTCAAATATTGTGATGATGATAAATTAGAATTTAGAATTGCACTCACTCTTATTTAAGAACTTCACCCACAGCTGAAAAGGCCAGTCTTTGGTTTGCCAGAATATAACACACTGACTCCACTTCCTTGACTCACATGGCTTCTGCTTCCTTTAGTCCTGTTAACCTTTTAAAGAGAATAATTCTTAATGCACTCTTAATGTCTGTAACTGTTTTCAAAATATAGAAATTTTACTAATTTTGAAGTTTAGAGGCTAATCACATTTTTAAATAAATTATTTATACTAGTTATCCATGATAGTTATGAAACAGGAGCACATGCAGTTTCAGAAACCTAACCCTTAGGCTTCATCTTTTGCAAAAGAAATCCCACCAGCACAGCCATCGCTGGGCCTCCAAGCTCTGAGCCAGCTCTAGCACCTCACCTGTGTGACCATGCCATGCACACTGCAGTTACTGGTGCAGACCCACCACTGGGTTCTTGCTTTGGTAAGGAAGAACTGTTCAACCAAATTGAGGCCTAGCTCACCATCACTCAGGTGCACCTGGCTCCACTGTGCCAACTGAGCTTCAAGTGGATGTACAAGGCTCTAGGTAAGGCTTTAGTCCACATTATCCAGCTCTGTAGTTCACTTGAAATGGACGCTGTGTTGATGTGCTTGCCTTGATGCAGGAGAACGTGCCATGTAGCAGCTAAATGGAGTGGTAATAGAAACCAACTTCAGGGCCTCCCTGGTGGCGCAGCGGTTGAGCACTGGGCTGCGAATTGTGTATGGTTTAATTTATAGGTGAAGTATAGCTACACTTGTGTATTAAACCTATTTAGTCTAGCTTCTCATTTAAGATTACTGCTTTTTATTTATTTTTATTCTATATATTGTTGAGCACTCCACAGTTGTAAGTGAAGTATTGACATCCCCTAATATTATTGTGGTGTTGTCTCCGTCAATATTTTTCTTTAGCTCTGTTAATAAATATTTTATGTACTTTATTAGTTTACCACCTGGTGAATATACATTTTTGACTGTTATTCATTTTTTATGTATTTGACCCTTAATTATAATCTAATAGTCATCTCTATCTCATTATGTTTTATTTTTTAATTGGAATTTTATTTTTTATAAGGTCAACATTTTTATATATTGGGCTTTTAGTGTATTCTTCCACCCTTTAGCTCAGTTTGTGTTTTTCTTTGCTGATATGTTAAGTTTTGTATAAAGAGAAGAAATTTGGACTTTCTTTTAAAATTCACCTAGCAACTTCATATCTTTCACCTTATAAATTCATATCATTTACATTTTAGGTGATTTTTGAGAAATAAATTCTGTTTGTCTTCTTTTCAGCTTGCCTTTTTTTTAAGATTTATTTATTTATTTATACCAGCACTGGGTACAGTCAGAAGCGCAGGAGGGTGAGAGAATTTACCAGAGCCAGAGTGGGGAACAGAACAGGCAGACTGACAAAATACACTGCTGAGGGGAGCAGTGGGCGAGACAGGAGAGGTCTGTCATGCCATGTGGGGCCCTTGCAGGTGGCCGGGGATTGAACCGGCACTGTAGAGGCTGCGGGCACCTTCACAGCCCAGCACTCAACTACTGCACCACCAGGGGAGGCCCAATTCTCAATGTTTTTAATATTCTGCTCACCCTTCTGACCAGAGACACTGTCTATAAACGATGTTGGTTATCCATTCAATAGGACATATTTCCTCTTTATTTTAATTTACTGAAATAAGTACTTACTCAACAAACCAAATTGATGATCAATTTAGAAAATTTGCTTATCACGTGTGTATTTTACTAAGAATACAGTGCATATAATCAGTAAACACATATATTTTCCTCAATGAAGTATGTCTAATACAAATTGTCTAAATATAGGTATGCCTAGAACTGAAGAGATGGATACACATATTAAACTCACGTGTTCATGACTTCACCTAAAATATTAAAATAAATACTTTCTCTTTCCAACATATATTAACCAGGAGGTGGGTAAAACTTTGGGAAATCAGTGTCAGCATCAAGTTTGGGGAAATATTCACTGGAGTTGCTTGTTATCTCACAGCTGGATGTAACCCATTGTGTCAACAATTCCAAGAGTCTCAAAATGAGTTTAAATCATTAGGAAAACAAGGCAAGTTTCTTATTCTGTCTCTAAAAGTTTTGTTTCATCTCTATTTTGCTTAAAGTGCTTGCTCTGGTGATGAAAATACAAATATGTATTCTTCACATTTTTAGTTCATTTTTCTACTTTGCTGGTTTTTATTTCTCTTTGCCTTATTTTTTTTTTTACAGGGATGGGATAATAAAGTGGGGAGGGGGTTCAATGGCCTATGTTGGAGGACTGTGGATGCCCTGTGGGTGGGCGTGTGGACATGCATCTGAACAGAAGTGATCCTGTGCCTCAGAATCACATGCAATGTTGCAAACCAATGGTATCTCAATAAAAAATATGCCAAGTCAGAACCTAAAGATGCAATAGAAATAAGTATGTTTTGACAGTAATAACAATAGCAACACTAATGATTTTTATAAAGTGCTTATAAATGTCAAGCACAGAACCAAGAGCTTTACAATGGCTATCGAATACTTTCTCTCCCTTCCCCACTTTTCTTTTGCCTTTCTTCAGCCTTCTTAAAAACTACATGAAGGCAAAGCAATTACTAGGAAAAACTGGAGGAGGAAGGGTGAGAAAAAGCAGATTTTTAATAACTCACAATAGTCTGACATTTTATTTTTTTTATTTTTTTTTAAATAATAAATTTTATTTTATATTCCCCATACAATTGCAGCCCCCCTATTCTGACTCCAATCCCTCCCCTCCCAACCCCTGCCCCCCAAAAAGTGTCTCTGGTTCATAGTTTTTTGTTGATTTTGATTTTCACTTTCTTATAGTTATTCATTTTCCTGGTCCCTTATTGAAGTTTTCTAGATTCCTGCTATGAGTGAGACCATCCGGTATTTTTCTTTTTCTTTTTGGCTTCTTTTGCTGAGCATGATCCCTTCCAGCGCCATCCATGTTGCTGCAAATTGCATGTGTTTATCTTTTCTGAATGCTGAGTAATATTCTATGGTATATATGTACCACATCTTCTTGAGCCAGTCATCTATTTTTGGTCATTTGGGTTGTTTCCAAAGCTTAGCTATTGTAAACAGTGCTGCTATAAACATAGGTGTGCAGGTACTCTTTGGAATTGATGTTTCTGTGTCCTTTGGGTAAATACCTAGGAGTGGAATTGCTGGATCATATGGAAGCTCTATGTTTAGTAGGTCCAGAAATCTCCACACAGCTCTCCATAGTGGTGGGATCAGTGTGCACTCCCACCAACAGTGCAGGAGAGTTCCTTTTTCTCCACACCGTCGCCAACATTTGTTGTTGCTAGTTTTTTTAATATGTGCCATTCGCACTGATGTAAGATGGTATCTCATGGTAGTTTTGATTTGCATTTCCCTGATGACAAGTGATGTTGAACATTTTTTCATATGGCTGTTGGCCATTTGCATTTCCTCTTCACAGAAGTTTCTTTTTAGCTCTTCTGCCCATTTTTTGACTGGATTATTTTCTTTGTTGTTGTTGAGTCTCATCAGTTCTTTGCAGATTTTTGTGATCAGCCCTTTATCATTAGTGTTGTGTGCAAAAATGTTCTCCCAGTTGGTGGGGTTTCTCTTTGTTTTTGTTATTGTCTCTATTGCTGTGCAGAAGCTCTCTAATTTGATGTAGTCCCAGCTGTTTATCTTTGCCTTCACTATCACTGCTTTGGGTGATGTGTCTGTAAAGATGTCTTTGATGTGCAAATCACGTAGTGTTTCGCCTATATTTCCTTCTATATATTTTATGGTTTCAGGTCTTATGTCTAGTTCTTTAATCCATTTTGAGTTGATTTTTGTGTATGGTGTGAGGTAGTGGTCAAGCTTCATTTTTTGCATGTAGCAACCCAGTTTTCCCAGCACCATTTATTGAACAAACTTTCTTTGCTCCAATGCATAGTCTTTGCTTCTTTGTCAAAGATTAGTTGACCATAAATCTGTGGGTTTATTTCTGGATTTTCTATTCAATTCCATTGGTCTGTATGTCTGTTCTTGTTCCAATACCATGCAGTTTTGATGATTATGGCTTTGTAGTATAGTTTGAAGTCTGGGCGTGTGATGCCTCCATTCCCTTCTTTCTTTTTCAGGAGAGCTTTGGCTATTCGGGTTTTTTTGTGATTCCATATGAATTTCATCAATAATTGTTCTATTTCTTTGAAGAATGACATTGAAATTTTGATTGGAATAGCATTGAATCTGTATATTGCTTTTGGTAGGATGGCCATTTTAATAATGTTTATTCTTCCAATCCATGAGTAGGGGATGTCTTTCCATTTCTTTGTGTCTTCTTCTATTTCTTTTAACAGTGTTTTATAGTTTTCTTTGTATAGGTCCTTTACCTCTTTTGTTAGATTTATTCCCAAATATTTGATATTTTTTGTTTCGATAATAAAAGGGATGTTTTTTTTGATTTCTTCTTCTTCAGATTTATTGTTTGTGTATAGGAAGGCTACTGACTTTTGCATTTTGATTTTGTATCCCGCCGCTTTACTGAACTGATTGATGAGTTGAATTAATTTTTCTGTGGAGTTTTTGGGGTTCTCTATGTATAATATCATATCGTCTGCAAATAGTGATAGTTTGACTTCTTCTTTTCCTATTTGGATTCCTTGGATGTCTTTCTCTTGTCTTATTGCTCTGGCTAGGACTTCCAGTATTATATTGAAAAGCAGTGGTGAGTGTGGACATCCTCGTCTTGTTCCAGATCTTAATGGAATTGCTTTCAGCTTTTCACCATTGAGAATGATACTGGCTGTTGGCTTGTCATAGATGGCCTTTATGATGTGGAGGTATGTTCCTTGTATCCCAAGAATTTCAAGGGCTTTTATCATGAATGGGTGTTGCACTTTGTCGAAAGCTTTCTCAGCATCTATTGATATTATCATATGGTTTTTATATTTCTTTTTGTTGATGTGTTGGATAACATTGATTGATTTTCGGATGTTAAACCATCCTTGTGTCCCTGGAATGAATCCTACTTGGTTGTGGTGAATTATCTTATGGATACATTGTTGGATTCTGATAGATAAAATTTTATTGAGGATTTTTTCATCAGTGTTCATTAGGGAGATTGGCCTGTAGTTTTCCTTTTTTTGTGTTGTCCTTGTTCGGTTTTGGTATTAGTGTAATGTTGGCTTCATAGAACGTGTTTGGTATTGTCCCTTCCTTCTCAATTTTTTGGAAGAGTTTGTGAAGGATAGGCACTAATTCATCTCTGAATGTTTGGTAGAATTCATTTGTAAATCCATCAGGTCCTGGGCTTTTGTTTTTGGGGAGGTTTTTGATTACCATTTCAATTTCGCTGCTTGTAATTGGTCTGTTTAGGTGTTCTATTTCTTCTTTATCTAGCTTTGGGTGATTGTAGAGTTGTAGGAATTTGTCCATCTCCTCTAGATTGTTAAACTTGTTTCCATATAACTGTTCATAGTAGTTACTGATTATTATTTTGATTTCTGCTCTGTCCGTTGTGATTTGTCCTCTTTCATTGATAATCCTGTTTATTTGTGCTTTCTCCCTTTTTCCTTTGTGATCCTGGCTAGGGGTTTGTCTATTTTATTGATTTTTTCAAAGAACCAGCTTTTGGTTTCATTGATCTTTTGGATTGCTTTTTTAGTTTCAATTTCAATTATTTCTGCTTTGGTTTTTATTATTTCTTTTTTCTACTGGTTTTGGGGTTTTTTTGTTGTTCTTTTTCTAGATCTTTGAGCTTCGAGATTAGGTAGTTTCTTTGAGTTCTTTCTTGTTACTTGATGTGAGCTTCTATTGCTATATATTTTCCTCTTATTACTGCTTTTGCTGCATCCCATACATTTAGGATATTGGTGTCCTCCTTGTCATTCAATTCAAAGAATTTTTCAATTTCTTCTTTGATCTCCTCATTAGTCCAGTGGTCTTCCAGTAGTGTGGTTTTTAATCTCCATGAGGTAGGAAAGTTCCTTGCCTACTTTTTATGGTTTATTTCTAGTTTGATGCCTTCATGGTCAGAAAAGATGCTTGATATGATTTCAATCTTGGTGTATCTGTTGATGTTTGTCTTGTGCCCCAGTATGTGATCGATCCTGGAGAATGATCCGTGTGCGCTTGAGAAAAATGTGTACTCCGTTTTTTTGGGGTTTAGTGTTCTATAGATGTCTGTTAAGCCGAAATGCTCTAGGTCCTTATTTAGAGCTTTGGTTTCTTTACTTATTTTTTGTCTTGTTGATCTATCCATTGTTGATAGTGGTGTGTTGAAGTCTCCCACTACATATGGGTTTTCTCTGATATCTATTTTCAGAGAGGACAACAGTTGTCTGATATATTTTAGTGCTCCTTCGTTTGGTGAGTATATGTTAATGAGTGTTATTTCTTCTTGAAGTATTGTCCCCTTGATCATAATGTAGTGACCATTGGGGTCTCTTTTTATCTTTTTGAGTTTGAAATCTGTTTTATCTGATATAAGTATAGCTGTTCCTGCTTTCTTTTTTGGTCCATTTGCTTGTAGGATTGTTTTCCATCCTTTAACTTTGAGCCTATTTTTATCTTTTGTAGCTAAATGTGTTTCCTGGAGACAGCAAAAGGTTGGGTTTTGTTTCTTAATCCAGGCTGCAACTCTGTGTCTTTTTATTGAAGAGTTTAGTCCATTTACATTTAGAGTTAATATTGATATGTTAGCATCTGTATTTGCCATTGTGTTTGTCTTTCCTTTGATTTTATTTATTTATTCTTTTAATAACTTTTTTTTTTGGCCTTCTTTCATTGTTATTCGTCCCTCTGAGGTTCTGGCTTTAGGACTCCTTGTAGTATTTTTTGGAGTGGGGGTTTAGTTGTAATGAAATTCCGGAGTTTCTGTTTGTCTGGGAAGGTCCTTATTCTTTCTTCATAGAGGAAGGAGAGCTTTGCGGGATAGAGTATTCTTGGTTGGCATCTGTTTTCTTGGAGTTTGTTGACTATGTCCCTCTACTCTCTCCTTGCCCGTAGTGTTTCTTCGGAGAAGTCTGATGTCAGCCTGATTGGCTTTCCTTTGAATTTTATCTGTTTCTTCCCTCTTGCCAGCTTCATTATTTTTTCCTTGTCCTGGATTCTTGGGAGCTTTACTATTATGTGTCTTGCTGTATTTTTCCTTTCATCGTGGAAGTTTGGTGTTCTTCTTGCTTCTTGTATATCAATTTTCAGCTCCTTCTTCACATTTGGGAAGTTCTCTTCAATTATCTCCTGGAATATTTTCTCTGTTCCTACATCTCTCTCCTCTCCTTCTGGTATTCCTATAACTCTTATATTTCCTTTCCTCTTGGAGTCAGATAGTTCCCGAAGTCTTTCTTCGTTCTTTTTCCTTCGTACTTCTCTTTCCTTTTATGTTTTGGTTCTTTTTATTTCTGTGTCTTCAAGAGAACTTATTCGTTCTTCCATTTCATCTATTATGCTTTCATTGCTTTTCCCAGAATTCTTTAGTTCTTCCATTAATTCTTTGATCTCCTGCATTTCTTTTACTTCCCTCTTTAGGGACTCAATTTCATTCTTCTGATCGTTGATTATTTTTCCCTTATCATTGTTTTCCTTTATGACTTCTGTCAGTTTTTTAATCACAGCAATTTAAAATTCTCTTTCTGGAAGGCTCAGAAGTTCTTCCCAGTTACTGTCGTTGCAATCTGGGGCCTGGTTTTCTTTTTGTGGTGTGCTTTTTCCCTGAGGAGTTGCTAGGTTGCGTGTGGTTCTTCTACTCCCTACTGTCTGTTTTCTAATTTGCCATATGCGTTGGGACACTGTGTTGCTGGGACTGGCCGGCATCTTGGGTGAGCTTCTCTGCTCCCCTCTGGCTCATCTGGGAGCCATCTGTCAGTTTCAAGCAGTCTTTACTGAAAAAAAGGTCCCTGTTCTAAAATGCCGATGTGGAGACACACTCCCCTGTGCGCCTGGTCTGCCCCGGCAGTGGGTTCCTGCTCCCCCTCTGGGCTTGGACTGCAGGCCAGAGGGGGTCTGGCGTGGACGAACTTCCCCCGCTCACCTCTGGCTCCTGAGGAAGCCTTCTGCAGGTAGTCTTTACTGAAGAAATGTCCCTGTTCTAAAATGGTGATGTGGGACACACTCCCTGCGTGTCCGGTCTCAGGCACACTCTTCTGTGTGCCTGGTCTGCCCAGGCTGTGGGTGCTCGCTCCCCCTGTGGGCTCAGACTACTGGTCGGAAGGGGCCCAGCGTGGGCTAACTCCCCAGCTGGCCACTGGCTCCTCCAGGAGCCTCTGCTGGTTTCAAGTTGCTAGGTGGCACCAGAGATCTCTCCTAGAGCCCTTGGGGAGCTGATTTTTCCACCCCGTGGGACAGGGAACAGAGCGGGAATGGTAGGGTAAACCTCAACGGCTTTGGGGTGCTGTGTCTGCCTTGTGCCCCACCGTCGTGGAGAACCCATGCCCCGAATTTCGTGCCCCGGTCTCAGTTCCAAAGCCCTCAGGTCTAGGACGTGGGCTGTAGCCTAGTTCAGTGTCCACAGAATGGAGTCTTTTGCACCCCGTTCCTGTGCCTGGGTGCCTGGTTCCTGTTTACTCAGTGAGGGACTTTCACCTCAGTGAGGGTCTTCGCGCGTGTCTCCCCGCACGCCTAGGTCGCAGGCGCGGGGACTTGGGCAGCCGCAATCCCGATCCGCGTTTGCTTTTCAACCGCACTGCTTTTCCGCGCGATCCCGATCCAGATCCGCGTTTGCTTTTCCAGCCTGCCGCTTTTCCGAGCAAGCTTACCAGGCTGCCCAGGACTGTGTGCTGGTCCTGGCCTCCTCCTGGGGGGGGCTCTCTTTAATGGAGCCCGGAGCTCACCTCCGCGGCGAATCCTGCAGGGTTCTCCACAGCTCCAGTTCACGGGGTGTGGTGGCTGAAATAGTTCCTTTCCACTCACAGTCCCGCTTGCTGCGTAGTTTGTTCTTGTTGGTCATTTTAGTTTGTTGTTTTCCTCCTCTCTGCTGGTCGGAGAGTGCCGACTTTGTGGGTGGTGGAGGGGAGCAGGGTTCTGTGCTTTCCTCCCTTCTGGTCCTCTTTTATGGCCACTTTCTTCTTCGGGTAGTTTGCTGGAGTCACCCGTTTATCTTCCGTGTCCCAGTTCTCACTGGGACCTGCCGCTTTTCCTCCCTATTAACTTTTTTTTAATGGGAGATCTTACTCGCAGCGTCTCCTCGCCGCCATGCTGCTCCGCCCCTCCTCTCTTTGCCTTATTTTTTTAAATTCAGTTTCTTTATTAATTTCTGTCATTTTATCTAATAAATTTAAATTTTAGCTCAGATATTGTCAAATTATACTTTATGCTCTATCTTCCTGACAATGAAGAAATATTTTATAATTACATCAAAAAAGATAGTAATAAGCATGCAAACAATTATAATGGAATTGCCAGAAGTTACAATGTAAGAGCTGGAGATATTAGAGGACCCTGATGATACAGAAAACTTCGTAACAGCACCCAATTTTTATGTTTCTGCATGTGTAGATGACTATATTTAAGTCATTTCCAACTCTTTCTGTCATGCCCCGTTTGATGTTACTCAATATCTATATTGCATATTAGTGTGTTTCTGTGCTGCTTATTTAATTTTTATTCATTTAATGATAAACTCTTATTTTCCTGTCTCAGTATGCAGCTATATTTTCTTTACCTTTGATCTTCTATATTTAAAATTTTTTTCAGTTTATATGAATTATGTCTCACACTTTCTGCTTTGTTTTTCATAAACTTTCCCATAAAGGATAGCTCTATCTGTTGCTATGATATCATGAAATTATTGCTAATGCCATTTCCAAATTCTTTTTAAATTGCTTGTGTGGGCTGACTACTCATGGAGAGTTCATTTGGAGCTTCTATGTCAAATTTGTGTCTTCATATTTTTCATCTCTTGATTATTTTCTCCATAGCATTTATATTTTTTCTTCTATTTGACCTCTCTGCCTATTAAAAAAAAAGTCAATACTTTTCACTTACAATGTTTTTCAGACGTTGTATTCCAGTTCTATACATCATATTATTTTGATAAATATACATAGTGCCTTAAACTCTATCTGAAGGCCATTAGTAGAACACTTTTGGTTGTTTTATTTTTCCTGAAATATCTGTTTCTTCAAAGGTAGATTTCTCTGTTCATTCATTTGTACTCTCATTCTCATAATCATTGTTTTTGTGCTATCTGTTAAAACTATCTTCCCAATTAATGATGGAACCAAACATCTGGTTAGTTTTGCATATTTTCCATGCTTATGTCACGCTACAGAATAAGTTTTCTGCACCTATTGGCATGGTCCCAGGGCTATAAAGATAACTAATCATGTTCTGCTTCACAGTGCTGAGAAAAGGAATAAACAGAATGTCTATTTTTACCTTGTAAGTATGAGGTTAATATATGTTTTCTTTACATCTGTGTTCATTTGACTATACCATCAATCATTGTAGCTATTGTTTCCTTTGAGATTTGTAGCATCACTGAAACCAAAATAATACCCCTCAGCACATTCTGAGACCAGAATATTTACAAAATATTTTCAGTCTATGAGGTATGACTGAAGTCAGAGATGAGCGTCATTAAAAATATTGCCCTTTTCTGCTCATCTTCTGATGAGAAATGTAAGTTTATATCACCATATGACCTGCATACTATCTTTTAGATTCCCTTTATCTTATATGAAATGATTTAATTTTACTTTCTTTAAATAAGAAAGCAAAGAGAAAACTATGAGAATACTATTTATAATGATTGAACAAAGCCTCTTTATCAATGGATAACTAAAACAGTGGACATCAAAGATGATCCAGTCAACTGCAGTTTTGGAAAGATATAGAAAGGATTCATTCACCAATCAGTGGTTCTTTTTTTTTTTTTAATTAACTGGAGTTCTGAGAACAATTCAATGTGATCCTTTTACCTTTCTTCCTCCTTTCTTTACCTTTCCTTACTTCTTCCCTTTCTTCCTTTCTTTCCTTCTTCCTTTCCTGCCATTCTCTCTCTGTTTCTCTCTCTTTCTCTCCACATGTGCTCTGCAAGTTTGAAATTGTGCCATGATATATTTCACCTGAAGACTATAAACACATGAGATGCTTAGACTATTTCTGCAAATAACTATTCTAATTTATTTAGAAATCAGTGGATTCAGCATTTTCCCGGGTTGAAATACAATAGATAATAGATCTTTATAAACAAGTGGAGATTTGGATGATGTAGCCCCAGATGCTTCAAAGATTATCATTTAATTAATTTTAGGATTACTTGCCATGATTTTCACTCTGAGGTGATATTCAATTTGTGAGAAATGAACCAAAATTCATCCACATGCAGATATGTAAGATGATAAAAGAAATCAAAATAATGTATTATGAAAAATGTTGAAGATGAATGTATTTTCTGTGACACAAAGAAAACCAACACTGAGTAGATTTTTTCCCAACCTTATTTGTACTCAGCTTGACATTGATTATTACATATCTGAGGATAACCATTCTATATTTTGAGTCCACCTTTCAAAAATAATATGCATGAATTAAAAATAAGTTAATTATTTGAAAATATTTATTGACTATAACACATATAGATGTGTTAAAATTATGACTAGATAGTTCAGTGATTTACACAAAAGAAATTATCCACGTTAGCAACTTTCACTTCAATAAAGGTGTCCAGTACTCCAGAAGTTACAATGCCTTTGTTCACTACTACTGGCTTTCTTTATCACAAATACAATGATAATTCTAGATTTCTAAAATGATATATTAGTCTTATTGACCTTTGAAATTATATGAACTGACTCATGTATTATGCATTTGTTTGTGTCCTGCACATGATTTTGATTGGGCTCAAGTTCTCATTGGACAAGTTGATTTCATAAAAGGATTTTGCAGCTCATGTAGACAGAAGCTACATACCTAATTAAGACTTAGGTTTGGGTTCAGATATATTATGTTAGTGTAAATAAGACCAGGGTCAAGCCAGACTAAGGAGTGTGGAATTACACTTTGACTTAACAATGAGAAGACTCACAAAAATCCCCTTCACCTTTATTCCATCACAAAGTATGGATAACATGCAGTAAATAAATAAATATTTGTTGAACATAAGCATACTAAAGAAAAGTAAATTATCCTTATCTCAGTCCAGATAAATTTTGATTTTTTAAAGTTTTATTAAAATGATAAGCAGATTGAATTTTTTTAAGATTTATTTTATTTATTTATGCATCCAAGAACTGGGGTAGAGTCTAGAGGTACATGATGTTAGAGGATTCACCCTATAGAGAGTGGGGAGCAGACAGATCTGCAGAAATACACTGCTGAGCGGAGCAGTGGGCGAGACAGGAGAAGGTCTACTGCACCATGTGTGTTAGCTCCCTTGCCTGGGATCAAACTCATGCCACAATGGCTGGTGATAGCTTGATAGCACTGAGATTTAACCCCTGCACCACCAGGGAGGCCCCAGATTGAAGTCTTATGGGATCATTTTCTTTCTTTGCCATTCACCATTATGCTTACAAGTTTCCATTTTGTTGGAGCTATAGTTCAGTTCTCTTAACTGTTTTGTAAAAAACATTCTTGTGAATATATTCACTGTTTATTCTGGACAAATTTTTATTCACATTTTTTTTTAATTTTTCAAGATCTACACAATCTTAGGAAAGATAGAGTTTTCATTATTACCTCAAAAATCATTATTATCACTTCACATTAATTGAATTATAAAATTTTATTGTCTAGACTCATATTTTAAATTTATATAAAAATTATCTGCATGATTCAGCAAGCAAGTTCAGAAAGGAACAGTTTTATTCATAATTGTTTCCAAGTAACTACAAATGCATCTTTTATTACCTCAATAAATAGTTGTTTAATAGTTATGCTGTTAATTAACAACATAATATAGGATTAAATAAAGGATTAAACATTTAAGAAAATGGACAGGATACAACATGGCAGGATAGAGAGACCTGAATCACATTCTCCCCTGTAAACAACTAGAAAAGAAATAAAGAAATAAAAAAAGAAACACTGATATGCACTCTTAGAAAAATCCCAGTGTTTCAAATGAACTATACAGCTCTAGAAATTCCCAAGAGATTTCATAAAATAAGGTTTGTGACTGCTGAGGGGAAAGAATATGAAAAGAATACAAGCATGTTAGAGCTCAGGTTAGCTACAATAGCCATGCCTTGGAGAAATCCTCCTGATGATATGAAAGTGGCCTGGGTACAAACTGGGACTGTGGGAGCTTGGCAGGCTTCAACCTGGAAAATTGGGAACCTCACAATTGTGGTGACATGCCACTGAAAGCTCCCTCACTCTTCCCATGAAAAGTTTAAATTAAAAAAAAAAAAAAGAAGTGGACCCAGGCTAAACTCATTAAAAGCCCTGTACCAGAATGAGTGACTTTACAGTGAATGCACACATTCTCTTGGAAGGCAAACTGATACTGTATATACTTCCCAGCCCTGCAAAAGCAGAAACAAAGGATAGGGTGAAGCAGTGGCAGCCATCGTGGGAATCCATAGTGTTATGTGGGCCCACTACACACAAAGTGCCACCCCTGAGTCTATTGCAAATTATTCTCAGAATGTGAGCTTTGCAATCCAGATATAACATTTTCACACTGGGAGGCCCATGCATGATAGATCATGATCCCTGGAAGAAAGTTAAAATAGGGAAGCAGGGATGGAAGTAAAGATCGCTTAAGCAAAGAATACAGTTTACTGTGAAAGAAAACAAGAGGAAAAGGTAGCTAATGTCATTTCTCAAACCAAGAGTAAGTATTATAACCCTTCCCTCACATCACACTGAGGTAAACTAAGAAGAGGACAAAGATAAATCCCCAGCGCCTCAACTGCATACATATGCATAAATACACACACATGAGGCAATGCCCACAACAAGGAAGCAGGAACATCTCAACACCAGATGCAAAAGGAAACTGAGAAGAACAGAGGTCCTGGGAAATGTAAAAGAGACAGAAATAGACATACTATCTGACAATTACTTCCAACCAACAGTATTAAAAATGTTAACTGAGATACTGGAAGGACAGTCAAAGGTAAACAGGTAGATGCTAGATCTCAAAAAGGAGATACAGGGACAAAGAAGAGTTCTTCACTGGAGATATTGAACATATAAAAAGGTCACAAAAAGAGATTCTGAATGAAATGCAGACAAACATGACAGTGCATTGGAAAGAATCAAAACAGCAGAAGAGAGAATTTCAGCTGTAGAATACTCAAACAAATTATACCTTTTGAAGAAGATAGTATCATGGCAGAGAAAAAAAATGATAAACTGTATGGGAATATTAGATTATATTAGAAGAGGAAATCTATGAATGATGAAACCCAGAAGTGGAAGATAAAAAATAGGAGTAGAAAAACCATTAAAAATAATACATGAGAACTTCCCAAACTTACAGAATGAAGTAAATATGGAAGTTCAGCAAGCAGAGAGAATGCCTACATTCTTAGATCAAAAAGATCTACCCAGACACATCACTGTCAATCTATCAAAAATCACAAAAAAGAAAAAAATTTTAGGCATCAAGATCTCCCAAATGAAAATTTACCCAGATAGGGCCTCCCCTGGTGGCACAGGCAGATGAGCGCAGCACCACTGAGGAGCTGTCCGCAGCCTCTGCAGCACTGGTTCCATCCCAGCCGGCTGGTGAGGGTCCCACATGGCACGGCAGACCTCTCCTGTCTCTCCCACTGCTCCCTTTAGCAGTGTATTTCTTCTGTCTGCCTGTTCTGTTCCCCACTCTGTCTCTGGTGTATCCTTTCACCCTCCCGCAGATCTGGCCTGTACCCCGGTTCTTATATAAGTAAATAAATTAATTTTAAAAATTACCCAGATTTTAGTAGAGACATTCTCCAAGCAAGAAGAGTGGAAGTAATTATTCACAATCCTAAAATACAAGAGCAGTCAGCCAGGAATTGTCTATCCTGAAAAATTATCATTTAAATGTGAAGGGATAATAAAGGCTTTCCCAGACAAACTTATTCTAATGGATTTTGCCATCACTGGATCTACTCTTCAGTGAATATTAAATGGAGTTTCTCTGCAAGAAAATCTGAGGCACATATTCCTTACCACCATGGAAAGAGCAAAGTAACACCAGTATAAGAGAAACAGTACTGGGACTCCCAGGTGGTGCAAGAAGTTAAGACACAGCATTATGAAGCTATTCACAGCCACTGCAGCCTGAGTTTGATCTCCAGCTGGCCAGGGAGCTACCCACATGGTGCAGCAGACCTCCTGTCTCGCTCCCTGTTCCCGTCAGCAGTGTATTTCAGTAGATCTGCCTGTTCTGCTCTCTACTCTGTCTCTGGTGAATCCTCTCACCCCCCACACCTCTGGCCTCTCCCAAGTTCTTGCATGCATAAATAAATACATTTTTTTTAAAGAGATAGAAACAGTATTATGATTTAGCAACACCAAATATAAGGGGGAAGAAAAATGGGTAGAACAAATATAATTAAAAGTCAGGGAGCAAAGACTAGCTCATAAAGGACCTAAAACAGGAATTCAAGCAAAATCCTTATGGTAATGACTAACTAAAAATCCAGAATAGACACCCACAGATGAAAAAGTATAAAAGTATTAAGGAAAGACATCCAGGAAAAAAATAGAAACTAAGGAGAAAGGAGAGACCTCCCTGGCGGCACAGGGGTTAAAAACAGTGCTATCAAGCTATCACAAGCCACTGCAGCAGAGTTTGATCCCCAAGGCCAGGGAAGGCACCCCTGCACCCCAGTACTTGTATGCATAAATAAATAAATATTATTTAAAAAGGGGGGGAAGGAAGGAAACAACAAAATAAAATTAAAAATCTTTAAAATAAAAAATAATTGAAAATAAATAGTTCAAATCAATAATCATCCTAAATATGAATTGTCTGAATTCACCAATACAAAGGCACAAACTAACAATGTGGGTGAAAAAAAAATCCCGTAATTAATATTTTGTTTGCAAGAGACCCATTAAAAATTGAAAGATAAGGCCTCCTGGGTGGCACAGGGATTAAAAACATTGCTATCAAGCTATCACCAGGTACTACAGCATGAGTTTGATCCCCAACCAGCCAGGGAGCTACCCACATGGTGCATCAGACTTCTCCTAACTCTCCCACTGCTCCCCTCAGCAGTGTATTTCAGTAGATCTTCCTGTTCTGCTCCCTACTCTTTCTGGTGAATCCTCTCACACCCACACCTCTGGCCTGCACCCCCGTTCTATTATGCATAAGTAAATAGATCTTTAAAAAATTTAAAAAATAATAATAAAATTTAAGGTAATAACAAACTAAAAGAGGCTGGAATAAGGTCATACATGCTAACACATCAAGAACTGCTATTCTTATATCCAATAAGCTAGACTTTTGACTAAAAAGGGTAAATGGGACAAAGATGGTTATTATATACTGATCAAGGGAACAATTCACCAAGAATATATAACTCTTATTAACATTTATGCTCCAAATATAGGAGAACTTAGTCATATAAAGCAACTACTAACATTTCTAAAACAATATATATTAAAATAATTGTAGGAGATTTCAACTCACCACTAATAGAAAGGCATAGATCACCCAGAAAGAAAATTAACAAAGAAATAAAGGTCTTAAATGAAATATTAGAGCACATGGATTTACTGGACTTTTATATAGTTTTCTATCCTAAATGTAATGAATACACTTTCTTCTCTAGTGTACATGGAACATTTTCAAGAATAGAGCATATACTAGAACATAAAACTAATCACAGTAAATATATGGAAATATAAATTATATCAATGATCTTCATAGAATGCACTGCTAATCAACTAGAAATTAACCATAAAAGGAATCCTGGAACAAACCAAGATATGTGGAGACTAAGCAAAATGTTTTCGACAAAAGTTGGGTCAATGGAAAATCAAAGAAGAGATTAAAATAATATCTGCAGATTAATAAAAATAGAGAGAGAAGATACTGGATCCTATAGGATGCTTTAAAACATGAGCAGTTCATAGCAATATAGGTCCACATTAAAAAAAAAAAAAAAATTAGGGCCTTCCCTGGTGGTGCAGGCGGTTGAGCACTGCGCTGTGAAGCTGTCTGCAGCTTCTGCAGCGCCGTTTCAATCCCAGCTGGCCGGCGAGGGTCCCACAAGGCGCAACAGACCTCTCCTGTCTCGCTGGCTGCTTCCCTCAGCAGTGTAGTTTGTCAGTCTGCCTGTTCTGTTCCCTGCTCACTCTCTGGTGAATTCTCTCAACCTCCTGCACGTCTGTCCTGTACCCTGGTTCTTGTATAAATAAATAAATCTTAAAAAAAAAAAACAGTGAAATCAAGAGAGATCCCAATTTAATAATCTAGCTCTATAGTTGAAGAAACTAAAAAGGGGGAAAAAAAGTACCTACAAACCACTAAAAGGCAAGAGATAATAAAAATTAGAGCAGAGACAAATGCATTAGAAAACAAAAGACAGCCCAAAGGATCAGTGAAACCTGCTTATTTGAAAAAAATAAAACAAATTGACAAGCCCTTAACTATGGTTATGAAGCAAAACGAGAAAACCCAAAATAATAGAATCAGAAATGAAGGGAAATTACAATTTTCTGTGGAAACACACAGAATCATAAGAACTTATTGTTAAAATCTCTGTATAAATAAATTGGACCACCTAGAAGAACCGGACACATTCTTTAACTTAAATAACCTCACAAGATTGTATCAGGATTAAAAAGACAGCTTAAACAGTCCAATCTCAAGTGCTGAAATTGAAAGAATAATAAAAAGCATCCAGAAGAATGAAAGTCCATAACCAGATTACTTCACCAGTGAATTTTAATAAACCTATAAATAATAAATGTCATACACACTCGTCAAAAAACTGAAGAGGGAGGAAATCTCCCCAATATGGTCTATGGAACCCATATTATTTTACCCCCAAACAAATCAAAGATTGCACAAATAAATAAAATTATAGACAAATATTTCTGATGAATGTAGATGTAAAAATTCTCGGGCCTCCCCGGTGGTGCAGCGGTTGAGCGCTGGGTTGCGAAGCTGCCTGCAGCCTCTGTGGCGCCGGTTCGATCCCCGGCTGCTCCCCGGCCACGGGAGGAGGGTCCCACGTGGCGCGCGGACCTCGCCTGCCACCCGCTGCTCCCCTCAGCAGTGTACTTCGGTCCTTCTGCCTGCTCTGCTCCCCGCTCTGGCTCTGGTGAGTTCTCTCACCCTCCCGCGCTTCTGACTGTACGCAGTGCATGTATAAACAAAAAAACAAACAAACAAAACAAATAAATAAGTAAAGCATGCCTCTATAAAAAAAAAATAATAAAAAAAATAAATTAAAAAAAAATTCTCAAAAAAAAAACCAAAAAAAAAAAAAAAACCCTGCAAACCAAACTGAAAATCCTAGCAAAATTCAGCAACATATCAAGAGAATCATGGACCATGATCAAGTAAGCTTCATAAAGGGATGCAAGTTTGGTTCAACATACATAAATCAATCAGTGTTATTCCTCAAATCAATAAAAAGGAGGGCAAAAGCCACACCATCATCTCAATAGATGCCAAAAAAGCATTTGACAAATTCTCATTAGTTTTTTTTTTATTTATATACATTTTTTTACATTGTTGTTCATTTTTGTGCAATATTTGCTTTCTCCTCTCAGTTGTAGTCCCCATAAAATTATCACCACCAAGTCACTCGTGACACATCACCATAGTCTCTTGGGCTTGCCCCTTCCCAGTTTTGATCTTTCCCTCTTCCCCTCTTCTGCTGAATGTCTCTGATTTATAGTTTGCCTGCTACTTTGTCTTTTTCCCACCTGTTGAACATTTTACTTTGATCACTGACTGAGTGTTCCGCAGGTGTCTTTCAGAAATCTGCTCTATCTTTCTAAACTGTATTTAAAAAAAAAAAATCATGAGAAAAAAGGGAGTATTTGCACTTACTAATTACTTAAACTTAACACTGGGGATATTTTTAATATGCAAGAGCTCTCCAAATTTAATACTGGTTTGTATAGCATTTAAGTAGAACTCTATGTATATTGTAGTGGATTTTTTGAATAAATTATAAAAAGTTGGATGAAAAAGAAAAATAAATATTAATATTACATTAAAACATTTAAAGTAAAGTGGTCATTTGTATTTGCAAATGGATACTCCTGAATGGGTTCATATTAAGAGTTAATGTAATATTTTTTAATGATGTTTGCTTTGTAGTGCTCTTATGTCAATGTGCTTTGAATACCTTTTGTAATTTCTTATAATTTGCTTCTAATTAACATACACTACTCACTTTAACATTTTGCATTCAACAAAATAACAAAAGTATGATCATGATTTGGAAGCCAGCAATGGTCATGAAGGTTAAAAAAAGAGAAATGGGTGGGGGCTTCCCTGGGGGCACAAGGGGTTAAGCACCACACTATGAAGCAATACACAGCCTCTGCAGCACAAGCTCGATGCCCGGCCGACCAGGGAGCAACACACATGGCACAGCTGCTCCCCTCAGTAGTGTTTCAGTCAGTCAGCTGTTCTGTTCTCTGCTCTGTCTCTGGTTAGTCCTCTTGCCCCCCACATCTCTGGTCTGCACCCTAGTTCTTGTATGCATAAATAAATAAATCTTTAATCAAAAGAGAAATGACTTGAAGTTAATATCGCTAAAGATACAATAAGTGGGAGAAAATACAAATATTTTGATAAGTCCATTTTACCATAGTTGAATTAATTCATTATTGACTTGGACCATGACACTGCATTACATTGAGCTTACTTAGGAGATAGAAAGTGAGATTATAAAGAGAGAAAACAATTCCAAAACTTAACACTTTGTTTATCTCAAAATGTTTGGTAATATTACAAAGAAAGAAAAAATGGGAGACTCAATGAAATATTATTATCAGGCAAAGTTTATAATACATAAATTTCTTTTTTTAAGACAGCTTTTTATTTATTTTTTAAACTTATATATTTATTTGTTTGTTTGCTTGTTTGTTTGTTTGTTTATTTATTTATGCAAGCACTGGGTACAGTGAGAAGCGCGGGAGGGTGAGAGAATTCACCAGAGCTAGAGCAGGGAGCAGAACAGGCAGACTGATGAAATACACTGCTGAGGGGAGCAGTGGGCATGGCAGGAGAGGTCTGTCACGACACGTGCGACCCTCGCCAGCAGCTGGGAATTGAACCGGCGCTGCAAAGGCTGCGGGCAGCTTCACAGCCCAGCTCTCAACGGCTGCACCACTAGGGTAGGCCCTATAAATTTCTTCTGTCCAAAAGAAATACCTTGAATGTACAATAAAATGTATTGAATGTTTGAAATTTGAAGAGGTTAATTGCAATTAATATGCATTAAATTACTAATTATAATTAGATTGCATTACTAAATCTATTTAGATATAGATATTAATCTTCATATGGGTAGGAAATGAGTATTAGTGCTTTATCTTTTATTATTATTGAGGTAACACTGATTTATAATATGTATAATTTGTGGAATAAATATGCACCTCCTCAGATGAATACCACAAAGCCACGTTCACCTCCAAAGGGCCCCTATCACTTTACAATAGATCATAAGTCAATTCCAATCTTTTTTTTTTTTTTAAAGCTTCATATTTTTTTTAAGATTTATTTATATTTATTTATACAAGCACTGGCTACAGTCAGAAGTGCGGGAGGGTGAGAGAATTCACCAGAGCCAGAGTGGCAGATGGAAGAAATACACTGCTGAGGGGAGCAGCGGGCGGCAGGAGAGGTCTGGGCGCCATGTGGGACCCTCGCCTGGTGGCGGGGGATCGAACCTGTACTGCAGAGGCTGCAGGCAGCCTCGCAGCCCAACGCTCAACTGCTGTGCCACCAGGGGAAGCCCTCAATTCCAATCTTTGTTCCAACACTCCCCAACGTTTCTAGTAGGCTCAACAAATTTCAAAGTTTTTTTTTTTTTTTTTTTTCAGTTTAATTTTGTTGTTTCCTGCATTTTGTTTTTCTATCAGGCACATATGAATGACATAATCGAACATTTGTCTTTCTCTTTCTACTTATTTCACTTAACATAATCCCTTCCAGTCCCATCCATGATTTTGTGTATGACAATATTTCATCTTTTATAGCTGAATAGAATTAGATCAAGTGTATGTGCTACTTATGTACAAGGGTTTTATTTTCTCCACAACCTCATCGACATTTCTTATTTCTGCCTTGTTTTGCTTTTGTTTTTGATATGGGCCATTCTCAATGGAGTGATGTGGCATATCATTGTGGTATACAATGTATTTTTTATATAGTATATATTTTTTTCCATTCTGCTGATAATAAGTGATGCTGAACTTTTTTTTAGGTGTTTTATGTCTACCTACATGTCTTCTTTGGAGAATTGTCTATTTATCTCTTCTATTCATTTAATGGTTAAGTTACTTGTTTTCTTTGTGCTCAGTTGTATGTGTTCTTTGAAAATGTTGGATATTATCACCTTGTTGGATGTGTAGTGTGCAAATATTTTCTCCCATTCAGTAGGATCTTTTTGTTTTAATGGAAGTTTCTTTCACTCTGCAAAAGCTTATTAGTTTGATGTAGTCCCATTTGTTTATCTTTGTTTTTATTTTCATTGCCATTGTAGTAGACTCTATATCAAAAGCCTAGCCCAAAATGGTTTGCCTATGTTTCTTTCTATATGCTTTAGGGAGCCAGGACTTACATCCAAGTATTTAACCCATTTTGAGTTAATTTTTTTTTAAAGATTTTTTTTTTTTTTTATACAAGGGCTGGGGTACAGGCCAGAGGCGTGGGAAGGTGAGAGGATTCACCAGAGATAGAGCAGGGAATGGAACAGGCAGACAACCAAAATGCACTGCTGAGGGGAGCAATAGGCACTACAGAAGAGGTCTGCTGCACCATGTGGGAATCTTCCTGGCTGGATGGGAATTGAACCCACCTTGCTGAGGCTGTGCACAGCTTCACAGCGCTGCGCTCAACCCGCTGTGCCACCGGGGAGGCACCATTTTGAGTTAATTTTTGTGTAGGTTGCATTTGAGAGGTATAGATTAATTCTTTTGAATATGGCTGTTCTATTTTCTCAACATTACTTCTTGAAAAAAAAAAAAAACTTGTCTTTCTTCATTGCGTAATCTATGCAACTTGTTAACTGTCATGTAAGTGTGGGCGTGGGCTTGTATCTGGGTTCTCAGCTCTGGTCCATTGGTTTGTCTGCCTAATTTTATTTTATTACTATATTGTTTTTTTGTACTGTAGCCTTGTAGAACAGTTTGGATTTTGGGAGCATGAAATTTTTCTTTCTCTCTCTCTCTTTTTTTTTTTTTTGTTGTTGTCAAGATTGCTTTGGTTATTTGGGGTCTTTTGTGGTCCCATATAAATTTCAGTAATGATTGTTCTATATCTTTGAATAATTCCACTGAAACTTTGGTAGGGGCTCTGTTGAATCTATACATTGCTTTGGATAAGATGAATAGTTTTATAATGCTTGTTCTTCCAACTCATGAACATGACATATATTACCATTCCCTTATGCATTCTATTTCCTTTAACATTTTATGGATTTAAGTGAATAGGTTTTTTTCCCCCTCCTTTGTTAGGTTAATTTCTAGGTATTTAAGACATTAGATGCTACTACAAATGGAATTGAATTCTTAATTTATTTTTCTTCTACATTTTTATTTTTGTGTATGAATGCAACAGACTTTTGTAAGTTGATTTTGTTTTCTGCCACTTTACTATACAGATTTATTGTTTCTAATAGTTTTCACTGGAATTTAGGGTTGTCTATGTATGTAATCTGCAAATAGCGATAGCTTTACTTTATCTTTTCCAATTTGGATTAATTTTATATAGTCATCTTGACTGATTACTCTCATTCAGACCTCCAACATTATTTTGAACAATGTGAGTGATGCTGGGTATCATTTTCATTTACATGATCTTAAAGGAAAATCTCAGCTTCCCACCATAGAGTAGAATAGAGATGCTAGCTGTGTGCTTAACATATATGACCTTTACTGAAAAATGACAGGTCATATATGTTAAGCCCACAGCTAGCATCTCTATTCTACTCTATGGTGGGAAGCTGAGATTTTCCTTTAAGATCATGTAAATGAAAATAATACCCAGCATCACTCACAATGTCATTCTTCAAAGAAATAGAACAATTATTGATGAAATTCATATGGAATCACAAAAAAACCTGAATAGCCAAAGCTCTCCTGAAAAAAAAAAAAGAAGGGAATGGAGGCATCACACGCCCAGACTTCAAACTATACTACAAAACCATAATCATCAAAACTTCATGGTATTGGAACAAGAACAGACATACAGACCAATGGAATCAAATAGAAAATCCAGAAATAAACTCACAGATTTATGATCAACTAATCTTTGACAAAGGAGCAAAGACTATGCATTGGAGCAAAGAAAGTTTGTTCAATAAATGGTGCTGGGAAAACTGGGTCGCTACATGCAAAAGAATGAAGCTTGACCACTACCTCACACCACACACAAAAATCAACTCAAAATGGATTAAAGAACTAGACATAAAACCTGAAACCATAAAATACATAGAAGGAAATATAGGCAAAACACTACGTGATATTCACATCAAAGACATCTTTACAGATACATCACCCAAAGCAGTGATAGTGAAGGCAAAGATAAACAGCTGGGACTACATCAAATTAAAGAGCTTCTGCATAGCAAAAGAGACAATAACAAAAACAAAGAGAAACCCCACCAACTGGGAGAACATTTTTGCACACAACACTAATGATAAAGGACTGATCACAAAAATCTGCAAAGAGCTGATGAGACTCAACAACAACAAAGAAAATAATCCAGTCAAAAAATGGGCAGAAGAGCTAAAAAGAAACTTCTCTGAAGAGGAAATGCAAATGGCCAACAGGCATATGAAAAAATGTTCAACATCACTTGTAATCAGGGAGATGCAAATCAAAACTACCATGAGATACCATCTTACACCAGTGAGAATGGCACATATTAAAAAAACTAGCAACAACAAATGTTGGCGAGGGTGTGGAGAAAAAGGAACTCTTCTGCACTGTTGGTGGGGGTGCAAACTGGTCCAATCACTATGGAGAGCTGTGTGGAGATTTCTGGACCTACTAAACATAGAGCTTCCATATGATCCAGCAATTCCACTGCTAGGTATTTACCCAAAGGACACAGAAACATCAATTCCAAAGAGCACCTGCACCCCTATGTTTATAGCAGCACTGTTTACAATAGCTAAGCTTTGGAAACAACCCAAATGCCCAAAAATAGATGACTGGATCAAGAAGATGTGGTACATATATACCATGGAATATTACTCAGCATTCAAAAAAGATAAGCACATGCAATTTGCAGCAACATGGATGGCTCTGGAAGGGATCATGCTCAGCAAAATAAGCCAGAAAAAAAAGAAAAATACCAGATGGTCTCACTCATAGCAGGAATCTAGAAAACTGAAATAAGGGACCAGAAAAATGAATAACTATAAGAAAGTGAAAATCAAAATCAACAAAAAACTATGAACCAGAGACACTTTTTGGGGGGTGGGGGCAGGAGGAGAGGGATTGGGGTCAGAATGGGGGGTTGCAATTGTATGGGGAATATAAAAATAAAATTTGTTATTTAAAAATAATAAATAAATTAATTAATTAAAAAAAAATAAGGGGGCCGAACTGTATGGGGAATATAACCAAAATGAAAAAAAAAAAAAAAAAAGAAAAAACATATGACCTTTACTGTATTGAAATATGTTTTTTCTATCTCCATTTGACTAAGAATTTTTATTATAAGTGGATGCTATCTTATCAAATGCTTTCTCTGCCTCTATTGATATGATCAAATAATTTTTTTTTCTTTTTGTTGATTATCAATTTGCATATGTTGAGCCATCCTTCTATCCCTGGAAAACACCTCACTTAGCCCCGATTCATGATTGTTTTAATGTATTGTTGAGCATTTGTGTTCATGAGTGATATGTGTCTGTACTAGTGTTGTTGTTACTGTTGTTGTTGTTGTTGTGTGTGTGTGTGTGGTGTGTGTGATGATGCCCTTGTCTGCTTTTAATATCAGAGTAATGTGAACCTCACAAATGTGTTTGAGAACATTCCTTTTTCATCTTTTATTTTTGGAAGAATTTGAGAAAGATAGGTATTAATTCCTCTTCTAGATTTGGTAGAACTCACTAGTAAAAACCATATGGGGCCTCCTGGGTTTTTATTTTTTAGACAATTTTGAATATATTTTCAAAATTCTTTTTTTAAAATTGACCTGTTCCAGATTCAAAGTTGGAAATTCTATGCATCTTAAAATGGTTCATGTCTTCCAGAAATTTCAATTTTTTTAGTATAAACATGTTCATAGTAGTCTCATAATTATTTGTATATTTGAAGTGTTTGTGGTAACTTCTCTTTCATTTCTTTTTTTTTAAAGATTTATTTATTCATGCATACAAGAAATGGGGTACAGGCTAGAGGTGCAGGGGGTAAGAGGATTTACCAGAGACAGAGTGGGGAACAGAACAGGCAAAGTGGCTGAAATACACTACTGAGGGGAGCAGTGGGAGAGATTGGAGAGGTCTGCTGCACCATGTGGGTAACTCCCTGGTAGCTGGGGCTCAAACTCATGCTTCAGAAATTGCAGATGGCTTCACATTACTGTGCTTAATCACTTGCACCACCAGGGAGACCCTTATCTTTTACTTCTGATTATATTTATTAGAGTTTCCCCCCTCATTTTGCTGGTAACTTCAGCTGGAGTTTTGTCATTTTTATTTTTTGCAAAGAACCAGTTTTTGCTTTAATTGATATTTTGAACTGTCTTTTGACTTCTCTTTCATTTATTCCACTCTTATAATTATCATTTCCTCCCTTCTTCTGGTCTTTGGTTTTATTTGTGTCTCTTCTTCAGTTGTCATGAGGTGTAATGATAGATTATTTATTTAGTTGAGATTATAGATTTATAGATTATTATAGATTTTATTTATTTTTTAAAGTGTTGTGATACATGCATTTACTCTTTTTCCTTCCATCTTACTACTGCTTTTACTGTCTCTCATATGTTCTGGTAGGCCATGCCTTCATTTTTATTTATCTTCAAATAATTTTTCTTTTCTTCTCTAATTTCCTCATTAACCCAATAGTCATCTAGTAGTGTTATGTTCAATCTCAATATATTTGAGGTTTTTCCTGATTTCTTTTTGTGATTGATTACAAGTTTAATAACATTGTGTTCATAAAATGTATTTTATAAGATTTCAAAGCTTCTTGAATTTACTGACACTTCTTTTGGGACCCAATGTGTGGTCTGTTCTGAAGAATGCTCCATGTACACTTGAGAAGAATGTATACTCAGCTTTTGGGGGATGTAGTGCTTATTAAAACTCTATTAGGTCCATCTGTCCAATTCCTTATTTAAGACTATTCTTTCCTTATTGAAATTTGATCTGGTTTATCTGCCTATTGTCCTGTGTGTGATATTGAAAGACACTGTTTTGTTAATACCTGTCTTACATATGTTGGTGCTTCTGCATTTAGTCCATATGTATTGATGAATAGTATGTATTCCTGATTTATCTATCCCTTAATCACTATATAATGTGCACCCCTGTCTTTTGTTACTATTTTTTTTTTTTTTTGGTGGGACCCTCGCCTGTGGCCGGGGATCAAACTAGCACTGCAGAGAGATTCATTTTGTTATATGTACGTTTCTTTCTGCCTTTGAGGGGGACCCATTTGTTTGTAAGATTTTCTCCAGCCATTACACTGAAACTATGTTTATCTTTGGAGTTCCAATTAGTCACCTGGAGACAAAAGGAAATTGTTGTAGTTGTTTTAATACAACCATTCATTCTTTGTCTTTTGACTGGAGTGCAATCCATTTACATTTAGAATGATTATTGATATATGGGTTTTTGCCATTGCCATTTTGTGTTTAGTTTCCTGGTTCTATCAAATATTAATTTTTTTCATTTCTTTATTTTTTTAAAGATTTATTTGTTTATTTATTTATACAAGAACTGGGGTACAGGCCAGATCCATGGGAGGGTGAGAGGATTCACCAGAGACAGAACGGGGAACAGAGCAGGCAGACTGATGAAATACACTGCTGGGGGAGCAGTGGGCAAGACAGGAGAGGTCTGCTTTGCCATGTGGGACCCTCGCCGGCCAGCTGGGATCGAACTGGGGCTGCAGAGGCTGGGGACAACTTCACAGCACTGAGCTCAACAGCTTGCACCACCAGGGGAGGTTCTCTTTATTTAATTCTTTATGTGGGTTATTTTTGCTTTGATCTAGATAAGAATTATTCTTTTATTGTTATTATTTTTTTTGTAGGGGAGCACTTCCAAGACACTTAAACCTTTGTTTGTCTGTCTGAGAAGTCCTTTATTTCTTCCTTGTATCTGAAAGAGTATGTTGCAGGCTATAGAATTTTTGGCTGCAGTTTTTATGTCTGAATATTGTGATGCATCATTTCATATTTTTCTTTCCTGTGGAGTTTCTGCTGTGAAATATAATGTAAGCATGATGAATATACTTTACTTTTAAAGATGTATTTATTTATGCATACAAGAGCTGGGGTACAACCAGGGATGTGGGGGGTGAGAGGATTCACCAGAGAAAGAATGGGGAGTAGAACAGGCAGGCAGATTGACCGAAGTACACTGTTGAAGGGAGCAGCCGGAGAGACAGGAGAAGTCTGCTGCACCATGTGGGTTGCTCCCTGGTGGGCCAGGGATCCAACTCGTCCTGCAGAGGCTGCAGATTACTTCATAGTGCGGTGCTTAATCCCTTGCACCACCAGGGAGGCTCTGATTAATATACTTTTATACGTTATCAGTTTTCCCCTCTTGCTACCTCATTCTTTCTTTGTATTTAACCCTTGCTATTTTTACTATTAAGTGTCGGTGCATTTCTCATAGCATTTAGGTAACCAGGTGATTGTTTTTAGTTTCAAGAATTGGTATTTAATTCCATCACTTGGTACAGGAAGTTTTCTTCTTGAATTGACTTTCAGTTTCCCTTTTTCTTTCTTCTCTTTCTGGGATACCTGTTATTCTTATTGGGCTGTCATAATATTTCCTGAATTGCTTCTTTATTTACTTATTTATTTTTATATCTCATTTCTTTCTTTTCTCACACCTAGGTCTGTAATGCATTATTATATTCAAGTTCTGTGATTTAAGACTTTATTTGATCTATTCTACTCCCACAGCTTTCTGTAGACATCTTAAACCAACATTTGAGCTCTTTGCCTCCTGAACTTCTATCTGTTTCACATTTAAAGCTTCATTTTTTACCTTCTATTCATTGGTTTTGTTTCTGATCTTATTTATTTTGTTTTTTGAGTTTTGTTGTACCTTCTGCATTAGCTTTTACTTCAACATGTCTTTCTAAGTTTTTTTCTATGTATTTGAGTTTTTTGTTATAGCTGTTCTGATCTGGATTCTAGAGAATTATCTCATTTTGTGATGTCACACTCATTTGATGTCCCATCTTTCCATTTGTTCTTTTTTTTTTCCCTGTTCATTTTGCTACTTGAGATCTCTTTATTTCATGTTGTTGATTTTTTTTTATCTATTCATTTGTTTATTTTGGCTTGTGTGTGTATGTGTGTGTGTGTGTATGTGTTCATAACCGAGGGATAAACAATCCCAATTCTAACCAATCCAAGAAACTATCTGTTTGAACAGCATTCTTCTTACTCATTTCTCCAAGAGATGCAGTCCAAGGAGACCAGGCCCTATAGTTGCCTCTTCCAGGGTATGCCATTTCTACTCCCTTTGGCAGGACTGTCTCCACTGCTTTCCAGGAACTACTGAATCTGGTCTGCTTCCAGGATCCTTCCAGATTTATAGATGCCTACTTTGGTGGGCCTGCATGCTGCTCCTTTCCTGGGGGTTGCTGAAGTCTGCCTAGGTCTACCAAGGTAAAGGCTTTTTCAGGACTGGCCTATAGTTCACTGAGTTCTGCATGAGAATCCTGCTAGTAGGGTTGCTTCCAGGATGTATATTGGGGCTCATTGAGGCTTGAAGCTTCGTTTGTATAAGGTCTGCTTCCAGGACTATCCCTGTATGTGCTGATGTTTGAAGGGGTGGAGGTGTCTACTTTACTACTTCTGCTTCCTGCTACCATCCTGAGGCTCACTTATGTGTGCTGAGGCCTAATGCCTAAGGACTGCTTCAAGTAACCAATAGGATTCTTTTAACTGAGCATGAAAAGTTATCATACAATTTTCAAGTTTTCCCTCCCCCTAACACACACTGAAAAAAAAAAAAAAAAAAGAGGACCAAAAACTGTCATTTTTTTAAGGAGAATTTAGAGATTTATTTTTAAAGATTTATTTATTTAATTATTTATTTGTTTATTTGTTTATTTATTTTTTTATTTATTTATACAAGCATTGGGTACAGTCAGAAGTGCGTGAGGGTGAGAGAATTCACCAGAGCCAGAGTGGGGAACAGAACAGGCAGACTTGACGAAACACACTGCTGAGGGGAGCAGTGGGCGCATAAGGAGAGGTCTGTCGCACCATGTGGGACCCTCACCAAGGGCTGGGGATCGAAGCAGCACTGCAGGGGCTGCACGCAGCTTTGCAGCCCAGCGCTCAATTTGCTGCACCACCAGGGGAGGCCTGAGAATTTAGAGAATTTTTAACCTAAAACTTGCTGAGTGAAAAAAATGGTACTTCCAGTTTCTCCATATAGCCAAAGTTTGGCCAAATAAGAAATGGGCCCAGGGCCTCCCTGGTGGCACAGTGGTTGAGGGCTGGGTTGTGAAGCTGCCCGCAGCCTCAGCAGCACCGGTTCAATCCCTGGCTGCCGGCGAGGGTCCCAAATAGAGCGCAGACCTCCCTGCTGCGTGCACTGCTCCCCTCAGCAGTGTACTTCTTCAGTCTGCCTGTTCTGCTCTCTGCTCTGTCTCTGATGAATTCTCTCACCTTCCCGCGTTTCTGAATGTACCCAGTGCTTGTATAAATAAGTAAATAAATCTTTAAAAAAATAAAATAAACTACCGTTGCAACTTAAAAAAAAAAAAAAGAAATGGTTCCAGGACAATGATTAAATTCAGGGAGCTGCTGATATAAAGATTAAGTCAAGAGTATGACAGTTAGACACTATGTTAAAAGCACAGAGAGAGTTAGAAGGTGCCTCTAAAGGACTGTTAAAATTAATTCTTAACAAAAGACGATACAGGGCAGAAAGGGACACTACAACTGTCCAAGAACTCTGCCCACATATTTCACCAGTCACTGTCTGAGTTTTTCACCTGCATGCACAATTGCAGGGCTACTCAGGCTTAGAGAACAATGGGATTTATTTAACAAACCTTGTAAAAACAAAGAATTATTGAGGCCATAAATATCTTTTACCTCACCCAAAGCAGTGTCCAGTGTTTTTCCGTCCTAAACAAAAGCAGTTAAGATAATGTCTTCTGGGCCTCCCCTGGTGGCACAGCGGTTGAGCACTGGGCTTCAAGGCTGCCCACAGCCACACCAGGCTGCTGTGCTGGTTCGATCTCCTGCTACTGGTGAGGGTCCCACATGTCATGACAGACCTCTCCTGCTGTGCCCACTGCTCCCCTCAGCAGTGTGTTTCATCAGTCTGCCTGTTCTGTTCCCTGCTCTGGCTCTGGTGAATTCTTTCACCCTCCTGTGCTTCTGACTCTACCCAATGCTTATATAAATAAATAAATAAATAAATCTTAAAAAAATAAAATAATAAAAAAAAAGATAACGTCTTCCCACCACAGAGGATGCAGAGGTCCTCTCCTGAACAATAGGCCATTATTCAAGATGGTGTCTTCCTGCCTCTGTTGACCTGGAACACGCAGCAGCTAGACTCTAGGTCAAATCCCAACTCATGAAGACAACAGAAGACATAACAGGAGAAGATCTTGGAGCTGCTGGGATGCCTCAGCACAACACCAGACAAGCAACACTCAAGACAGCAGCTGCAGCAGCCAAACAACTCAACAAATAGCCATATTCTTTCAGCTCAGCAAGATGCCCAGCTACAGGTTTCACCTTCTCTGCCAGGCTGTAATGGCAGCAAAACCAGGAATAGTTTCAGTTGCTGGGCTAATTGCAAAATCTCTGAACTTTTCCTCTTTGATGTTGGCTTCTGGATGCCTCCACCTTCAGAGGCCCACCACAGCCTTCTGGAAGATTGATGTGGTAAGGGCCAAAATACACTGACCCCAAATGCTGAAGATATAAAAATGCTGAATCCCAAAGACTGAATAATCTGTGGCTTCTTCTCCAGCCTTATATTTCTTATCAGTTTTTCCACCCCAAAATGCAATCCTTCTTAGTATTTTCCCTGGGGCTATCTATCCTCACCAGCAATCCCACCCTGGGGGCCACCACCTGCAACAGTCCCTGGGTTTAGACACTGGTTATAGAACCACTATCTATCCCTGGATCTAAGGAAATTGGCAGCATGTGTTTGCTTGAATTTAGAACACTGTCATCTAGGGATGGTATGTGATTCCCACAATGGGATGGTTAACACCCATCTTAATAGCCATGATTTAACTTAAGCATTCATTTAAAGAATTTATCTCCAAATACAGTGACATGTAAAAATAAGGGAGGTTATTATTTCAACATATGAATTGGGGGTCACAGTGACTCCATGTATATCCTGTGACATCCCCCTGTGACACTATATGCACTTTCTCTGGGAACAAAGTGATTGAGCGTAGACAAGCACATGTAATGTGGAAATTCTACAGAAGGAGAACAAGGTATCCCCAGTGAGAGTTGAGCCCTCAGGTAAGAGTCAACATCACCTTTCAGCACACAGTGGAGACTTGAGGAAGGTTTCTTTTTCAGTCAAGGCTCCAGGTGACCATAGCTCCAACTGACCCCAAGGGAACAGAGTAAGCACCACCTGAGTTTTGTCACACCTGCAACAATAGTCAAGGTAGATTTCAGACTCTATAGAAATCATGCAAGAATAAAAATCTAAAATTGTTCTCTCTCTCTCTCCCTTCCTCCCTCCCTCTCTTACTCTGTGTTTGTGTATATGTGTATATATACATACACATGGACTTACACACACATATGTATGCACACAAACATACATATAGATTCACATATTACAGAAACTTTGAAAGCTAAAATAATAATTGCAAAACATGTACAGTCTATGAAATAAACAACAAACTTTTCTGATACAGAAAAATAAGTGTTTCAGTGAAATTATTTGAAATCAGGCCTTTCTGAATTTATAGAAATAAATATGGACATGTTAAATTTGACACATCTATTAAATATAAAAGGGGATGTTTTAATTGTCATTGGACATAAAAACCTGGAATTTAGATTCAATAAACATTATGTAGACATTTGCACATAGAACATTTTAAAGTCATAAGGTAAATGTTTATTTATAGAGTGAGAATCCCAAAGAGAGAGTATAGAATAGATATCAGCATGGGGGATAATAAAGGAATTTAAAAGTAGAAATGTGAATGTGTCCAGATGTATCACACCACTGGGGCAGCACAAGATAATGGGCAGAGAAACACCACATCCTGTATGAAACAAGGAAAAGGGATATATATTTTTTATTTTAAATTCATATAAATCTACAAGGTTCAGTAAGTCCCAGGAAATATGAAACATTTTCTATTTCAAGGACACAAGTTTTAAAGAGAAAATTGCAGCAGAGGAAAATCATCTTCTGTGACCATCAGAGTTGAATACAAAGAAGAGATGGAACCACAGAGGGGAAAGAGGAGTGTCTATTGTCAATAACATTTCATATATTCATACATTCATATATTCAATATAACTTTTATGTCTCAATGTATTTCCAAGAAACACATTAAATTTTATTTGCATCAACATATATCACATTATTTCATATCACATGATACTCAGAGTATCATCTAATAATCAACATCAAATGAAAATTCCATTTTTCATTACAGAATAGAAAGACTAAACTTAGTTTTCTATTATTTAAACTTTAAAATTCACTGTATTCAATGGAGAAGAGGATAAGATTTGATTTGTGAAATATGGAAATGAAAGAAATTCATCTTTGCACATATGAGAACATAAAGCACATTTTGAATAATGATACAAATCAGCATTGGTATATATTGTTAATTGATGTAATAAATTCAATGGGTATGTGTAACAAATAAGAAAAAAATGTGTATTACAGAATTACAGAATTTTTCTATTATGTTTCTGAAGATCTGTAAGTTTCTTTCTTATTTTTATGTCATCATCTAACTGTCTCACCTAGTTTACAAAATAAAGTGAAATGACAAAATATTAATTATTTGATCTCATATATCCCCTTCTTTGAACTTCTGTGCACTAATAAATTATTTTAATATCTAGAAGGCCTACTTGGAGATGAAGGTCATCTTGTTGTGAAGAACATAAAGAGATGAGCACTGGTTATTAAATTTGCATTTCATAGACTGAATCCCCCACCTTCCACATTAGTAGTTTATCTTTGCATATGTTATTAACCTGACTGTCTCTTCTCATCTGGAAAACAGATGGATAGTAATATTTAATTCACAAGTAGGTTGAAAGGTTAAAATGAGATAACCTGTTGCCATTAAGAGCTGAATAGACATTGAAACTAGAGCACTGCCATTATAAAATGGATTGTGGACAGACAAAAAAATGTGTCAGCTCATTACAATAGCAAACAGTCATATAACAAAATGATCACAATGTGAACATATTAAATGAAAATCATGAGTGAATACTTACCACTGGCTTTAGGATATATTACCTACATGGAAGTGCCAAGATACAAGTCAAATTACAGGATTAATAAATAAATCATGTATTTGACTACAATCATGCAAACAAGATTTCTCAGGGCTACTACATTAATGATATTAACATGAAATTTCAATTCATTCTTTATGAATTAAAATTTTTATGAAAGTGTTTACATTTTTGGACCTCCCTGGTGGTGCAGGGTTTAAAGACAGCTTTTTCAAGCTACTGCCAGACAATGCAACATGAGTCTGATACCTGGCCAGCCAGGGAGCAACTCACATGGCACAGCAGACTTCTCCTGCCTCGCCCACTGCTCCCCTCAGCAGTGTATTTCAGTACATCTGTCTGTTCTGCTCCCCACTTTCTCTGGTGAATCCTCTTACCCCCCCCCCCCATCTCTGGCTCACACCCTAGTTCCTATATGCATAAATAAATAAATCTTTTTTTAAAAAAGCATTTACATTCTTACAGCCTATAATATTGTCATCTAATTCCCTTGTTATATCTGATCTCACAATTACCCTTGTATTTTCTGAGTGGATGCCCCAGATCTGACAGGAGCTTCCATTCTGTTTCCAGTTCTGCCTCTGTCTACTTACTGCTAGAACTGCAGGCAGTGCTGTCATTAATTAATGGACAGAACTCTTACGTTAGGACTGACAGTTTCCTCCCTAAATGGTGTCACCAAACAGAAATTTCTTCTTTTCTAGTCATTTAACTGATGTAGTTAATAATCAAGTTTATTGAATTCCTAATAAAAACAGTGATGGCTTGCATGATAGTCTCATGCTGCTCTGTCATTTCTTGCTACCAGTATCAGTAGAATGTGAACTGTAGAACCAGTTCTGTGCAGTTTCTTTCACAAAGTCACACACTAAGATATAATTAGGAATCTGGCAATAGTACCATGATAAATGTTCAGTATACTGAAATGATCTTTCTTTTCCCTCACATCAATAAACTCTATGTTGTTTCTAAAGGCAGTTATTCAAAATTCCTTAATGATGGTGATTGCAGAATTTTGCTGACTATTCTGTACTTACTATTGCTGTAAGAACTGACAATTAACTTTAAAGAAACAGAATTCATGCCACAGTCTACACTAAACGTAATCTACATGCTGTTCAAATTGCATCTGGGCTGTTCAGACCTGAAAGATTACTCTGAATTTTGCTGTGTTGGCAGCAGTTCAAAAAAAATAAGAAATTCAAATACCAAATAAGAAAATCAGATTTAACAGCATCTTGTGTTAACAAAATGTGTATAAAGGAAGTACAGAAGATCCAAGGAAAGGCAAGGGTGGGAAAAAAAAAATTTGACGGCAGTTATTTGAGTGTTGATAATAGCAAGGAGAATCATAATGTCCAGAAACTGACCAGCTGTCCCTAGCAGATCACATCTTTCTACTTCTGAACTTGACATTCTATTCTTGCAAAATTCTTCTTCTTTATAAAAGAACTCTTTGACTATATTACATCAGACCATCCAGAGAAAAGTGTTGGAACAGTCAATATCAACCTGATAACATATTGAGAAGTAAAATAGAAAAATAGATTTCCAAAGATGGAAAGGACTCAGTAGGTAATAGATGAGTGATTATTTCAATGTAGTTCTAAAACATATTTGTTCGGTAGTGCTGGGCTATTCCTAACTCCAGGGCACTCATTATGCAGAAGGGAAAGTGATATATTTGGGGTTGGATAGACATGACTTTTGGAGCTTTGATCTACTTTTCTCGTAAATTACCTTGAGAGAATTAAATAAAATATCTAATGCTCAATTTCCTTATCTTGGTGTACGGATATAATCTCAAGCCAAAGACTGCATTTTCTATTTTTCAAAACTTGTGTGCTGTTTTTATGTTTTGTTTTGTTTTGTTTTGTTTCTATCTCTGTTTCTTTTCCCCACAGTCCACTACCTTATTTCTGAGTCAAATTTGAGTACATATCCACCATTCTATCAATTGTTTGTGTGTCCTTTCTACATTCACTTCCAACATGATGACAAGAATTGGAAGTAATAAAAATCATTATCTTATGGGCCTTCCTGATGGCGCAAGGGGTTAAGTCTCAGCACTATGAAGCTATCTGCAGCCACTACAGCATGGCACACATTTGACCCCTGGATGTCCAGGGAACTAATCCACATGGTGCAGCAGATCTCTCCTGTCTTGCCTGCTGCCCCCCTGAGCAGTGTATTTCAGTCAATTTGCCTGTTCTGTTCCCCTGGTGAATCCTCTCACTCCCTGCACCTCTGGTCTGTACCCCAGCTCTTGCATGCATAAATAAATCTTAAAAAAATCATTATCATAGATATAGATATCAATGACTGAACAATCACTTCAAATTATCAATTGGAATTGCTACTGCTAGTTAGATGCAGAATTCATCAAATTATAAGCGAACTACAATATTTGGGAAACTTCTGACAGGATAATTTTTATCTTAAGGAACAAGAAAACAACTTAACCTTAAAGGATTAAGATCTGAGTCCTGTGATAAATAATTGGGATTTGATACTTCAGATCAGTGACATCAGTAAGTAACTGTCCTCTACTGTACCTTCTATTCTAATTTTATAATTAAATTATAAAAATTCATTTAATATGGCTACATGATAAATGCTAGTATTTTGTTTTGTTTTGTTTTTGTTTAAATATATATTTTATCAGTGTTTTATATTATTTTTTATTTTAACATTTATCATTTTTTATATTTTTTAGACAATATTTGCTTCCCACTACCCCCTCAGATTGAGTCCCCATAGAATTTCCTTCCCCAAGGCACCATCACCACAGTCCCCTGTGCTCCTCCCTCCCTACCTCTCACCCCTCTCCCTCCTTCTCCTCTGCAGTATGTCTCTGGTTTATAGTTGTCTGTTTTTTGCTTTGTTGTGTTTTGTACTGTCAGTATATTTTTTTTTACACTGATGTCTTATTTGGTTCCCCTATATTCCTGTTATAAGTGAAACCTTCCGATATTTTTCTTTTACTTCTGGCTTATTTCACTGAGCATAATTCCTTCTAGCTCCATCCACATTGCTGCGAATGGCATGAGTTTATCTTTTTGGATTGCTGTATACACTATATTCCATAGTGTATATATACCACATCTTCTTGATCCAGTCATCTATTTTTGGGCATTTGGGTTGTTTCCAGGTTTTACCTATTATAAATAGTGCTGCAATAAACATAGGGGTACAGGTGCTCTTTTGAATCACTGTTTTTGTGTCCTTTGGGTAGATCCCTAGTAGTGGAATTGCCAGATCGTATGCTAACTCCATTTTTAGTAGTATGAGGAACCTCCAGACAGCTTTCCACAGTGGTTGGACCAGTTTGCACTCCCACCAGCAATGTAGGAGAGTTCCTTTTTCACTGTATCCTCTCCTTTGTTGCTTGTTTTTTTTGATATGTGCCATTCTTTACTGGTGTAAGGTGGTATCTCAGTGTGGTTTTGATTTGCATTTCCCTGATGATAAGGGATGTGAAACATTTTTTCACATGCCTGTTGGCCATTTGCATTTCCTCTTTGGAGAAATATCTTTTGAGTTCTTCTGCCCATTTCTTGACTGGATTGTTTATTTTGTTTTTGTTGAGCCATGTGAGTTCTTTGTATATCTTTGTGATCAGTCCCTTATCAGTTGAATGGAAATATAATCATCTATAGTCCCACCATCCACCTAAGAAATAGAATATTCCCAATAGCTTACATGCATTATGTGTTTCTATCCATTCCATTAGAAATTGAATTTTTAGTGGCACCAAGATACAACAAGTCAAAGGTATAATAATCCATACTGAGTTATGAAGTAAAACACCTTTGGAGATTAATTGAAAGAAGGTAAAAATTCAGTTACACTTCTCACAAATCCTATGCTACTTTCCATATCAAAGCTAAAGGAATGGGGGTAGAGGTTGCAGAAGAATTCTACATGGAAGATTGATGTATTACAAATTCCACTACCTGATGCAGCCCCACAAAACATGTGGACGTGAAAATGTTTCTCACTCTCTCATGTCAAGGAAAGGGGTTGCATAGAGCCCAATCTAAGATTCTCTGTCTCATTCTGTGCCATTTGAGGAGGGGTAGAATGTATACAGTAAATTGGCATTAGCTAACACCTGAGACCCTCCCAGTGAAAACTGCAGCCGCATAGGCTTTCAGTATTGAATTCTTTCTTCCTTTCTCCACGTAGCCACAAAACTGGCATTTTACAAATATCATTTTTTTCTGAGTCATTTAGCTCCACCCCTTTGTTCTGTAGAACCAAACTGATCCAAGGAAGATTTTACTTCCAGCTTGTAGACCCAAGTCTGTTATTGCAAATGCCACATCTCAAGGTATGTGCCTTGCCTCCAGGAAAGTCTTTACTATTTTTTCCAAAGTTGTATCCACAATGTCTTCTACCTTCTTTTTCAGATCTTCTTCCTCAGTCCCTTAAACTCAGTGTAATTGAATTTTATTTACCTTCTGCTGTTGGTAGTTCCAAATTTTGCATTAAGAAATTTAAAGTTTACCTGGTTTCAACAATAACTGAATTTCTGTTTCTGTTCCATGTTTCCTTTTATTGCTTTTAAATGCACACACACAAAAAAAAAAAATAGGGCAGAAGCTAGCAGTCTTATTATACTTCCATTTTTTTTACAAGGGGATTTGATGCATATAAACCGATAAAACACTTCAATTATTCTCTCTCCTTATATCAGAATGCTTTTGTACCACCAGTCTTCATATATGCATCCTACGTTATTTAGCTATTTCACTGATATTTGGGGTAAACAAATGTATTTTTTCTAAGATTGATGATTATTTCTTGTGTATAACAAACTGTTCTTGATTCATATATCCTCTTTACTGTTCTTATTTTGCTTTGTCTCTCTAGCTATGAATTCTGATTTGAATTATTTTCTGTTTCCTCATTTAGTATATTTCATCTTTAATCTTTTTTCTAGTTTTCACATTACTTGTTCTTATCAAATAACTGTGATTCTTGCATATCTATTCACATTCACAAATGACTTTGTTAATAAGTGTTAACAACGTTAGTGTGTTTGTTGCTACTTACATAAACTATTCCCCTCTTTGCCAGCAGTGCCCACTGTGCTATAGCCATTGTGTGATTTCAGGCAATTGTATTATTCATCTTTTTGGTGGTTATCTCTCCAGATGAGTAGTTACCAATCAGTAGTTACCTGAATAATACTCAAGAGAGAACACTGTAGTTCTTTAAGATTCTTTCCTGCAACTCTCTTTAAAAATTCTGTCCTGACACCCAAAGCTAGATAAACAAGAAATAGAACACCTAAACAGACCAATTACAAGCAGCAAAATTGAAATGGTAATAAAAAACCTCCCCAAAAACAAAAGCCCAGGACCTGATGGATTTACAAATGAATTCTACCAAACATTCAGAGACGAATTATTGCCTATCCTTCACAAACTCTTCCAAAAAATTGAAAAGGAAGGGACAATACCAAACATGTTTTATGAAGAAACATTACACTAATACCAAAACCTAACAAGGACAACACAAAAAAGGTAAACTACAGGCCAATCTCCCTAATGAACACTGATGCAAAAATCCTCAATAAAATTTTAGCTATCAGAATCCAACAATGTATCCATAAGATAATTCACCACGGCCAAGTAGGAATCATTCCAGGGACACAAGGATGGTTTAACATCCGAAAATCAATCAAAGTTATCCAAAACATCAACAAAAAGAAAGATAAAACCATGTGATAATATCAATAGATGCTGAGAAAGCTTTCCACAAAGTGCAACACCCATTCATGATAAAAGCCCTGAAATTCTTGGGATACAAGGGACATACCTCAACATCATAAAGGCCATCTATGACAAGCCAACAGCCAGTATCATTCTCAATGGTGAAAAGCTGAAAGCAATTCCATTAAGATCTGGAACAAGACAAGGATGTCCACTCTCACCACTGCTTTTCAATATAATACTGGAAGTCCTAGCCAGAGCAATACGACAAGAGAAAGACATACAAGGAATCCAAATAGGAAAAGAAGAAGTCAAACTATCACTATTTGCAGATGATATGATAATATACATAGAGAACCCCAAAAACTCCACAGAAAAACTAATTCAACTCATCAATCAGTTCAGTAAAGTAGCAGGATACAAAATCAACACGCAAAAGTCAGTAGCCTTCCTATACACAAACAATAAATCTGAAGAAGAAGAAATCAAAAAAAACATTCCTTTTATTATCAAAACAAAAAAAAATCACATACTTGGGAATAAATCTAACAAAAGAGGTAAGGACCTATACAAAGAAAACTATAAAACACTGTTAAAAGAAATAGAAGAAGACAAGAAGAAATGGAAAGACATCCCCTGCTCATGGATTGGAAGAAAAAACATTATTAAAATGGCCATCCTTCCAAAAGCAATATACAGATTCAATGCTATTCCAATCAAAATTTCAATGTCATTCTTCAAAGAAATAGAACAATTATTGATGAAATTCATATGGAATCACCAAAAACCCCAAATAGCCAAAGCTCTCCTGAAAAAAAGAGAAGGGAATGGAGGCATCACACTCCCAGACTTCAAACTATACTACAAAGCCATAATCATCAAAACTGCATGGTATTGGAACAAGAACAGACATACAGATCAATGGAATTGAATAGAAAATCCAGAAATAAACCCACAGATTTATGGTCAACTAATCTTTGACAAAGGAGCAAAGACTATGCATTGGAGCAAAGAAAGTTTGTTTAATAAATGGTGCTGGGAAAACTGGGTCATTACATGCAAAAGAATGAAGCTTGACAACTACCTCACACCATACACAAAAATCAACTCAAAATGGATTAAAGGTCTAGACATCAGACCTGAAACCATAAAATACATAGAAGGAAATATAGGCAAAACACTACGTGATATGCACATCAAAGACATCTTTACAGACATATCACCCAAAGCAGTGATAGTGAAGGCAAAGATAAACAGCTGGGACTACATCAAATTAGAGAGCTTCTGCACAGCAAAAGAGACAATAACAAAAACAAAGAGAAACCCCACCAACTGGGAGAACATTTTTGCACACAACACTAATGATAGAGGACTGATCACAAAAATCTGCAAAGAGCTAATGAGACTCAACAACAACAAAGAAAATAACCCAGTCAAAAAATGGGCAGAAGAGCTAAAAAGAAACTTCTGTGAAGAGGAAATGCAAATGGCCAACAGGCATATGAAAAAATGTTCAACATCACTTGTAATCAGGGAAATGCAAATCAAAACTACCATGAGATACCATCTTACACCAGTGAGAATGACACATATTAAAAAAAACTAGCAATAACAAATGTTGGCGAGGGTGTGGAGAAAAAGGAACTCTTCTGCACTGTTGGTGTGAGTGCAAACTGGTCCAACCACTATGGAGAGCTGTGTGGAGATTTCTGGACCTACTAAACATAGAGCTTCCATATGATCCAGCAATTCCACTGCTAGGTATTTACCCAAAGGACACAGAAACATCCATTCCAAAGAGCACCTGCACCCCTATGTTAATAGCAGCACTATTTACAATAACTAAGCTTTGGAAACAGCCCAAATGCCCAAAAATAGATGACTGGATCAAGAAGAGGTGGTACATATATACCATGGAATATTACTCAGCATTCAAAAAAGATAAACACATGCAATTTGCAGCAACATGGATGGCGCTGGAAGGGATCATGCTCAGCGAAATAAGCCAGAAAGAAAAAGAAAAATACCAGATGGTCTCACTCATAGCAGGAATCTAGAAAACTTAAATGAGGGACCAGGAAAATGAATAACTATAAGAAAGTGAAAATCAAAATCAACAAAAAACTATGAACCAGAGACACTTTTTGGGGGGTGGGGGGAGGGAGGGGAGGGATTGGGGTCAGAATGGGGGCGTTGCAATTGTATGGGGAATATAAAAATAAAATTTATTATTAAAAAAAAACATCACTAAGCAATCTCACTAAGATAAGTAATAAAAAATAAAATAAAAAAAAATTCTGTCCTGAGTGCTAACAATTGTTCTTGCTGGACTTTTTGAGCTATATCTCTTCAACCCAGAAAGTCTGCTTGGCTCCTCCAGGTTTCTATTTCAAAGGGATTTTACATGGAGGAAAAGTTACTGTATCATCTCAATCAGTATGTGTGTATTTTCATTCGTCAAGTTACCTGATTTGATTTCAAGAAATGTTTACATATGAGGAATAGTAATCAAATTTATAACTAGGTATGGGAAATGCTTGTATCATTAACAACTTTTACTTCCAGACCAAGAGTCTTTAAACTTGATACCTTTCTCATTTGAAAGGAATTCATGAATCACAACACCAAGTAGATATTGGAAAGATCATCCAGATCATGAAAAGCAATTGTCAATTTGTTGTTCTTTTTCAATGTTTGCATTATATATGATGGATCAAATGTGTCATCCTCAGATTAATAATTTGCATTTAAAAATAAAAATTTTAATTGCTTACACTGAATGTTAGGGTTAGTAAATTAATTGTCACTATACGTATCTGACTGGCTTCATTAAAAATAATGAATTTCTTTATATTTATAATTTAATCACTCCCAACATCCATCTGTGATTAATAAAAATTGCCCAAATCTAAATTTTTAGTATGTATTTAATGCACCTCCATCAAAGGGGGCATATTTCTCTTGAACCTCACTACAAAGTAAATTCTGAGTTTTTGTATCCAGAAAATATTCAGTTACACCTGTAATATATAGCACCTACACTCTTTTTGCAAGAAAAAGGAAGAGGGAGGTATAAACAATGAAATTAATATGTCATGGTGTTTTCAAGGATTTAGAAGGGACTTGGACTTTTGCTTGTGAATCTTTAAGGACCATAGCACTCAGTTTTCAAATCATTTGACTTTAATATGACAATATACATAATATTCAGTTTTACCTTGATAGTGTTTTCTTGCATGCATATGTTTCCTGAAAATAGCAGGAATTGTAACAGAGTGGTCCCCGGAAAAGAGGAGGCTCTAGGTTCCCTGCCATACCCAAAGGACGGTGGAGCTGAGCAGGAGGCAGAAGAAGCTGGAGAGGAGACTGGAGGAAGGAAGGAAGCAGGATGGAGAGCCAGAAGGAGACCTGGGGGAAGCACATGGAGCAGAGAGAGACGTGAAAAAAACTGCCTTTGCTTCTCAGTCCTGGACTGGTTGAAGCAGAAGTGGGTGAGAGACCCATGGGGAGGTTCAAAATAATAGCTTTTATCTTGATTTTGCTCTTTTCCTTCTGGACTTGTCTGGCTGTTTTCTGACCCTTTTCCTAGAGTACCCATCAGAAGCTGCCTTAGTCTTGTGTCAGACTTGTAGGCTTCAGAGGTCCTGCTTTGAGCCAACCCTGACTTTACATACCGCGTGAAGGGATAGGTAACTTAGGGTGCTTGATTTGGAAACTATATTCTTCCTCTTTTCTGTATTGCACATTGATTGTATTAAAATTCCTTCCTACTGAAGGTCTTACACACTAGAGTATGTTTGTGTGTGGCAGGTACAGAACCTATTGAGAATGGGTAAGTTTGGGGGTTTGGGGTGCCCCTCTACCTGTCCTGTAACAGCATGACCTTGACAGGGGGGAAGGGAGTCTTCGGAGCATTTCAAGATATATATATATATATATATATATATATATATATATATATATATATATATGTGTGTGTGTGTGTGTGTGTGTGTGTGTGTGTTTGTGTTCATCTTCGGTATGTGAGCATGTAGAATCTCATTCTATCTTGCTCAAAATATGTACCCTTAACATCATCCAGGTTATCTCTGTTTAGATTCAGCATGAAATCCCCTACACAACAAGGTATGAATGTAGTCAAAAGAAGCTGAAGTATTTGCATTTTGGGAAATGAATATTATAAATAATGTGTTACAATTATTGAGTTCATGATTTTTGTGTGCGAGGAGGAGACATGATCACGTGTGCTCCCCTAGTTGGTGGTTCTGTGGACCCCAAGTCAGGCTTCTTTTTTGGTGATACGTTTCTGAACTTTTTTCCTTATTCTTTTCTAACATCTTTTTTAAAATCCCCTTACATTATAAATGGGTATTCAAATGTACAACCCCTTAAACTCAGAAAATCTTTCAAATCATATACAGTGCTTTATTCACATTTACTAAAGACAATGAAATCAAGGGAAGTATTCTGCCTGGAAAATGGAAATTCAATAAGAATATTAATAGAGTGGAAAAGAGAAGTATGATTTGTGTATCTTGTATACTTTAGTCAAAGTGGGCATATTTCTCTTAAACTTCCCTACAAAGTAAAATCCTGAAGTATGTTGTCAAACAATATGTAGATGCATCCAGAATGTATACAAGAAAAAAAGAGCCACATAAAAATAGGCAAACCTTCATGGGTCAGTAAATTTCAAACTGCTTATCTCAAAAATTTTTTGTGGGAATTTCCACTTGTTAAATTTGCTTTCAACACCTTAGTTTAGGAACACAGTCCTGGTAAAACTCTGAGCTTATGTTGATGGATCCTACTGAGTCTTATAGGTACAATACAACATCAGCATGCTGGCAGAGATAGTTTCAGAATTGGATTCCTGCCCAGGAAATTATTACCTTTAGACCAACAGTGACTGTTGAAAGAGACAAAATAAAGATAAAATAAAAATCACAACCCCTGAACTATAACCAATGTCAAAAACTTTGAAGGTAAATTGGTCTTGAAGTTAAGGTCATCCTTGGTAAATGATCCTTTACTTATACCCCTTTTTGGAAAAATTGATTACCTCTCTGAAAATAAAGATTATCGAGGTTATATGATATTATAATTTTTACATCTTAATTTTTCTCTGAAATAGAATATCTGCAATATTACCTGTTAGGAACTTAAAATACACATATATAAGCAAATACACATATGTAAGCAATATGGGTTTCTGGTGTGTAGTAAATAAATCATTTTATGTTTGTGAGGATATGGAATATTTTTTTTTAATGTATAACAAAATGTACCTGGGCAGTGCAAACTCAAGCAATAAATTGTTCTCTTGCTATAATATACTATTAGAGTTGCAGTGACTTACGGGGACAGAGAGGAAGGGTCCAATAAAGTCTGCTTCTTCAGAGATAGCAATCTTAAAGGATGAATAAAAGTAATATAAAAAAATCAATATGTGTACAGCAATCTCATGGACACTCCTCTACTCTCCATAGCATTCACACCAGACACTTATTCACGATAAAAACACAATAATTTATCCTATAGATTCCTTGTAACATATATCTGAACATCAAAGGAAATGAGCAAATTTCCTCCAGGTACCAGATAAAGAAAAACATCAAAAAGCAAAAAAAAAAAAAAAAAAATTGGTGTTGGAATCAAATTCTTAGAAGTATATTGTCCATGCTTATTAAGGAGCTAGGTCACAAATTTTTTCTTCATTGTGTGTCTAGCTTAAAACTAGACTCTGAAGAGATATTGTAAAAGTTGGAAAATTTTGGGAATGAAGAAATACATATTCTAAGAAATAATAAAGCACACTGTGTACTGAAAAAGATAAATCAAAATTCCTCCCTGGTTGCATCTAGTGACACTGCACAATAGCAAACAAAATGCAAAATATTAAAAGTTTTAATATAAGCCACTTAAATAGAAGCAAGTATCACAGTGGGAGAATACCACTCACCAAGGATCACAGAAGTTGGAATCAATTTGAATAATATGCTTTACATTTTAGAGAAAGTAATAGACAATCCAAAATCTGCCCTCAATAAAGTATATCATTGAATATTTAACAATTAAAATAATATTAATGTGGTTCTAGGCATACTAAAACATTTGCTGTTGAATTTTTGCATATATTTGTAGGAGAAATTTCTATTCAGTTATTTGGCCTAATTTTAAAATTGGGTTGTTTGTCTTTTTATTGTTCTATGAGTTATTTTTATATTTTGGTTACAAGTCTCTTCAAATGTATGTTATTTGCAAGTATTTTCTTCTATTCCCTAGATTTCCTGCACTTGAATGTTATTGTCACTTGAAGCACAACATTTTTAATTCTGATGAAGTTATTTTATCTGTATATTATTTTGTTCATTGTGATTCTAATGTCATATTGAAGATTAAAATCATCTGATTAAAGGATAAATTTTTACTAATATTTTTTCTAAGTTTCATGATTTCATCTCTTACTTTTAAATGTATAATCTATTTTAGATATTTATGTGTTGTTTGATGTCACTTCCTTCTTTTGCTCATAGAAATTAGAAATTCTTCTTGCAATACAACTTTTTAAAAATATTATTCTTTCCCCAAATGAATTGTTAGACACGTTAAAAATCAGTTAATAGGGCCTCCCCTAATGGCGCAGGTGGTTGAGTTTAGCACTGTGAAGCTATCTGCAGCCTCTGCAGTGCCGGTTCAATCACGGCCAGCCGGCCAGCAAGGGTCCCGCATGGCAGGGCAGACCTGTCCTGTCGTGCCCACTGCTCCCCTCAGCAGTTTATTTTGTCAGTCTGCCTGTTCTGTTCCCCGCTCTGTCTCTGGTGAATCCTCTCACCCTCCCATGCATCTGGCCTGTACCCTGATTCTTGTATAAATAAATAAATAATTCTTTAAAAAATCAATTAATAATAAATTTAAGTGATTACTCCTAGATTTTCAATTATTTTCCATTGATGTATATGTTCATCATGCCTTTATCTTACCTCTTGCAATGAGTTTCCTTTTTTTTTGATACAATGACATATGCCCTTTTCTTAATTTCAGGTATATAGCATAATCATTTGATATTTATACATTTTTCAAAATGATCACCACAATAAGTCTAGTTAACATCCATCACCATATATAACTAAAATTTGTTTTACTTGTCATGAAAACTTTTTTTTTATAGTTGTAAAATGGAATATAATTGAAAAATCCAGTGCATGAGTCTATGAAATTTCTGAAAATATCTAAAATCCCCTTCACACTTTCTCTCCATCTCATTGTCCTCTAATTAAAATTCTCCCTGCCCCCCCACCAGTTAGTAACATTTGAAATCAAAAGTACATTTAATGTTGTTCTCTTCTGGCTAATTATACAGCAACTATACCATTTTTTATACATTGCATGTAAGTATTTAGTATGTCAGCTAGATAATTGGTTCATAGCCTTTGATGGACTAGGGTGAGACTCTAACCATCATTTATTTTTTTAATTTTTTTTATAATAAATTTTATTTTTATATTCCCCATACAATTTCAACCCCCCCATTTTGACCCCAATCCCTCCCCTCCCGCCACCCACCCCCCGAAAAGTGTCTCTGGTTCATAGATTTTTGTTGATTTTGATTTTCACTTTCTTATAGTTATTCATTTTCCTGGTCCCTTATTGAAGTTTTCTAGATTCCTGCTATGAGTGAGACCATCTGGTATTTTTCTTTTTTCTTTCTGGCTTATTTCGCTAAGCATGATCCCTTCCAGAGCCATCCATGTTGCTGCAAATTGCATGTGCTTATCTTTTTTGAATGCTGAGTAATACTCCATGGTATATATGTACCACATCTTCTTGATCCAGTCATCTATTTTTGGGCATTTGGGCTGTTTCCAAAGCTTAGTTATTGTAAATAGTGCTGCTATAAACATAGGGGTGCAGGTGCTCTTTGGAATGGATGTTTCTGTGTCCTTTGGGTAAATACCTAGGAGTGGAATTGCTGGATCATATGGAAGCTCTATGTTTAGTAGGTCCAGAAATCTCCACACAGCTCTCCATAGTGGTTGGACCAGTTTGCACTCCCACCAACAGTGCAGAAGAGTTCCTTTTTCTCCACACCCTCGCCAACATTTGATCATATAAATCTGTCATGAAAACTTTTTAAGATCTATTCTCTTAACACTTTTAAATGTGCACCACAGTATGTGTATAAGGGATGAGATAATAGTTTTGATTTGAATTTCCCTGATGATTAATGATTTTAAGCATATTTTTGTGTACCTGTTAGTCATCTTTATGTCTTTTTTGGAAAAAAAAAAAGTTTATTTAGAACTTTAGGTATTTTGCAATCAAATTATTTGTTTTTCTTTTTCATTGTGTTATTGAGCTGTATCATATTTTATATATTTTGAATATTAGCCCCTTATTAGATTTATAATTTGTGAACATTTTCTAACATTTTGTAGGGTACTTTTTCATGTCCCCTGTGTCTGAGTGGTCTTACAATTGTGCTCATTGGTGAGAGCTCATAGACCTCTGCCTTGGCATTGCCCTTTTTTTTTAAGATTTATTTTTATTTATTTATACAAGCACTGGGTATAGTCAGAAGTGTGGGAGAGTGAGAGAATTCACCAGAGCCAGAACAGGGAGCAGAACAGGCAGACTGACGAAGTACACTGCTGAGGGGAGCAGCAGGCGTGGCAGGAGAGGTCTGCGCACCATGTGGGACACTTGCCTGTGGTCAGGGATTGAACCCGTGCTGCAGAGGCTGCAGGCAGCTTCGCAACCCAGCCCTCAACCACTGCGCCACCAGGGAGGCCCCTTGGCATTGTCCTTTGAGGCTATTGCACTGCTATAGCCACTGCAATAGGCACTATTTCAAAATCTGCATTGTTGGTTATGTTGTTTAAGTCTGTACTCCCTGATCAGCTTGGATGAAGACCTACATGGTTAAGTGTTTACTATTAGTTTGATCCCCATTTGTAACTATTACCTTCACTGAGAAAAAAAGTTTTAATGGTTTGGAAGCTGTAATAATTGTTATATTTTCGTTTTGAATCTTCCACTCAGCTTAGAAAAGTGTCTTTGTCTCTTTCAGTGCTTTCCAGTTTAATTTCTATCTTGTAAAATACCAAGTTAGGTAATCCTTTTCTACTTTTCATTTTTCTACTTGTATATTTTGTTATTTTATTTTAAAATTTTTGTTTTATAAAACATATCACTTGTACAAGGTATAATGCCAGATTTTACTTTGTTGGGTATCTATCTGAAAATAATTTTTTATAAAGAAAAAAACATTTTTATTTTAGTTGATCAGCTAAATAAACAAAATGGAATGTTATGTCAACAAATGTTCAGATTTGGTTACATCATGTTATCTTCCCTATAGTGTGTGTGTGTGTGTGTGTGTGTATATATATATATATATATATATATATATATATATATATATATATACAGCTTTCCATTGTGGTTGGACCAGTTTCCCACCAGCAGTGCAGGAGAGTTCCTTTTTCTCCACATCCTTGCCAACATTTGTTGCTAGTTTTTTTAATATGTGCCATTCTCACTGGTGTGAGATGGTATCTCATTGTAGTTTTGATTTGCATTTCCCTGATTGCAAGTGATGTTGAACATTTTTTCATACGCATGTTGGTCCTCATTGTGAATATTAATGACACCCAATTTTACTCTCCTACTTTACTTCAAACTTCCCCTGATTTGGATAATAAATTATTAGATCACCATAATCAAAAGCAATTTAGTGTTTTGCCTTTGGATATTCACAGGATACTTTTTCTTTACATTTCTGTAGAATCCAAAAACTGTACTACCATATGTCTCAGCATTGATGACTCAGAGAATGCAATGTACACACTCAATAGACTTCTCAGTTGACTTTATTCCACAAAAGTTTTCTTCTATTATAGTTGTGTCTTCCATCCCATTCCAGTTTCTCTTCTCCAGTATGTTCTGCCACACATATGCTATCTTGCACAGTTCTCACTTTCTAATAGGTTGTTTTTACCTGTATTTTATTTCTCTTATGACATTATACATGACTTTTATTTCAGTCTTGTTTTATTTGGAGTTGAAGTCACTTTGCTTTTCTCCCACATCCTTGCTTGCAGTCTCAGAAGCAACTAGAGTTTTTTCAGGCTTGCCTGCATCCTCCAGGATTTGGGGAGTACAGGGTTTCCTCATCACCACATATTGTAGTATATGATGCCCATGGCTCTTTCTGCTAATCTACTGTAGATGGTGAATCTGTATTGCTAATAAAGTGTAGAGGGTGGAGGCAGTAGAAAAGATGTTAGCAATGTGCCATCATGGATAATCCCTTGTCCATATTTGTGATTTGCATCAATTCATTTTCAGTAGAAAGTATTTTTTATTTATGTCCTAAACATAAACTGATTTTTAAACAATTTTTATATCTATTAATTTTTCCTAGGGTTAGATAATAAATGCATATGTACATATACACATATATGTATACATATTCAAAAACATTAGAAAGTGTATATATACAATTTTACTTTTAAAATGTTATTATTAATTATAGATTATAGAAATAATATTTCAATGTTCTGAAGATTTAGGAAAATATATATAATTAGTCATTTCTAATAACAATAGATTGGACATTCTTGTCTTGCACCAGATTTTAGTGGAATGGTTTTCGGTTTTTTGCCATAGAGTGTGATACTTGCAGTGGGTTTGTCATATATGGAATTTATTAAATTAGAATATGTTCTATTTATTCTTTTTTTCAAGGTTTTCATCATAAATGGACTCTGCATCTAATAAAATATCTCCTCAGTATTTATTGATATAATTATATATGGTTTTATTTTCCTTTCTGTTAATGTGTTGAACTACACTGATTGGTTTTCAGATGTAGAACCATCTTTATGTTCTTGGTATAAATTCCACTTGGTCATGAAGCAATCATTTGAATGCATTTTTGAATTATATATACTAAGATTTTACTGAGGATATTTGCATTTGTGTTTATTAGAGATATCTGTCTATAGCATTTTTTTTATGTGCTGCCTTTGTTTGGAACTGGTATTAATGTAATATTTGCATCACAAAATGTGTTTGGAAGTATTGCTTCCCTCACAATTATTTTAATGAATTTGAACAAGATAGGTATTAGTTTATCTTTGAAAATTTGATAGAAGTGGAGCCATCTGATACTGGCTTTTATATTTTTGATAGAGCTGATTACTCTTTCAATTTCTTTGCTTGTGGTTGGTTTATTTAGGTTTTCTATTCCTGAAATCATTCCAGTGCTTGTATATTTCTAAGAATCAGTAGCCATTGTACGTGCAAACATGAAGATAGAGGAAAAAATTAAGAAATCTATCCCATTTGTAATCTCACAAATAAATGAAAAATAAATACCTGATAATAAACCTAACAAAAGAAATGAATCTTTACATAAGGAAAACTGTCCAACAATGTTAAAAGCAATATAATAAAACATAAAGAAATGAAAAGATATCCCTTGTTCATTGTAGCAGCAGGAAGGCACAGAGCTGGTTCTCTCTGATCCAAGCAGATGGGTGAAGGAAAGTGTTGGAGCCCTCGGTGGTTTTTTCAGTTATTTTTTTTTTTTTTGAGCTTTTAGAGCAGCAACAAGGTACACGGCAGGCAAGGATGCTGGGGGCCTAGCAGGCTGACAGACCTCCCAGCCCCCAAAGAATCTTCACTCTTTAATGGCTCTCTCATGCTCTCTGCTTCTCTTGGTGAATATAAATACTGCAGCCATTGCCCATAAAGTAAATATAATACAACTGAATATAACAATGTAACAATATCCAGGTGCCCACCATCAGGCGTGCATTCAGGACCACAGGGATTCATTATCAATCCTAATGGCAGGAGGGCAGAAAAGCCTGACAATCATTTATCCTACAGTCAGTGGTAGGAAAATTCAATGTCATCAAAATGTTCATCCTGTCCAAAGAAACTTACAGGTTCAATGCAATACCAATAAAATCCCCATGGCATTCTTTAAAGAAACAGGACAAATATTATTGGCATTCATTTGGAATCACAAAAGATCCAGAATGATCAAAGTTCTCCTGTCTAAAGTGGGAGAAATATGTGGGATCATTCTTCCAGACTATAAGCTATATTATAAAGTCAAAATAATTTAAACGACACGTGATTGGAAGAAAAACAGACATACATACCAATTCAAAAGAATTGAGACCACATAAATAAACCCAAACATTTATGGACAATAAAGAGTGTTGGGCAAACTATCATCACAATTGATGATAAAGGAATGAAGTATAAACAATGGAGGAAGGAAAGTTGTCATTAAATAGTGTAGGGAAAATTGGTCTGCTACATGCAAAAGAATAAAAATGGAAAGCTATATCATACCATACACAAAAATCAACTCAAAATGGATAAAATCCGGGCCTCCCTGGTGGCGCAGCAATTGAGTGCTGGGTTGCGAAGCTGCCCGCAGCCTCTGCAGCGCTGGTTCGATATGCGGCCACCAGGTGAGGGTCCCACAAGGTGCACAGACCTCTCCTCCTGCGTCCACTGCTCCCCTCAGCAGTGTACTTCGTCAATCTGCCTGCTCTGCTCTCTGCTCTGGCTCTGGTGAATTCTCTCACCCTCCCACGCTTCTGACTGTACCCAGTGCTTGTATAAATAAATAAACAAATCTTTAAAAAAAAATTAAAAAATGGATAAAAGTCTTGGATGTAAAAATCTACAGGAAAACATAGGCAAAACACTCCGTGATGTAAACTTTAAAACATCATTGCAGATTCATCTCTAAAGTAAGGAGAACATAAAAAAATTTGGATTCTATCAAACTAAAAAAAAATACTGTACAGAAAAAGAGACAGTATCCAAAATGAAGAGACACCATACTGAATGGAAGAATTTTGCACACCATACACCTGCTAAGGTCTGAAGTTGAGTATCTACAAAGACCTCATACAACTCAATAAAAAGAAAACAAAGAATCCAATTAAAACATGGGCAAAAGAGTTAAAATGTCACTTTTCCAAAGAAGACATGCAGATGGCCTGTATAAAAACAATGTTCATATTCACTTATCATCAAGGAAATTCAAACTAAAGCCACAATGATATGCCACCTCATACTTGAGAGAATACTCCATAAATAGAAAAAGTAAAACAGAAACAAGTGCTGGCAAGGATGTGGAGAAAAAGGAACTCTCCTACCGTTTTGGTGGGAAGTTAGATAGGTCCAGTCCCTGTGGAATTAAGTGTGGAGGTTCTTTAGAAAACTAAAAAGTATGTACCATATGACCCACCAGTTCCAATCCTGGGTATCTCCTGACAGAACACAAAAACAATATTTTTTTATTTATTTTATTTTATATAAATTCTAGTTTTATATTCCCCATACAATTGCAATCCCCTTATTTTGACCCCAATCCCTCCCCTCACCACCCCCCACCCCCCACAGATTATCTCTTGTTCATAGTTGTTTGTTGATTTTGATATTTTCTTTCTTATAGTTATTCTTCTTCCTGGTCCCTTATTTAAGTTTTCTAGATTCCTGCTATGAGTGAGACCATCCGGTATTTTTCTTTTTCTTTCTGGCTTATTTCGCTGAGCATGATCCCTTCCAGCGCCATCCATGTTGCTGCAAATTGCATGTGTTTATCTTTTTTGAATGCTGAGTAATACTCCATGGTGTGTATGTACCACATCTTCTTGATCCAGTCATCTATTTTTGGGCATTTGGGTTGTTTCCAAAGCTTAGCTATTGTAAACAGTGCTGCTATAAACATAGGGGTGCAGGTGCTCTTTGGAATTGATGTTTCTGTGTCCTTTGGGTAAATACCTAGGAGTGGAATTGCTGGATCATATGGAAGATCTATGTTTAGTAGGTCCAGAAATCTCCACACAGCTCTCCATAGTGGTTGGACCAGTTTGCACTCCCACCAACAGTGCAGAAGAGTTCCTTTTTATCCATATCCTCATCAACATTTGTTGTTGGTAGTTTTTTTATTTTTTTTTATTTTTTTTTTTTTTAAAGATTTATTTATTTATTTATTTATTTATACAAGCACTGGGTACAGTCAGAAGTGCGGGAGGGTGAGAGAATTCACCAGAGCCAGAGTGGGGAGCAGAACAGGCAGAAGGACCGAGGTACACTGCTGAGGGGAGCAGCGGGCGGCAGGAGAGGTCTGCGCGCCATGTGGGAGCTTCCTCCGGTGGCCGGGGAGCAGCCAGGGATCGAACCGGTGCCGCAGAAGCTGCAGGCAGCTTTGCAACCCAGTGCTCAACCGCTGCGCCACCAGGGAGGTCCCATGGTAGTTTTTTTAATATGTGCCATTCTCACTGGTGTAAGATGGTATCTCATGGTAGTTTTGATTTGCATTTCCCTGATTACAAGTGATGTTGAACATTTTTTCATATGCCTGTTGGCCATTTGCATTTCCTCTTCAGAGAAGTTTCTTTTTAGCTCTTCTGCCCATTTTTTGACAGGATTATTTCTTTGTTGTTGTTGAGTCTCATCAGCTCTTTGCAGATTTTTGTGATCAGTCCTTTATCATTAGTGTTGTGTGCAAAAATGTTCTCCCAGTTGGTGGGGTTTCTCTTTGTTTTTGTTATTGTCTCTTTTGCTGTGTAGAAGCTCTCTAATTTGATATAGTCCCAGCTGTTTATCTTTGCCTTTACTATCACTGCTTTGGGTGATGTGTCTGTAAAGATTTCTTTGATGTGCATATCACGTAGTGTTTTGCCTATATTTTCTTCTATGTATTTTATGGTTTCAGGTCTGATGTCTAGTTCTTTAATCCATTTTGAGTTGATTTTTGTGTATGGTGTGAGGTAGTGGTCAAGCTTCATTCTTTTGCATGTAGCGACCCAGATTTCCCAGCACCATTTATTGAACAAACTTTCTTTGCTCCAGCGCATATTCTTTGCTCCTTTGTCAAAGATTAGTTAACCATAAATCTGTGGGTTTATTTCTGGATTTTCTATTCAATTCCATTGGTCTGTGTGTCTGTTCTGGTTTCAATACCATGCAGTTTTGATGATTATGGCTTTGTAGTATAGTTTGAAGTCTGGGAGTGTGATGCCTCCATTCCTTCTCTTTTTTTCAGGAGAGCTTTGGCTATTTGGGGGTTTTGGTGATTCCATATGAATTTCATCAATAATTGTTCTATTTCTTTGAAGAGTGACATTGAAATTTTGATTGGAATAGCATTGAATCTGTATATATTGTTTTTGGTAGGATGGCCATTTTAAGAATGTTTATTCTTCCAATCCATGAGCAGGGGATGTCTTTCCATTTTTTTGTGTCTTCTATTTCTTATAACAGTGTTTTATAGTTTTCTTTGTATAGGTCCTTTACCTCTTTTGTTAGATTTATTCCCAAGTATTTGATTTTTTTTGTTTCGATAATAAAAGGGATTTTTTTTTGATTTCTTCTTCTTCAGATTTATTCGAAAACAATAATTTTAAAGGAAATATGTAGCATGCGAGAAACATGCAGCACTATTTGCCGTAGCCAAGACACAAAAAGAAACTAAATGTCCCAGGCAAGATCAGTGGTCAAGAATATATGGTATATATACAGCATGAAATACTTCTCAGGAATCAAACAATATAAACTCATGTCATTTGTGGCAAAATGGATGAAACTGTATGGGCTTATTCTAAATAAACTTATCAAGAAGGAGAAAGATAAATACCAGATGATTTCACTAAATGTGGACCATAGAGAAATCAAACAAAGGATCATTCAAAATCAAACTTTAAATCCAACCCTTGAACACTGACCATAGATCTTCAGCATCCAGGAGAGGAGTGGGTGGTTTAAGGGGAAGAGAAGGGGAGAACAAAGGGTGTGAGCATAACAGACTTTGGTTGAGATTAATGGGTAATTTCATGGTATGAAAACTGTTAACTATTGTGGGGGAAAAAAACAAACAAACAAATAGGGTGTAAAATAATGGCTGTTTAACTTAAAAAAAATATATGTTCTAAAAACCATGCACAAAATTATAGAAGGTGTCAGATAAAGAAGAGGGCCTCCCTGGTGGTGCAAGGGTTATGACACAGCCTATGATGCTATTTGCAGCCACTGAAGCATGAGTTTGATTCCCGGCCAGCCAGGGAGCAACCTGCATGGTGCAGCAGATGTCTCCTGTCTTTCCCCGCTGCTCCCTTCAGCAGTGTACTTTGGTCAATCTGCCTGTTCTGTTCCCCACTCTGTCTTTGGTAAATCCTCTCACCACCCCCCACCTCTGGCCTGTACCCCAGTTCTTGTATGCATAAATAAAAAATCTTAAAAAAAATAAAACCTGAATAATTCTGTATGCATTAAAAAAAAAGGTGCAGAAGAAAGAAAAAGCTCAAAATATTGAACAAGGTATTTGGAAACTATTTCTCCATGGACAGTGTTGGATCTGGTCAGCATGCAGTGCAAGGGATAAGCTGTTGAATCTGGGCTATGCAAGCAGAAGAGCATAGACTTGTATATTTTAGGGTCAAATGACAAGATTTTGTTGACACTGCCCTATATTTCTGGGCCCTCAGGGTAGCTGTCATGGCCTCCAGGCTCAGTGTGTTAGCATATGACCAAGGGACACCCAAGGATTCAAAACTGTTAAAGGGTACATTCTCTAAAATTTGTCCAAACATTGTAGCATGAAGCCAACAGAAGCAGATTCTTCAGTAAAGGATATTTAATGAAGTTACTGTGCATAAAGTAAGAGAAGAAAGAATATCCCTAATAGTTTCCCAAAAGAATCCACCAAATTACCCATCTCCTCATGGGCAAATGTTCAGTCAAATAGGGAAGGCCCAAAACAGGGCGACAGGGGCCTAAAATATTTCTGTAAGTCTAAAGTATCTTCTTGTTGTGAATCATAATAAAGGAGTTAGGCAGTTCCCGGACAGCAGGGACAATGGAGAGTTTCAGAATTCAAAATGTATCAAATAATTTATCCTAAAATCAGGACAAAGGCTGCCATTTTCTCCACCAAAGACTAGGAAGAGCCTTCACACATGTTTCTCACCCATGTGTCTTCCAAGTGTTTCTATGCATGTCTCCTCCAAGCCTCCTCCCTCACAGAACCAGAGTGAAAATCAGGCCCTGAAGAAAGAGAGTTTGGCCCACTTGCCTTCCATGTTATAGAGGGGATGCTCAGTTCTGCCCCTATTTCCCTGTAACTCCCCAGCTAACGAAGTCTAGTTCTTGGCATACTTAGACTTGTAATCTAAGTTGGCTGCAGATAAGTGGGGAAGGGAAATTGTATCCATTTAATGTTCTGCAGTGCTCTTCATCTTTTAATGAAGATGTCTCTGTAACAGGAGCAAACAAAATCCCCTCACTCACCACCACCCCTCATGACTTGGGGGAAACAGCATAGCATGACCAAATTCCATCTCCTTAACATCCAGGCAGCATGCTAGGCTCAGTACCATGGTCTGAGCTCTACCCCTGAATTCCTGAGCAAGGGAGCTGATGTGAAGAGGAAAGATTAGAATGACAATTTCTGGGATGAACCTTGAAAATGTATCAAAGCAGGTGTGCATACTCTTTTTCATCAGAACTAATGTAGAAGGCAGTCCCTGACCTCAGTGGTGGTAGGGCACTGCCATGCCCTGCCAGCTCTGTAACTGCAACTCCACCTTGCAAAACTGATTGGTAATTGGACCTGCCCCATACCCTGCTCTCTCTCTCCCCTGGTATTTTCCTTCCCATGTAATAACCTGTTAATTAGAATGTATTGTTTTTCATTGTTGTTTTACTACAGACCCTTTATTATCTTTGCATTTGTGGTGATGAGACCCAGTATCAGTAAACAATGTTCTGAGCAATTGACAATTTTTAGACCCTTTGTCTGGTAACAGTTTGAAAACCATAATGAATAACTGAAAATAAAACATTGACCCATATTATACCCCTTCTTCAACTAAGAGAAGTTCAATAACATCTGAAAATAAAAGGCTTTTATCTGCTGTTTGACCCTTCCCCACCATTAATCTAATATAAATACAGTTTTTTTTTTCTCTAGAAGAAGAAAACATTATAGAAGATCAAAAATATGCAACCCCAAACTATACTTTTTTTTGGCAAAAACTTAGTTATAGAAGGGTCTCTGAAGACTAGGTAGAGGCCACTCGTCATGTTTATATCTAAAGTTTTCTTTGTAAAGTTGTATTTCAGGAAGACCTAATTCCATTATTTCCTTTCAACGGAGAAGGCTTAAGTACCCTTGTTTTCCTCATTGAATGCACACACTGATTGCAGTATTTTTTTTTCCCCAAGACCCCTTGTTGTAGCTAAGCTATAAAAGGTGGTACAAAAGACACCCTAGTGAACTATTCTGCCATATTATGTCTCTACCATACAGGACATATATATGTTATGATTAATTGTATATAAGGATTTTTTCTCTTATCAACCTGTCTGGTTCTTGTTTGATTATTTGGCACCTTTGAAGAATTCAGAGGGATAGAGGAAACCATTTCTTTGTATCCCAACATCACCCTAGGCGTTAGGTTACTTGCACAAACAATTTCTATGAGTAAATTATGTAAATGGGTGCACAATTAAAACTAAATTATGCAGAGTAAAAAAGAAATAAATTACAATCAACATTTGCCCTATAATGGAAATGAACCAGCAAAGTCTTTAGATATTAGAAATATAAGAAATTGAATTGTTCAGTAATTATCCCTAAACTTTACATTCAAATTATTATTTTTGCTATAAATTCAAGTACAAATGCTTTATTTTTTAAATTTTTATTTATTTATAAATAAATAAAAGAACTGGGGTATAGGCCACAGGTGTGAAAGGAGGTTGGGTATTGAGAGATTTCACCAGAGTCAGAGTGGGGAACAGAACAGGTGGACCTCTGAAATATACTGCTAAGGGGAAGGTCTCAGTTCTATTACCTTATCATAATTGCAGCCTCAGTTCAATAACCAGCCAGGTTGCTAACCCACCTATGATACAAATATTTTAAGTATTTTATTTAAAATAAAAAAAAAAAAAACAGAAGGCCAGTAAAATCTATAAAAATACCGCAAACAAAAATTTACAATAATTTGGGCCTCCCCAGTGGCGCAGCAGGTTGAGAGCAGCACCGTGAAGCTGTTGCAGCCTCTGCAGCATAGCTTCGATTCCTGGCTGGCCAAGGAGATACCCACATGATGTGGCAGACCTCTCCTGTCTCTCCTGCTCTTCCTCTCAAAAGTGTTTTTGGTCAGTCTGTCTGTTCTGTTCCCCACTCTGTCTCTGATGAATTCTCTCACCTTCCTGTGCCTCTGACCTATACCTCCATTCTTGTATAAATAAATAAATCTTTTTTTAAAAATTACAATAATTTATATTATAAATGTGAAAATAGGTTCAACATGTTAGAAGAGTTAAATAAAAATGAATAACCTAATGAAAGGTCCAAGAAACCATTCAGAACAAAGAACTAATAGGGTGAAAAAAGGGTAGATTGTAGAAAGACAAGCAATATGAACATAGTAAGAAAACTTGGTATATATTTAATTTAACTTCGTATAGGAGTCAAACTCCTTTAATTGAAATCCTTATAGGAGTTCCGCAGAGAAAGAAAAGAGAATGGGGAAAGAAGCAATATTTAAACCTGACCACAGCACTATTCTATGGAGTCATGACATTCTGATAACCCAAGCTCAATTAAAAATACACTAAACCATACCTTGGAACATTTATAGTATTACTAAAAGATATGTTATCGAGATGAAAGTCTAAATAAGAGATAAAACAGACTATCTTTTTTTAAAAGATTTATTTATTTATTTATACAAGCACTGGGTACAGTCAGAAACGGGGGACGGTGAGAGGATTCACTAGAGCCAGAGCGGGGAATAGACAGGCAGACTGACAAAATACACTGCTGAGGGTGTTAGGGGGAAACGATGTCCTGCGCTAATCCCATACAGGCTTTGTGGACCCCACCCCCACTCCAGACTAAAGCCATCAAGACATTGGGAAACACAAATCCCGTCACCACCAAAGGGAGGGTGGCTGGGACCTGAGGGTGGAGTTGGGCAGCCAGATTGGGTATAAAAACCAAACACGTGGGCCTTGGGGTGGCCCGCTATCGCTTGCCTCCTGGCTTCATGTCTCCTGGCTCGCGGCCAGCTCTCAGAGTGCCATTTTGGGATTCCTGATGGCGGATAGGGTAGGAGTCATTTAAAACTTTGTCTCCCACTTTTCTCCCTGAGCTGTACATTTCCTCATTTCCCCTTCCCTTGTAAATAAACCTTTTATTAACCTTTCGCGTGTGCCTGCAGTAGAGCATTGATAATTCCTTTTAAGCGCGCAGGTGAGGACCCACAGTCAGGCACCCCGTTTTGTATCGGGGCTGCTCTACAACAAGGGGAGCAGCGGGCACAGCCAGAGAGGTCTGCGCGCCATGTGGGACCCTCACCTGTGGCCAGGAATCGAACCAGTGCTGCAGAAGCTGTGGGCAGCTTCGCAGCCCAGCGCTCAATCACTGCTTCACCAGGGGAGGCTCAAATAACAGATTATCTTAAAAGGAAAACCATTTAAAAATCCTTGACTTCTCAGCAGAAATAACTAAGGTCAAAATAATGTGAATATTCCTTTAAACTGATATGGAAGTAACTATCTGCTGGATACTCAGGGACAATAGCCTTCAAGAATATTTCTTTGCTTTCCTAAGAAAGGAAAGGAAAAAATTGTGGAAAACTTTAACTAGCATTCCCATGCAAAAGATATAATGAAGTAATTTTTAAGGTAGGGAAATAGAACTACAGATCAAAGGCAGAAATTAAGGAAGAAATCAAACGTAATCAAACAGTAAAATATATGACTGCATTGATTGTGATTGAAGAACCACAAATGCAAAAGTACATAAATTGTAGCTGATTAAACACATAAAAATGTAATAAGGAAATATATGTATGCACATAGACATATTTATATATGTGCATTTTGCATATACATGTAAATATAGATATATATTTCTATTTTTAATATAAAATTACTCATGTATAGTTTCAAAATTTTAAATAGATTTACCAAAGGAATGTCTTATATTTGTAAGGGAAAGATGATACAGTCTTCATTTAGATCCCCAGGGTGGGAACATAAGTCAGAAAAATAATCTAAGCCCACTTGAGCTTCCAAAGAAAGGGTTTGTTTTTGTTGTTGTTGCTGTTGTTTTTCAGGTTGTCCCATGCCCTAGGGCCTTTTCCCAATCATCTAGGGCAGAGGTATCAGCATGGGAAGGGAGGGGAAAGGAGAAAGAAAACATTTATTCTTCCACTGAGCCTACTACATAATAGAAGGATTAAGGGGGGGAGGTGACAGAGAGAGAGAGAGAGAGAGAGAGAGAGAGAGAGAGAGAGAGAGAGAGAGAGGTAAGATATCAGAGTTAAAATTAACTATCTAATAATATGGACTGTAGACTCTATGTTCCAGTGAAAAGGAAATTTTTCTACTCAAATATTTTTCTACTCTCTGTATTCCTCATATAAGTGAAACCATCTAGTGTATGTCTTCTCCTGACTTATTTCATTTAATTTTATCCCCTCCAGTCCCATTCCCTCCAATTGTTGCAAATGGAAAAAGTTCACCTTTTTGTTATAACTGAATTGTATTCTACTGCGTATGTATACTATGTGTATGTATGTGTGTGTGTGTGTGTGTGTATGTGTGATCATCTTAACCAATTCACCTGAGGTGGGACACTAGTTGTTTCCATAACTTGGATACTATAAATAAAGCTTCAATGAATATAGACATATATAGATACACACATGGGTAGATTATAGGTATATCTACACATACACATATATAACGTATATATTCAAATTAGTGTTTTGCATTTTATTTTTTTGGTAATTACTTAGGGATGGGATTGCCGGATTGTAAGATAGATCTATTTTTAATATTTTGAAAAACCTCCAAACTGTTTTCCACAGATGTTGAACAAGTCTACAAGCCACTAAGTGTTCTCTTTCCTCCATGCCCTTGGACCATGTGTTTCCCATGCTTTTGCATATGAGCCATTCTCACAGTAGTGATGTGTTACCTCTTTGTGGTTTTGACTTTCATATCCCTGATGACAAATGATGGTGACCACTTTTTTCACCTGCCTCTTGTTCATCTGTTGGTCTTTGGAAAACTGTCAACTTGGCTTTTCTGCCCATTTTGTACTGAGGTTATGTTTTCTTTCTTTTGAATTGTATGAGTTCTTAGTAGTTCTTGAATATTAATCCCTAGTCAATTTATGATACGCAAATATTTTTCTACTCAATAGGGTGCCTTTTCATTTTCTTGACAGCCTTTTTAATGAAACAAAGGATTCAGAAAGCTTAAAAGTCAAAGAATAATAAAGGACATATATCACTTAAACTACCACACAAAAAGTACTTAAAATAATTTCAGAAAAAAAAGAAATCACCAAAGCCATAATAGAGTCTAAAAAAAAAAATAGGTTTTAATTTACCAAAATGAATCAGAATAAACATTTGCAATTGTAAATTAGTATGTATCCAAATACATAACTTCAAAAATGTTAAAACATTAAACTGACCAATTATAAGAGATAATGACAAATCTACACTCTTATTGAGTGCTTTATATTTCCTCTGTTTGTACCTAGTAAGTAAAAAAATGAAATATATTACCAATAAAAAATTTAACCAAGACACTCAACTACACCCAGTAAACTTATATAGAGTGAGGACCCAACAAATATAAAATATATGTAATCTATTCAAGCACATGTGAAATTCTTTGAATATTTATTCAGTCATAAAATTGGTTTCAACAAATTGAGACGACTAAAGCCATAAACAGTACCTTCTTTGATGACAATGTAATTTAATTAGAAATAAATAGAAGAAAAATATAGATGTTTCAAAATTAGGATATATAAATTTAAATAGTTTTTTGAGCAAAGAAAATTGAACTGAGTAGTAAAGCAAATGCTATACATCAAAAGTGTGCTATAACTAAACAGTGTTTTTTTTTTTTTTTTAAGATTTATTTATTTATTTATTTATTCATACAAGCACTGGGTACAGTCAGAAGCGCGGGAGGGTGAGAGAATTCACCAGAGTCAGAGCAGGATGCAGAACAGGCAGAAGGACCGAAGTACACTGCTGAGGGGAGCAGCGGGCGGCAGGAGAGGTCTGCGTGCCATGTGGGACCCTCCTCTGGTGGCCGGGGAGCAGCCAGGGATCGAACCGGCACTGCAGAGGCTGCGGGCAGCTTCGCAACCCCGCGCTCAACCGCTGCGCCACCGGGGAAGCCCACTAAACAGTGTTTTGAGGCATTTTCTTTTTTAAGATTTATTTTATTTATACAACAGCCAGGGTATGGGCCAGATGCGTGGGAGGGTGAGATGATTCACCAGAGACAGAGTGGGGAACAGAAAAGGCAGAGTGACAAAGAACACTGGGTAACAGCGGGTGAGACAGGAGAGGTCTGTGTTACCATGTGGGTTGCTCCGAGGCTGGCGGGGAACGAACCAGCACTGCAGAGTCTGGGGACAGCTTCACAGCACGGGCGCTCAACTGCCTGTGCCACCAGGAAGGCCCTTGTTTTGAGGCATTTTCTAACCTTAAATACATATGCTAGAAAAGAAAAGAGGATAAAAATCTCATAAAAGTTAGGGAGAGAAACAACAAAATTAAATTTAAAGAGAGTAGAAGAACAAATAACTATCTGAAATGAATAAGGATATATCACTTCACATAATGCAAATACTATAAAATAATAAAATTATGATATGATCAAATTTATACCATTATAATAAAGATTTAAGATATATACTTCATGTACAGATCCTTTGAAATATGTTACTTATCAAGAAAACTGACTTATGAAATGTCCACCTCTTTATTATCTATTTTTTAAGATTTATTTATTTATGCATATAAGAACCAGGGTACAGGCCAGAGGTGGGGGGTAAGAGGATTCACCAGAGAAAGAGTCAGGGAACAGAACAGCGAGATTGACCGAAACACATGGCTGAGGGGAGCAATAGGCAAGTCAGGAGAGGTCTACTGCACCAGATGGGTGGTTCCCTGGCTGGGGATAAAACTCATGCTGAAGTGGCTCTGGATAGCTTCATAGGTTGCTAATTAATCCCTTGTGCCACCAGGGAGGCCCCACCCCTATTTATTTACCTGAACAATTCAAAGGAACTCATAGAGATGTGTGCCACTCCTATGTCCATAGCATCATTTTTCACAATGCAACAAGCTGAAAACAACCTAAGTGCCCATCAACAGATAAGTGGATAAAGAAAATGCAGGATGTGTACATAGTGGAATACTACTCAGCTCTTTAAAAAAGGTAAAAACTCATGTCATTTGCAACATAAATGGACCTAACGTGTTCATCATTATGCTGAGTGAAATAAGATACTTGAAGAAAGACAAATAACATATGATTTTACACAAAACATAAAAATTAAAAATAATCTTTTAGCCTAAATAACGAATTACTAGCTATCAATTGGGAAGAGGGAAAAGGGCCTTGGGTAAATGGAGTAATAAGAGTTAATTGTATTGTGATGGATGGAATTAGAATTTTAGTGGTGAACATAATATTATCTCTGTCTATTGAATAGGTGATAGACAGCTGATGCATAGCTGAAACTCAGTATTATAATGCAATGTTGCATCAATAAAAAAATAAAAATTGAAAAAAATTAAAATTAAAATAAATGGTCAAAGGACACTGACACTATTAAGAAAATGAAAATAAAGTCATAGTCAGAGAAGATATTTGTAACACCAAAAAAAAAAAGTCAAGTATCTCGTACTGGAATGTATAAAACCTTCTAAATGCATAAGAAATCAGACAACGCACATGAAAAAAAATATTAAAGACACTTCTTCAGTCTTTTAACAAAAGGAAATATATAATAGACTCACAAAAATGTGACAGGATGATCAATCTCATTTTTAGGCAGACATACGCTGACCAAAGCTGCAATGAGAATCATTGGTGGGTAGCCACCAGAACTGCAGAATTGACATGACTGATTGATAGCATGATTTAGTAAGTATGTGGAAGAAGAGACACTGTCTACTACTACCAGAATTATAAATTGGTACAAGTGCTTTGGAAAATCATTTGGCAGTACCTGGTATGTTAAATAGAGATATTTCCAAGTACCTAACAATTCTATTAGCATGCATCCAACAGAAATGAAGGTAAGTGTGTGCCAAAAGATAAATGTTCATGATAGTTAATACAAACAGTAAAATGTATAAATGGAATATGTTATCTTCATTTCATGTAATGTAAAGAACACCCACACAGCATGAAGAAATTTTACAGATTTATAGAGCCAATCTTCACGTTCTACAACTTAATTCTTATACAGTCCCACAAATAGAGGGAAAAAACACGTTAAACTCAGAGATTCATTCTTAGGTAATAGAAGCATAATATAAAGGAATGACAATAGTGACCATACTTAACACTAATGACTTGAGGAAGGTCATAAGGAACTATGATTATAAGGGGCTCTACCTTTATTTGACCCAAGTCAATATTTCAATAGGTTTCTACTTATAATGATCAATGTCATTCATTTATATGTAAGTGACTTTGCAGTATGTAAATTACATTCTACAATTAAAAGAATAAAATAATATCAAAAATGCAAAGATTTCTTAGTGCACCAAAGGTGCATCTTTAGTGACGGATCAAGCCTCATGAATTTTCTGATCTATAGGTTGACAGTAATCCTGCTAATTTTTTCCTGTAGGAGTCCTTGCTTTTGTTTGTTTAGTTGATGGGTGGAGTAAGGCATTGATCCAGGTTTACAGTTAAACACTGATTGCTTCAATCAAATCATTTAGCTAGAATCTAAACTAATCTAATCAGGACTATGCTACCGAACATACAAAATTTGTATGACTAAAACAATTTAATAAGGTATTGCAATCTGACCCAATTAAAGTGAACCAAGAAGGGAAGTTCCTTGATCATTTGAAAGAGTTACTAATAGTCACAAATTTGAAGTCTGGAACTCTTAACACATTTTTCCCCACCAATGTAACAAATCAACATTCCAATGAAGAAAAGCAAACAGACAAATCTTGTCACACTTGAAGAAAGGAACAGGGTCTTGGCCAAGCTGCATATATTATATAGAAGCAAACCCACAGCTTGCCTTTACTTATAGACCTCACAATTTTACAAGTGTATTATTTCTTTTTTTTTTTTTTTTTTTTAGATTTATTTATTTATTTATACAAGCACTGGTCAGAAGCACGGGAGGGTGAGAGAATTCACCAGAGCCAGAGCAGGGAGCAGAGCAGGCAGAAGGACCGAAGTACACTGCTGAGGGGAGCAGCGGGCGGCAGGAGAGGTCTGCGCGCCATGTGGGACCCTCCTCCGGTGGCCGGGGAGCAGCCGGGGATCGAACCGGCACTGCAGAGGCTGCGGGCAGCTACGCAACCCAGCGCTCAACCGCTGCGCCACCAGGGAGGCCCGTATTATTTCTTTTTGGTTTAAATTTACTTGCATTTTTTTTTCTTTTGACTACTTGTAACATTAAAATGCCCTAACTGACAAATAAAAACCACGACATTACAAATAATTAATATCCTATGATCTGATGTGCTGAAAGAAAAAAAAAAGAAGAGTTAACGTGTTCATGGAGAACTGCTTTGACTTTAAAAATCTATTTTTAGATATGTCTGTTAATAGAATTGGAGCAAAGTGCGAAATGTGACCTAGGTAAGGGTATAACCTCTTTTGGTTTTAATTTTTCCATCTAGCAAATAAGGTTAGGATAAGGAACAACTCTCACAGCGTTTTCAGATGGTTACCTTATGGTTCAACAGTAGCTGAATAAGGCTGGATTTTAATTCCAGACATAGAATGTGAGTTACTGGTAATATTGAGTTTACAGGATTTTTATACAACTTAAAGGAGATAATTTATGTAAATATTTTTCAAGTATTGGACATTTTCTAGGTCCAACAAAAATTCACTTTTATACTTGCAGTACTATTGTTTCATTATAGAATAAGAGAATTTAGTTTAATATTCCAAGGATCTTTCTACCTCAACATTTGCAATCATAAATGGATGAAATCATTCATTTGAAAAGACAAGGAAAATTTCAGTATCCCATGTGAATTTCTCAAATTACTGTATTTACATCTATCAGGACAATACAATTAAGAAAGAAATTTCCATTGTCTGTATTTCATGATTAAGCTTCTTATATAATAAAACTCACTACCCAACATTCGTAGACCAGATAAAATGATATCAGGGTTTGGGAAAAGAAAATAAACTTTATTGCAAATTGATTGGCATGCAGGTAGAAGATAAAACTACCTACCCAATTAAGACAGGCAATGAGATTATATAGATTTTAGGGAACTGAGGTTGAGAAGAAAAGAGTTAAATTTTATTGACTGAAAAGCAGGTAAAGGGCAAAGAAATATGAACTTGGCTGAAATTCATTGACTTATTGCAAGGCAGTTCATACATGGAGAAGTAGAAAGAGATTTTTCTTCAGATAACTAAATTTCTGAATTTCTGTTGGTGGGCCTTTTGCCTCTCTCTAGCCCTCTTTCTTCTGTGTTTTCAGTATCCTTGATGCTCAACATTCATAAATAAACCTCCGAGTTTTTCTGTGTTCACAAAAGCAAGTCTCAGATAAAAGTTTTTTTTTTTTTTTTTTTTTTTTTTTTAACCTATCTCTTGTTTGTGCTCCTGGAATTTGAGACCAATTTAACAATTTAGTCTCAGTTACAGGTTGAACCACATGAAATTGCTCTTTCTATCAGTTAAAATGGTCCAACAGTTTGTTGACCTACCTATTTAGGTTTAGAAGGGTGATTGCTAACTTCGGAGTCATAGGAGAGAGATCACTGGTAAAAGATGGTGCTGACATTAAAATGCCCATTCTGTAATTTGAGTCAATGAAACTGAAACATTATTGCCCCCATGTCCTGAACCAAGATTCCTCTGATGCACTGAACTCTGCTTTGAAGTCACAACGGTATTTTTTTTAAAATCAGACAAAAATAAGAGCCATCTCCTCTCCCATTTATTCATATTTTTTGTAGTAAGTATAAGACAATATTTTATTGTTGCTTTAGTATTTCATGGATTTATATATGTTTCAGTGAGGAGGAAATACTTAACCATAAAACTATTATTTAAATATGAGGAAGAAGGGCCTCCCTGGTGGCACAGGGGTTAAAGACACAGCACTGTTAAGCTATCACAGTCACTGCAACAAGAGTTGGATCCCCAGCCAGGGAGCTAACCCAAATATGGCACAGCAGACCTCTCCTACTTTGCTTGATGATCCCCTCAGTAGTGTATTTCAGTAGATCTGCCTGCTCTGCTCCCTACTCTGTCTGGTAAAGCCTCTTACCACCCCCCTCCCAACATCTCTAGCCTGCACCCAGGTTCTTGTATGTATAAATAAATAAATCTTTTAAAATAAATAAAAATAAATATGAGTAAGAAATAATATGAGAGGATTTTGTACTACCAAAGTATTGAATAAGTATCATCTGACTTGTTTCATAATTTTTGTGTTGGGCCTGATTTATCCATTCTCTACTTCTACTGGACTATTTTATTAAATTCTCCAATTTCCATGTTATCAATTACTTGACAAATTTAATGAAATTATGATACATTTTGACTTCTATAACATGTTTCTAAAACATAATATTGTTAATAAAACTGAATTAATTCAACAGTCTATTTTTCTAAATAATCATGAGTAAGAGAATGTTGAAACACCTTTCCATAGTCACAATATCATCTTAAATTATGAGTTCATGAGATTTGTTTCACTGTTCATAAATTTGTGGGGAAATTCTAAAAATAAGTATAATAATCTAAAATGTATACACTGATCACTAATATAAATATAGTTCCTGTGATTATTTATAAGAAGTGTGGCTACTGGAGAATGAAATATCATTCTCAAATTTCCTATTAATCTTAAATATGCTCATATTTATGGTAGAGGAATAGGTATTTTATTACTCTCACAATGCAATTATTTCATGTTCAGATCAACATGTTTGTTTTTTTAAATATAATTTATTTATTTATATTTATTTTACATCATTGTTCATTTTTGTACAATGTTTGATTTCTCCTCTCATGTGCAGTCCCCTATACCTGCAAAATACAGAGCTGTAATTTAATGTTTAAATTCCCTGAAAAAATATTTAAAAGAATGACTGGAGCTTTTATGTTTAAGCCAATTAATATAGAGTAAGTGACACACAAGGAGAAGTAAAGAAATTCTTTACTGAACTTAACATATAGAATACAGAAAATGTAATGATCTAAGTTGCAAAAGATATAATCTTTTCTTTGTATGAAAAGAAGAGTGTCTTAAGCAATAGAACCTGAAGGTGTGCTTCTTGAAGGCTTATATTCATGTGAGAAGTCTCAGTTGAGTACTGCTCATTGAATGGAAAGATTTTTCCTATTTCTTAAGTCTGTGCCTTCTCTTAGAGATAATAATGCATTCCAGTGCAATTGAGTGAATTTTACATGACTAAGCTAGTAATGTTTTGTCTTATAGACTCTATTAAGGAAAAGATAATAAATAATGAATATTTTTTCATAGAGTAGGACATATCAATTTTGGAATGTATTTGAAGGAGTCTGTCCCCATACAATATTTAAAAAGAAGGGATAGATGCACATCAAAGTAGGTTTGTAGATAAAGTAGCAAGAAATTTCCACCTGTAGATAGGTTGTTATTACTTGACTAGAGTGAGGGACAAGCAAAGCTCATATATTGGGTTTGAAAAGAGAATAGAGAAAATTAGTTTTTTTTGTTTAATATTGAGGATCTACTTGAGACTATGATGATAAAATTAAGGAAGTATGTGTATTTATCTCTACAAGATTTTCTTGGACAGGGTTTAATGCTCTGATATATTGCAAATATCAAGCAAAAATAAATGAACAAAAGGTTATGTATATTTATTTTTTGGCACAAGAAGTTCCCAGAAAAATACTAACAAAACTGTGAAATGATGTATTATGAAGTGATTAATTTTGGCATTATTTTTCATATCAAAATACTGGAAAGGTTCAGTTACCTACCGATTTATTCAGTGGGCTAAATTTTAGCACCCATACAATGGAGTATCATGCAATCTATTAGAATAGAATAAGGAAAAAAATTATATACTCTTGTATCTTTAATTTTCTGACAAATTTTAGATCCATTCACCTGTTTCCCTTGACAATGCTCAAAATTCCCACACATCTACCTCTTTACTTTCAAAAAAGAATTTTGCTTCTTATTTCACTTAGATTAATAAATTTTAAAGAAATCTACCAAATGTAATAACTAATGTTTAGCTAATGTAGTTTGTAACTAGTACTCTATGAAATAGGGGAATTTTCTTTGCACATATCTGACGACAGTTCCCCATCTCTGAAGTAATTTCCTCCTCCTGACCTATTTTCCTTTGAATATTCATTTATGAAAGAAACATTTATATGACTCTTATTACAAACCATGCAGTGTTCAAAACACTTTGTAATTGTTTACTCTTTGACTCATCTATTTTCTTTATTAAGAATTTTTTGTTTAAAAACATGACTCTCATCTCCTCTTTTTAATTCACTTTTTTCTCTTGATCTTCACAACAACAATCTCTCTTGATTTTTCTCTTACCTCACTTTTCTACTATTTGTTCCTTCTCATTTTCAATTTTTGTTTTCTAAATCAGTGGTCTATATGTTGTTTGGGGATTGTTTCTTATACTCAATGCCTGATTCATACCCAAGAATTACCCCAAAAGTGAAATTGATGCTTGTGTAATTGTATAGATTCCTTAGAGTATGGCATTTCATAGCTATAGTTAGGAATCACTGCTTGGCAAAGGAATGTCTGAGATACAGTCAGTTGTTTTTATTGGTCACAACCTCTGATGCATGTCCCATCTTCCCTCCCCATTGGCTATTCCTCTTTAGTTAAAATGGTGTCCTAATTGTCATCCAGACACATGATACAATGGGTCCTCTTCTCTCAGAATAACATTGAATTTGCCTTGAACTCTGTTTGCCTCACCCTGTCTTCCTTCAGTTCTTGACACTAGCACCACCTCAGAAGCTTCTCTGACCATATTCATAAAGAAGAAACTCCATATCTTTACCTTCTGTCCTCAAACTCTCACCAATTTTTTCCTTGTTTTGTTTTCTTCACAGCCCTTTACATGATATGTTGTGTGATATGTGCTAACTTGCTGTCTCCTTCACCAGATTTTCCCCCTAGCATTTTTAACTAATTTTTCCCCTTTGTGAACCAATAAATATATTTTAACATATATTTGTGAAAGAGAAGAGAACATAATGCATATCAACTTCTAAGGATGAGTTTTTTAAAAAATAAAACATATTACAAATTTATTAATGGCCTATGTTGTTTTGTATGCTTGATTTTTGGTTGCAATTGACTTTATTGTTTAATGAGTTTTATAACATTGTTATAAAACTGTTTAACATTGTTATAAACTTGTTTTAACATTGTTATAAACATTGTTTAACTTGTTATAACTTGTTATAAACATTGTTATAAACTTTAACATTGTTATAAAATTGTTATAAATTTGTTTAACATTGTTTTATAACACTGTATATGTCTTAGGGATATAAGTTTATACCTCTACAAGTAAGTGTTGAGTCTAAAAGAATTCTTTGTAGAAGTATTTGTTTTAAAATTCAATATCTTATTTTTCTTCACTTTTAGCGATAATTTCTTAAGGTTTGTGAAAATTACATTATCCATTTCAAATACTTTTTTAAGGAACACAGTATTATAAAATCTTCTAAAATACTTAAGTAAATAAATAAGTTATGTAGCCTGATGTGAAAAGATGAAATCAGGAAAGGTTGCATATGTGATATATCATAAAGCTTCTTTAAACATCTGTATGGTCCTCATCCTAATTATATATTCACTTAGGAAAAAAATGATGCAGAAGAAAAATCAAGAAATAATGAAAGAAAGATGTTCAGTGCATTTTTTAATTTCATAGTATTGATTCTTTGTTCCAGAATATGAGAAAAAAAAAATCTTTATTTTCACTGTGCCAAATGAAGTTTGGTCAAAGTTGCAATACTGTCCAAAGTCATAATGATGGAATAATGCCAGGGTAGCTGATGACTACTGTAAGTATTTGAAATAGGTCAATTTAATTTGTTCAATGACACAGGATGCTGTTATTCACAAATAACCTTATAATTAATTCAAGGCCAGTTTTAGTCTATTAGTACAATATGTATCACAGACCAGAATGAGCTAAAATAAACCAATCCTGGTGTTGTCATGGCTAAAGAGAATTCTTTTTGTTTGAAATTTATATGCTTATTTCCACTTAAATGATAGAGAGCTCTGTTGGATATAGTATACTGTTTGGTTTCTACTGCTCTGTTTTCAGCAAATCCATGGATCACTGCAAATACATATTGGACAGTCCAAGGCACTTGTTGTTAATGCAAAATGTTAATGTTAATGTTAATGCAAAAGGATCCACATAGTAATCTTCTTGTCATAAAAAATAAAAATCATGTCAGCAAGATTTCTCATCTTATGGCTCTGAAAATAGAAATCTGGCAATGTTTCCATAACATAACAACAGCAACTGGTTACAATGAAATATTTCATGTTTTTCAGATAAAAGACAAACTATTTGTTTTGAGCTTTTATTCTGCTTAAACAATTTTGAGGAAAATTTTCTTATGAGATCCGTGTCATAACACATTCTAAATTTTAATTTAATAATGTGGAAAATTAAAGAATATAAAGAAGAACATATGTAAAATTTGAAAAATAATAAAAAAAATTAATTCAACTTGTGCTATTCAAAAATATCCCCAACTAAAACTGGGCTGTATAGTTTAGATATCATTCTCTTAATACTATATATATCTAAATGCTACAATGTGTGCACAAACATGTCAATATATTATTGATGTATTATAAAAATTGACAATTCTCTGCTTAAAGCAATATGATATTAATACATTATAATTTTTTTTAAAGATTTATTTATTTATACAAGCACTGGGTACAGTCAGAAGAGCGGGAGGGTGAGAGAATTCACCAGAGCCAGAACAGGGAGCAGAACAGGCAGACAGACGGAGGACTCTGCTGAGGGGAGCAGCGGGCACTTCAGGAGAGGTCTGCACACCATGTGGGACCCTAGCCAGTGGCCAGGGATCAAACCAGCGCTGCATAGGCTGTAGGCAGCTTTGCAGCCCAGGCTCAACCTTTGTGCGCCACCCAGGAGGCCCCCTGCATTATAATAGTTTGACCAATTCCAAATGTGAAACACGTAAGAAGCTTTGGGTCTTTTTAAATATGCAAAATTATGTTAAAATACACTTTCACAGGCCTGCTGTGCTGCTCCCCTCAGCAATGTTCTTTGTCAGTCTGCCTGCTCTGTTTCCTGCTCTGGTGAATTCTCTCATCTTCCTAGGCTTCTGACTATACCCAGTACTTGTATAAATAAATAAATGAATCTTTAAAAATAAATTACAATAAAATACACTTTCACATGTAAGTTTTTTATTCTAAATTCTTGTTCTTTTCTTTTTTTAAAGACTTATTTATGCATACAAGATTGGGGTGCAGTCCTAAGATATGGGGGGTGAGAGGATTCACTAGAGGCAGAGTGGGGAGCAGAACGGGCAGATTTAATGAAATACACTGCTGTGGGGAGCAACAGGCAAGACAGAAGAGGTCTGCTGCACCATGTGTGTCATTTCCCTGGCAGGGGCTCGAACTTTTGCTGCAGTGGCTACGGATAGCTTCATAGTGCTGCGCCTTAACCCCTTGCACCACCAAGAAGGCCCTCATGTTATTTTCTTTTTTTTTTTTTTTTTTAAGATTGTATTTATTTATTTATACAAGCACTGGGTACAGTCAGAAGAGTGGGAGGGTGAGAGAATTCACCAGAGCCAGAGCAGGGAGCAGAACAGGCAGAAGAACCAAAGTACACTGCTGAGGGGAGCAGCGGGCGGCAGGAGAGGTCTGCGCGCCATGTGGGACCCTCCTCCGGTGGCCGGGGAGCAGCTGGGGATCAAACCGGCGCTGCAGAGGCTGCGGGCAGCTTTGCAACCCAGCGCTCAACCGCTGCGCCACCGGGGAGGCCCCCTCATGTTATTTTCTTAAGATATATCCAAAGTAATGAAGAAAAGGAAAAACAAATATGATAATAAAATTACTTTTTCTTTCCCAAATAAACAGCCACAATCAAAATAAAAAAAAATCATTAAAAAAATCATAGAAATAAACTATCATTGTAATGTTATACATGTTTCCAGTAATTACAATTATTTAATTGACTAGATTACCAAGATTTACTAAACCTCAAATACCTACAGGAATACTTTAAGGTGAATTCCCAAAAATGACTTACGGCAATTTTAATTTTGTACATGTTGCCATGTAACCTGTGGAAAACTGATAAAACTTCATGGTCTTTTGCGCTGTATGAAAACCCACTGTAATCTCTACCAATTCTGATAATCTTTTCTCATATATTTGCTAATTTAGCACCCTTAAACAGAGTTCCGTTGTTGTTACAAGTTACTTTCCTTTAATTACAAGGGAATTTGAATATTTATTTTAAATATTTTATCGGCCAAATATTCTTTTGCAGTACATTACTTGTTCATGTTTTTTTCTCCCTTGTTTTCATTGAGGTTTTGCTCTTTCTCCAAATGATTTTGTTATTTTAATTTTTTACTTATTTTTATTTCTGCGTACAAGAACAGGAGTGTAGGTCAGAGATGCATAGGATGAGAGGATTCACCAGAGACAGAGTGGGGAACAGAACAGGCAGACTGACTGAAATACACTGCTGAGGGGAGCAGCGGGTGAAACAGAAATCTCCTGTGCCATATGTGGGTTAATTCCCTGGTTGGGTATCAAACTCAGGGTATAGAGGTGATTGCACTGAGACTTAATTCCTAGGCCTCCAGGGAGGACCCTCTCCAAATGATTTATAAAAAAAAAATATTTTCATTAAGGTCAACATCTTTCATATATGTGCTGCATTATGTATGTTTATTTTGTATGCATTTATATGTATATGAATATACCATTTCATAATGGTAAAATATGATGTTTGTACAACACAGCCGGTTTCACTTTTGATATTCTTAGGGAAGTTTTATTTATTTTTTTTATTTGATTCAAGTATATTAAAGTATCAGTATCTTGCTTTGTTATTTATAGCTTACCGGTATTTTAGCTCATTTTCTATATTTTGAAACATGGAGTGTCTTATTTTTCTTTATTCTTTTCTACACATTCTTTTAAAATTGAACATCTCTTTGGGCCTCCCCGGTGGCGCAGTGGTTGAGCGCTGGGCTGCGAAGCTGCCCGCAGCCTCTGCAGCGCTGGTTTGATCAGAGGCCACGCGGTGAGGGTCCCGCATGACACGCAGACCTCTCCTGCCTCACCCGCAGCTTCCCTCATCAGTGTGTTTCCTTGGTCTGCCTGTTCTGCCCCGCTCTGGCTCTGGTGAATTCTCTCACCCTCCCGCGCTTCTGACTGTACCCAGTGCTGTATAAATAAATAAATAAATAAATAAATAAATAAATAAATAAATAAATAAAATAAATACATCTTAAAAAAAGAAAGAAAAGAAATTAGAATTGAACTTCTCTTTGAGTAATCCAGTTTTTCCTCTTCATAGCCATCATATCTAATGTAACAAACAATATCTGGGCCTCCCTGGTGGCACAGCGGTTGAACGCTGGGTGCGAAGCTGCCGGCAGCCTCTGCAACACCGGTTCTGTCCCGGCCGGCTGGCGAGGGTCCCACATGACGCACAGGCTTCCCTCAGCACTGTGCTTCCTCAATCTGCCTGTTCTGTTCCCCTGCTCTGGCTCTGGTGAATTCTTTCACCCTCCCGCGCTTCTGACTGTATAAATAAATAAATAAATCTTTAAAAAACAAAACAAACAATATCCATTTTAATTTTTTGTTTATTTAAGGGTACTTAGAGAAATAAAAAAATATTCATTGATGTTATCATTAGTTCACCAGTGGTTTGACTAAAGCAAGTAAGTGGATAAATGAACAGATGTTGCTTCTTGATGTATCTCAGGAGTTACCATAATTAAGTAGTAATGAAAAGGTACTTCCTACATGATTTTCCCAGTGTGGAAACTAAAGTTTTGAATCTATTTATCATTTAGGATATGCCCTGTCCAATAAATATCTGCATACATGAGATGTGAGGTTTTTTTAATTCAGGATTTTATATAAACATGTAGAGACATTCTATAGTGAAAACTCCACATAAAGTTTTAAGGACTATGTGTAACCCAGGTCTAAATCCAAAGGCTGTTACAAGTGGCACCCCCTGGAGGGGGCACAGTGAGAATGAATAGCCCCTGGCAAATTACTAACAAATTATCAGCAGGGGTGGAGACTCTGATAGGAAATATAAAGGACAACAGAAGCAGCCCCAGGGATTCAGCATTTTTGGGACTTCAGTGTTTTCCAGGATTCAGCAACTCTGGATCAGCCATTCCTGCCCTCACTATGCAGATTTTCTAGAAGGCTGTTGTGAGTCTCCAAAGGATGTGGAAAGCCTTCCAGCAGTCAACCTCAGAGGAGAAAAGTTCAGAGGTTTTGCAGGTAGCTGAGTGACTGAAACTGCCCCCAGCTTTGCTATGATTATAGCCAGGTAGGAAAGACAAAGGCCCAGAGCTGGGCGCCTCACTGAGCTGTGTGAGTGTGGGCCACTTGTGTTGTTTGGCTGCTGCAGCTGCTGTCTCCAGTTATACTTGTCTGGTGCTGTGCTGATACATCTCTCACATTCTGGTGAGCAACTCCTGTTGCATCTTCTGCTGTCTTTGTGAGTGGATGTCGACCTATTGTCTGGCTGCCAAGTGCTCCTGGTCCTCAGTGGCAGGAAGACGCCATCTTTCCCTTTCAGTTTGGAATAGGTGTTCCACACCTTCATTGGTGGGATGATAGCATCTAGATATCTTTTGCTTAGGACTTTAAAATACTGGACACTACTTTTGATGAGCTAACTGGCCATGTGAATTATCAGTGAGTCTTTGTTTTCCCTTGTTTGTTAAATAAATCCCATTATTGCTCTCTGAACCTGAGTTGTCTTGCAATTATACACATGGGTTAGGAACTCAGACAGTGACCAGTGAAATATCCGGGCACTGTCCCTGGCAATTTTTATTACCCCTTCTTGCCTGATATCATGTGGGTGCTTCAGTGATGGGAATGCTACCATCACTACACATGAGGGGTAAAATCCTATACTGTGAAAACACCAGCAAGGATATAACACAATAAAAATAAATTAAAATAAACTGTATTGAATATGTGTCTTCAGTTCCTTCTCATTATAACAAGAATCTTGCTCAGTCTGAATTTCTTCTTTGTTCCTCATGGTAAAATTCAGGGTTGGTGTCTACTACCAGGACCCTCATTTAAAATTCTTAGTTTTTCTGCATGGTATTGGAACTAGAACAGACACACGGACCAATGGAACCAAATAGAAAACCCAGAAATAAATCCACAGATTTATGGTCAATTAATCTTTGACAAAAGAGCAAAGAATATGACCTGGAGCAAAGAAAGTTTGATCAATAAATGGTGCTGGGAAAACTGGGTCGCTACATGCAAAAGAATGAAGCTACTACCTCACACCATGCACAGAAGCCAACTCAAAATGGATTAAAGAACTAGACATAAAACCTGAAACCATAAAACATATAGAAGGAAATATATGCAAAACACTACATGACAAGCACCTCAAAGACATCTTTACAGACACATCACCCAAAGCTGTGATAGTGAAGGCAAAGATAAACAGCTGGGACTACATCAAATTAAAGAGCTTCTGCACAGCAAAAGAGACAATAACGAAAACAAAGAGAAACCCCACTGACTGGGAGAACATTTTTGCACACAACACTAATGATAAAGGACTGATCACAAAAATCTGCAGAGCTGATGAGACTCAGCACAAAGAAAATAATCCAGTCCAAAATGGACATAAGAGCTAAAAAAAATACTTCTCCAAAGAGGAAATACAAATGGCCAACAGGCATATGAAAAATGTTCAGCATTACTTGCAATCAGGGAAATGCAAATCAAAACTACAATGAGATACCATCTCACACCAGTGAGAATGGCATATATTAAAAATCTAGCAACAACAAATGTTGGCGAGGATGTGGAGAAAAAGGAACTCTCCTGCATTGCTGGTGGGAGTGCAAACTGGTCCAACCACAATGGAAAGCTACTAAAGACAGAGCTTTCATATGATCCAGAAATTCCACTCTTAGTTATTTACCCAAAGGACACAGAAACATTAATTCCAAAGAGCACCTGCACCCCTAAGTTTATTGCAGCACTATTTACAATAGCTAAACTTTGGAAACTACCCAAATGCCTGAAAAATAGATGACTGGATCAAGTAGATTTGGTACATATACACAATGGAATATTACTTAGCGATCAAAAAAGATAAACACATGCAATTTGCAGCAACATGGATGGAGCTGGAAGGGATCATGCTCAGCTAAATAAGCCAGACAGAAAAAGAAAAATACCGGATGGTCTCACTCATAGCAGGAATCTAGGAACCTAAATTAGGGACCAGGGAAAAGAATAACTAAAAGAAAGAAAAAAATCAAAATCAACAAACAACTATGAACTAGAGACACACTATGGTGGGGAGGCAGGGAAAGGAGAGACTGGGGTCAAAATAAAGGAACTGCAATTGTTTGGGGAATACAAAAATAAAATTAAAAAATAAAATAAAATTCTTGGTTTTTCTTCATCAAAAATAATGTGTTTAAGGAATAATGTTCTACTCTGTCTTTAAAACCAGATTGCAAGAGACTGCATTCTCTTTGCCAATTATGTTTTCTCTGTGAGATTGTCACCATGAGAGCAGACCCTGTGCCACAATCCAATCCCACCATTCAATAATAGGGACATATAAACTGGGAGCAAACCATTTACTCTCCATTGCTCCACCTCCTGGGAGTCAGAGAGATTTACCTAGAGGTCCTGCTCCCAAGCCTTGTAAAGGGCTCCTCAAACCCTCTGGTGAAGATTGTAGAGAGGACTCCGACCACACCAAGACCACACCAATGAGGGGAGGCAAGACGTCTGTGTTTATTGATCAGCAAGAAAAAGCAGAAAAATGACTTTGGAGAGACCTCCCTGGCCACAAGATAGACTACCAAAGTTGCCAGAGCAAGGAGTTTTAGGACTGGGGTCAACTTGGTAAACTGGATGGATATCTCAGAAATACTGAAAAACAAACAGATGAAAAAGTGCTAATTAAATTATGGTAGCAGGTGTCCGGGCCTATATTTATTAGGTTTTTAATCTTTTATTCACATCATGTGGAAGAGCATAATTCTGTCCTTGAGTTCTGTCTTGCTCTTATCCTGGGACCCTTTTATTTGAGCATTACCAATGCACAATGTAGTGACGAGGCTGGGGAGTATAGTTAGCCTCCTTTTTTACAGAAGTAGTCACTTCTTATTTATTTTAGATAAAATTAGGTTCCAGGTGGCTTTGCACTGAAATAATTGTATGCATGTGGTACCAAGAGGTGTACATCAATCAAAGTTTGCCTAAAAGTTTGTATGTTGTAGTTTTATATGTCATGGTGCCAGATTACATTTTTTCTAGCAAATATACCAGTTCTACTATTTAAATCTGAGAAGCTGGTTTATAAGAGTGTAGCTTCTGTCAGAACCCAATACTGCCTTAAACCATATCAAATGAACAATGAATCCCAAGGGGCCAGTATTATTCTGTGTTCACTGACAGCTCACATTATTAAAATACATGTTTTTTGTTCTTTTCTCAAATTAAAATATTTTTCTAGTATGTCAAATTATTGCTTATTTGAATATCTCTCAGATTTGCCATTGCTCTTAGATTAAGGTCAAAATTTACAACTGGGCAGACACTGATAATACTTTGCAATAAGCAAAATGGATGATCCTGACAACCCATTTTACATTGGGATCTTTATTCTTACTTTATTGCATTCAATCACTTAAATATTATACTAATAGGGATATATCTGCTGAAAGTATTAAAAAACAAATTTGACATTTAACAGAGATTAATTTCTTTAAAATCATTCCATCTATCATGTTTGCAATCTTGAGTGTCATTATGAATTAAATTCACTTGACTTGAAGTATTTAGTCCCAGTGCATCTAACAGGAGGTAGTAGTTTCCAAAGTATATTTATGTAATTACACATCTGTTGGTTACACACAACTAGCTAATCTTATCTTGGGACTGATTATGCAAAAATTCTTGCACCATATGTCATTATCCTAGAAAAATTTTTATTGGCAAATTCATTTAAACTTTTCACATTCCTTTCTAAAAAAATTAAGTAATTTTATTTGTAGAATTAAAAGTAATGCTAGTCTAAAATACATATAAATTGTAACAACGATAGCATTTTATCACTGATGTTCACATCTGAAACTTCTTCAGGGTTACTTCTAAGACACTACAATTGTTTTTCATGAAAATGTCATAAGCTTTGATAGCAAAAGGAAAATGTTTCACAAATTAAAGGAAGATTTTCATTACCAAATTTGTCAGCACATCTGTTGCTTAAATTACGTTCAATAGGGTGATTTTATTTTCAAGTTCAAAGCACTTCCAACAGGCAAAATAAATGATGTTTCTACCCTCCCAGATGATATCCACATTTATTATGAACAAAAACAAACTCTAAATCACTTGGGACCATAACATACTTTATTTTTTGTTCCTAGTTCACTCTCATATATACTACAAACACATTTCCAAAGTAACTTTAAGAATAATTATTTTTCTGACCTTTTTATTAAGAAATAAAGATACACAAATTGTATTAATCTAAACTCCTCTTCAGGGCCTCCCCTGGTGGCGCAGTGGTTGAGCGCTGGGCTGGGAAGCTGCCCGCAGCCTCTGCAGCACCGGTTTGATCCCCAGCTATTGGCAAGGGTCCCACATGGTGTGACAGACCTCTCCTGCTGCGCCCGATGCTCCCCTCAGCAGTGTATTTCGTCACTCTGCCTGTTCTGCTTCCCGCTCTGGCTCTGGTGAATTCCCTCACCTTCTGAGCTTCTGACTGTACCCAGTGCTTGTATAAACAAATAAATAAATCTTTAAAAAATAAATAACTAAATAAAAATAAACTCCTCTTCAGTAGTTGTATTTTTTTTTTATTGCTTCTTAGATAATGCAAAGTCAACCCTAACTGCTATCACAGTTTGTATACAAATAAGTCTACAAAGGAGTTCACCAACAATAGTTTATTTTTAGAACTCTTGAAGACTGCTATGTTTACAATGATCAACACCAGATATAGTTCCTACATTATATTTCTTCTATTTGAATAAGTACCAGGAGAGTTTCTGGATTGAAAAGAACTCAGAAATTATAACTTATTCAAAAGGAATATTCTGGTAGGCACTATGCATTTGAAGTGAGTAGTCATATCTGAGAGGATGGAATTTTCTTGAATTCTTAAAAATGCCACCATATTTTTTATTGTTATTCTCCATGACTCCAATTCTTGTATGCCTTCCTGCATTTTATGGGGATTCAGATGAATAATGCAGTTGAATTATTTTATATTGTTTGACATACGATTTTGGTAATTAGTGAGAAGGAATATATTAGATCTAATTAATGGTCACTTGCAAAAAGTTCCTTTTTTTTTCTTTAAGTTCAACTTTAAAGTTTGGTAGCTCCCAATTTAGTTTAAATTCTAAATATTTAGGAGTAAAATTTACTTAAACCTTTACATTATTCTAACATCTCACATATAAAAAATTCACAAAAATCCATGTAATTAGTACTATTGGTACATATTTTTTCATATTTGAGAGAAATGACATTAGCAAGATTAATTTATTGCTTTTAAAATGACTAGAAGTATTTTATTGTTAATAATGAAAGTCCTCTATTGAAACGGAAAGAAATAAATTTCTTTTAGAACAATATTTATATCATATTCTTCCCAACAATTTTTAACCTTACCATTTATTTATTTATTTTTCTTATTTACTCATGTGAATAGTGTCCAATTTAGGAAACCACTTTCAAATTTGAGATTTAAAAAGTATATTCATATTTTCTTCTAAGACTTTCATAGCTGTATCTTCTATGGTTAATTCTTCAATCCTTTTTGAGCTATTTTTTGTATGTATGGAGTCATGTTCATTTAAACATTGTATAGCCTATTGTGACTCCTCCAAATTTACCTTTTTCAATGCTATTTATTTATTTATTTAGCTATTTAGGATGCTTTGTAAATTGACATTTATTAACTACATAATAGTATAAAAGAAACAATTACTATGTGACACTTGACTTCCAAATAGAATACTTCAGGATAAGACTCTAGGTTGTTTTTAACTGAATAAGATAGCATATCCATACTTGTAATTAAAGGTTGTGGATGATTTCCATTGTAGTTACATTAAAGCAGTTTTTATTTTATTTTATTTTATTTTATTTTTGCCAAATTCAATTTGATTATATATTCTAAATGGTTTGTTTACTCTCTGGCTTTTTTATTTTATTGGTATTATTCAAGAAGAACTTGCTATGTTTATTTTATTATATTTTTCATGTAACAGGTAATTTTTGATAATTGATGAAATATTTACACTACTGTGTGACTTTTATGATTACAACCTCACATTTTACAAATGTATGATACCATATCATGCTACCACCAAATTTGTAACAACCCTCCAAAAACATACAATTGAATCCCCTCTATCCATTGCTCCCACTTCCAACATCTTTCCTCTATGGTAACCACCATTTTGTTGTCAGAGACTAAGGATTGTTTTTGTTTTGTTTAATCATTTGCTTTGTTTCTTTGTATTTCACATATGATCAAAATCATCATATATGTATCTTCCTCCTTCAGACTTATTTCATTTAACATGATTGCATCAAGTTCTGTAAATGTTATTACAAATTGAAGTATTTCATTTTTATTTTTTTAAGATTTATTTATTTTTGCATATAAGAGCTGCAGTACAGGCCAGAGGTGTGGGGGGTGAGAGGATTCACCAGAGACAGAGTGGGGAGCAGAACAGGCAGATTGACTGAAGTACACTGCCAAGGGGAGCAGTGGGCGAGTGAGGAGAGGTCTGCTGCGCCACGTGGGTTGCTCCCTGGCTACCCAGGGATCGAATTTGTGCTGCAGAGGCTGCAGACAGCTTCATAGTTTTTGTCATAACCCTTTGTGCAACCATGGAGACCCAGGATTTCCTCTTTTTTATAGCTGAGTAGTATTTCATTATGTATATTCCACTCATCTATCAATGAGCACTTTGGTTGTAACCATATCTTGTTATGGTGAATAATGCTGCACTAAACATAAGGTGTGCATATCTTTTTGAATTAGTGTTCCTGTTTTAATTTATATACTTTCAAGTAAACTTTAGGTTGAAATTACATCTGAAGTATAGGTGTTACGGCAATGTTTTAGCCAGAAATTAGCGCTGTCTTGATTAATTCTGAGTTCCATACAAAATGTGCAGGAGCACTCATTAACAACAAGTCTCGCCATGAACTCCTTGAATATATGTATAGATCCTTATTCAATTGCCTAGACTGCTGGAAACATAAGGGATTAAAGGATGGGAGTAAATTGAAAGTATTCATATTTTCATACCTATTTAAAGTGGATTTAAATCAGGAAATGATGTTGAAAGAGAATCTAAATTTCTAATTTCTTATTCTGCTTTCACTTTATGATATGGAGTGGAAAGGCTATCTAAATTTCTAAAATGGAATAGAGGTAACTGATGCTGTGAAGGTGAAATAGAAAGAGAATTGTTAATCTCAGAAAAGATTGTTATCCAGAAGACTGTGTTTCAATAAGTCAGATCAGATTCTTATTTATAATAAGTTATGTAAGCAAAACTGGGAATTTTTAAGAAAATGATGTCAAAATGGACAAAAACAAACTATTATTAAAAAGATATAATCCATGAACAAGAAAATTCCACAATACCTAGTTAAAAATAAAAAAAAAAATTCCACAATACCTAAACATGTAGGGTGAAAGGATTCTTACTTGAATGACAAAGAGTAAAAAATCAGAGAAGTAAATTTAAATCAGAGATGTCAGAAGGAAAAAAATAAATTTCTGAGAGTATAGGTAAGACATACCTGGAAGTTCTAATGTGCATAAAATATTAGTATAAATTAAAGTAAGGAAATAATAATAAAAATAGAAAAAAATACATAGCAGGAGGAAACTATAAGTGTGTAGATTGAAAGAGAGCTTTAACATTAATAAAATAATACTCAGGGTAGTATACAATTGGCTAAACATATTCAATTTCAGGAATCTCCCTGGTGGCACAAGTGGTTGAGTCTTGGCACTATCAATATATCTGCAGCCACTGCAGCACAAGTTTCAATCCCCAGCTAGGGAGCTAATCCACATGGCTCTGCAGACCTATCCTGTCTAGTTCACTGCTCCCTTCAGCAGTGCATTTCAGTTCAATCTGCCTGTTCTGCTCCCCACTATGTCTCTGGTGAATCCTCTCACCCCCCGCACCTCTGGCCTGTACCCCAGTTCTTGCATGCACAAGTAAATAAAAATAAATTTAAAAAATATATTAAATTTCAAGAATATATAGAAAAGCCCAACTGCTCACTCCTAGATTGGTTCACCCACCAGAACACCAGCTGAGGAAGAACCACAGCTAAGCTAGGCACTTGACTGCAGTCCTACAAGACTCAGCCTGCCCAATCATACCCACAACAGTGAGGACTGCATTGGGGGAAGATGTAGAACCAACTGGCCTTCCATGCACCATCCAGGAAGACCCATTACCAACCACTTAGAACAGTGAATCCGCAGAACTGTAAGGGGGATGAGTCATGCCCCAAAAAATCTTCACCTTCTAGAGGAAGAACAAAACAAGTAGCCAAATGAATCCTCAGGGGAATAATAAAACATAGAAAGACAACAAATCTCTAGAACCCTAAAAGTAAAATCAATGAACATAAGATAGAAAATGAAGTTCTCAATAAGATAGCAATGGAGATTCAGGATATATAAAAATAGAGTAACACAAGATATGAAAAATTCAGGAAAAAGGTACTGAAGGAGAAAAAATATAATGAAAGAACAAATCAGTGTCCTTGAAGATGCAAATAAACAAAGAAACTGTGTAGTAAAGGAAAGAGAAAAACAAAGTAAAAGAAACTGAAGAAACATTCTGAGAATTATCCAACTTAATGAGGAATTATAAGAATAACGGGACTAGCACAAGGAGAAGAGATAAATAAATTTAAAACACTTTAAGAAATAATAAAGGAAAACTTCCCAAACCAAGAAAAAGTAATAAAAGTACAAATCAGAAAGCTAGCATAACCCACAGTATGTAAACAAAATGAGACATACACCAAAACATATACTAGTGAATCTTCCAAGAGTTCAAGACAAAGAATATTGAAGCAGGTATGGGGGGAGAAATGGATAACTTATAATGTATTGGAAGTCTTAATTTGAACAATTTGGGAAGAGAACAACATAAATAAATTTCAAGTCAGAAAAGAAGCAAAGCTTTAATTATTTGCAGACAACAGGATAATACACATAGAGAACCTTACCAGTTCAGCAAAGTAGCAGACTACATAATCAATACACAAAATAAATTATCTTCAAGGCCTCCCTGGTGGCATGGGGGCTAAAACACAGTATTAAGGAGCTATCCACAGCCACTGCAGCATGAGTTCAATTCCCGGCCAGGGTGCTCACCCACATGGTACAGCAGACCTCTCCTGACTCGCCCAGTGCTCCCCTCAGCAGTGTATTTCAGTCAATTCACCTGTTGTGTTCCCCATTCCATCCCTGGTGAATCTTCTCATCCCCCACACCTCTGGCCTGTACTCCAGTTCTTGTATGCATAAATAAATAAATCTTTAAAAAAATTGTCTTCCTTTATAAAAACAATGAGATAGAAGGAAAGAAATTAAGATAGTGATCCCATTTACAATCATACAAAAGTTAAATTATGTACCTAGGAGTAAACCTAACACAAGAGATAAAATATTTATACAATGAAAGCTATAAAGTATTTTAAAAGAAATAGAAGACACAAAGAAATGGAAAGATACCCCCTACCTATGGATTGTAAGAATGAATATTGTCAATTTGAAGGTCCTTCCCAAAGCAATATATAGATTCAATGCAATCCTAGTAAAAATTTCAATGGTATTCTTTAAAGAGACAGAATAAACATTACAGAAATTCATAAGGAACAACAAATGACCCCCAAATATCCAATGGTATCCTGAAAAATAAATGTGGAAGAATGGTGGTATCACACTTCAGACTTCAATCTATATTATAAAGCTATTAATAAATTAACATTGGACTGAAACACAAAGAGACACACAAATAAATAGCATAAAATGAAGACTTAAGAAAAAACTTACACTTGTATGAAAAGTTAATCTATGGCAAAGGATATAGAATATACACTGGAGCATGGAAATCCTCTACAATAAATTGTCTTGGAAAAACTGGATGTCACATGCAAAAAAAAAGTGACACTAGACCACTTTCTCAGATCATATACAAACATCAAAGCTAAATGGATAAAACACTTGGATGTAAGATCAGAAACCATCAAATACATAGAATAAATCATAAGCAGAACACTCAACATATGCTTCTGTGATGTCTTTGTGGATTTGTCCCAGCAGCAAGGAAAACAATAAATGATATAAAAATCAGACTACATAAAATTAACAATGTTTTGCATAGTAAAACATACTGTAACTGAAATGCAGAGATGCCCTACTGAATAGTAGAAAATATTTGCACACCATACATCTAACAAAAGACTGATATCAAAGATTTACAAGATCTCATACAACTTAATAAAAAAGAAAACAACACAATTAAAAAACTGAGCAGATTTAAATAACCACTTCTCCACAGAAGTCACATAGATGGCAAACAGGCATATGAAAAATGTTGAATATCACTTATTGTCAGGGAATTACAAAGCAAAACCACAATGAGCTAACACCTCGCACATATGAGAATGACTGATATTAAAAAGACTACAAACAAGTGCTGGTGAGGTATGAAGGAAAAGGAACCCTTGTATATTGTCGGTGGGGATGCAGACTGGCTCAATCCCTATGGTAAACACTATCATGTTTCTTAAAAAAATAAAAATGGATCTGCCACATGATCCAGCAATTCCACTTTTAGATATTTATTGAAAGAATATAAAAACACTAATTTGAAAGGAAATTTACACTCCCATATTTTATTGCATCATTGTTTACAATACCCAAACTATGGCAATGACCTAGGTTCTGACATGTAGATGAGTGGATCAAGAAGATGTGATATTTATTCACAATGAAACATTATTCAGCAACTCATACCATTTGATGGATGGAAACAGAGAGGATTATGCTAATGAAAACTAACCAGTAGGAGAAAAATAAATACTGACTGGTGTCACTTCTGTGTGAAATACAGAGAAACCAAATAAAAGGTCAGAGAAAGACAAACTCTAAAAACAATCCTTGAAATTGAGATTTCCAAAGGGGGAGGAGGAGGGGTGAAACACAATGGGTTATGTTGTAGGACTAGGGGTGCCTTGGTGATGGAGTACAGCTGAGGGGAGAAATCCTGTACTTCCGAAACACTAACAAGGATATAAATGAATGATACTTATATTTTACAATGGTTTGGTTTTTAAAGAATTGTTCAGTATAATGATATTATATATATTATATATATTTTTTTACAATTTCAGGTATTTTTGAGATTAATGGTGGTAGGCCTCTTGTGTGTCAACAATGTTAATTATCATCTGTGCATGATTTTACATACCTTGTGGAGTAGATACTAGTATTATCTTCTCACATTTTAGAAGCTCAGGCAGAGAAGATTAAAAAAAAAAATCTGTCAAAATTCATTTGTAGGCAAACATTTGATTGCTGCTTCTTAAAGTTTACCATGCTATTAACCTCCTCATACATTGTTTTAATGTTACTTCACATATAGAAATGTTAAACCATATTTTGTATTTTAAAAAAAATGACAAATACTTTTATTCCTGGGATAAATTCCTCTTTTTTTAAGCTTCTTATTCAGTCTTCCAGATTTAGACAACAATTTATTTAATGTATACATTATAAAAATAACCCTTCTTTAATCATTATTTGATATCATTACTGTATTTTCACTGGACATGGTTTTTTTTAATTATTTATTTTATTTATACAAGCACTGGGTACAATCAGAAGTGCGGGAGGGTAAGAGAATTCACCAGAGCCAGAGCAGGGAACAGAACAGGCAGACTGACGAAACACACTGCTGATGGGAGCAGCGGGCAGCAGGAGAGGTCTGCGTGCATGCCATGTGGGACAATCGCCGGGGGCCGGGGATTGAACCAATGCTGCAGAGGCTGCGGGCAGCTTCGCAGCCCAGCGCTCTACCGCTGTGCCACCAGGGGAGGCCCCTGGACATATTTTCTGACAGAATTGTGGGCTTGTCAATAGCACTCTGGAAAACAGGGATAGGTGGAATTTTCAGACCAAATATATGAGGAATTTTGGAAGATATAAAATAACTGGAATTATAATTATGATGAACCTAGTATAATTGTAGTAACCTGACATCAATCACAAGCATTATGAATTTAGTTAAATATAGAACTTCTTTCCATCATTAGATATTGGTAATCATCTTAATGTTCTGGGAATAGAACCTTGGAAAGAGGAGGACTCTCCTCTTGATTCATCAGAAATTAGAAAAAGCATGTGGTTGCCTGCTCCAGATTCACAAAATATTGGTCCAAACATTTTCTGTAAGGACATCTGTAAGGAACCTCAGAGGAAACTTCACCTTGCATAAAGGAATGTGATATTTCAGATTTTAGAACATGGTAAAACAAAGAATTAACAGTAAAATATCTCACCTCCTAGAAAAGTATCATACTAATTCATTCTTTATTGTCTTGTTTTCTACCATCCCAAAAACATCATTAGGAGGTCTACATGTGAATCATGAAGAAAAATATTTTCACTAATTTTTTCACTCAATAGAATGTTTGGTCATTTTCTTTTTTTTAAGATTTATTTATTTATACAAGCACTGGGTACAGTCAGAAGCATGGGAGGGTGAGAGAACACACCAGAGCCAGAGCGGGGAGCAGAACAGGCAGACTGATGAAATACACTGCTGAGGGGAGCAGCGAGCATGGCAAGAGAGGTCTGCATGCCATGTGGGACCCTGCCCAGTGGCTGGGAATTGAACTGGTGCTGCAGAGGCTGCGGGCAGCTTTGCAACCCAGCGCTCAACCGCTGCACCACCGGGGAGGCCCTTGTTCATTTTCTTATGAATGCAGCAAATCTTAAATAGAAATATAAAATCATGAATCAACTGACACTGATCAAAATTCAGCAGCTAGTTAAATGATTAACCAAATAAATGAAGAAGAGCTTTTACTGTTATAAGAAAATAGGGAGGATGTGTACAAAAGGAAAAAAAATCAAGAAGACATGCCTACAGTACACATACACATATATATATATATATATATATATGTGTGTGTGTGTGTGTAACAAAAAAAGGAACCCAAGGGAAAATTTTTATGTTAAAAAGTATCAATTACAAAAATTGTAAAACAAAAATGATATTTCTGAAAAAGTGGATTATAAATGGGGAGAATCAATGGAAATAATTAGAATTGGAGTAATAAACATAATTTAATATTAAGACATATTATTTTGGGCCTCCCCTGGTGGCACAGGCGGTTGAGCACAGTGCTGTGAAGCTGTCCTCAGACTCTGCAGCACCGGTTTGATCCTGCTGGCCCCCGAGAATCCCACATGGCGAAGCAGTCCTTTCCTGTCGTGCCCACTGCTCCCCTTAGCAGTGTATTTGGGTCGTCTGTCTGTTCTGCTCCCCTCTGGCTCTGGTGAATCCTCTCACCCTCCTGCGCATCTGGCCTGTACCCCAGCTCTTGTATGCAAGAATACATAAATCTAAAGAAAAAAGAAATTTTACAAAAAAGACATACTATCTAAAAAGAATTATATGATACATGCAAGGTATATGATAAATGAATAACATGATAAATGATTTTTTAAAAGCAAGAAAATACAATTATATTGGAAAGAAGGAAACTCAGAGCAGCCATACAAGAGAACTAAATCCCTAAGGAAAGATTTAGTGCTCAATATGTGTCAATTAAAATTTAAGAGAGGGCCTCCCTGGTGGAGCAGAGGTTGAGCGCTGGGCTGCGAAGCTGCCACAACCTGTGCAGCACCTGTTCGATGCCCAGCCACTGGCGAGGGTCCCACATGGCGTGCAGACCTCTCCTGTGGTGCTCGCTGCTCCCCTCAGCAGTGTGTTTCGTCAGTCTGCCTGTTCTGCTCCCCGCTCTGTCTCTGGTGAATTCTCTCACCCTCCTGCTCTTCTGACTGTACCCAGTGCTTGTATGAATAAATAAATAAATCTTTAAAAAATATATATATATATATTAAGGGAAATATTGATAGAGTAACAAGAACACAGACAATCTTCTATGAACTTCCGGAGATGAAGGAAGACAACGAGTTAATTGTTAATTAATAATTGAAAAAAAAGAATCATTAAAAAAAGAAAAGATTAGCCTATTACCAAGCAAATTCACTAAGGCGGTTATAAAAGTGATAAAAATCCATCAGAAAACTTATTTTAATGTACTATCCTACATTTCCAGTCAGTTTTCATTCAAGTGTGATTTTAAGTTCTATGGTGCCTCAAAAAATATCACAATGCACACATTTTGAACTTAAAAATAAATTTCTCAATTGTATAACAGTGCAAATAATAAACAATGAATAATTATTTAGAAAAATAATAAAGGCAGTCCTAAGATGAAATTGCAATAAAGACAAAAATATATCCAAACTAATTACCTTTACTACTTGTCTAACTATAAAGTTTGTTTCATTATAAAGAGTTAGGAAATATGTTCTACACTTTTCCCTTGCAGATATTTGAGTGAAAAGAGAAGTAAAATACTTCTCAGAAGCTTGTCTACATTCATTTTACCCTATAAAGAGTTTCCTCAATATTTAATATTTAATTTAAGACTGCTGGTATGTTTCTTGTGAGAATGGAATTATTTTTGAAGTACATTAATAAGGCAATTAAGCAAGGCTAAACCTAGAACTGAGCAATGGTTCTGAATATTAAGAAGCTGGCAGAGCGTGAAGATGAGAGATAAGGAGAGAGAGGTTTTTTTTTTTTTTTTTTTTTTTTTGGTGTGTGTGTGTCTATAGAAAAGCCAGAATCAAATCAAAGAGTAAATTATCCTACATAATTTTTTTTAAAGATTTGATTTATTTTTTTATTTATTTATACAAGTACTGGGTACAGTCAGAAGCGCAGGAGCGTGAGAGAATTCACCAGAGCCAGAGCGGGGAGCAGAGCAGGCAGAAGAACCAAAGCACACTGCTGAGGGGAGCAGCGGGCGGCAGGAGAGGTCTGCGCGCCATGTGGGACGCTCCTCCGGTGGCCTGGGAGCAGCCAGGGATCAAACCAGCGCTGCAGAGGCTGCGGGCAGCTTCGCAACCCAGTGCTCAACCGCTGCGCCACCGGGGAGGCCCACCTACACATATTTTAATACTTCATATGAGAGATAGTACCTGTGTATGAGATGATGCAGAACTTCAGAAGCCCTCAATTAATAAGGCAATTCGTACTCTGGACTAACCTGCAGTAAAACATAGAAGACTCCATTTCAGGAATACCAGAATGATAGGAATCAGAAAGTCTGCCCCTTAGCACTCCAACAGAGTGACATCTATCACACAGAGTTCAACCAGATTTAATTTGAATCACAAGTAACAGTATAAAGTTAGCAAACATACAAGTTACCTTTTTTAATAAGCTTTAAAAACAGATTTTTGATAATCTGACTATGAAAATTAATGCATTTGTTAAGGATATTTGTAAAATGAAAAAGGCATGCTGTATGAATGAGAGACATAAGCATAACCATCATCCCCAAACTGTATATCAGGAAGTGAGAAAAGGAAATATTTCTCTATTTTCCTGTCTTGCAGATACTAAATAATTGATGACAGTGTTAGAAGAAAGTACAGATTGATAAGTATTTGTAAAATATGGAAGGAGTCAACTAAGAGAATAAATTTCACATCCAAAATACAAAAAAAAAAAAAAAACAAACTTAAAAGTAAAATGTAACTTAACTGAAAAACAGAGACATTGGAAAAGTACACTATATACTAAAAATTTAAATAAGTGCAAAATAAAGATATGCATAATTCTTTAGCTTAAAGACAAAGAATGTGCTTTTGAAATTTTAATAAGACCAAAGGCACATGTTTAATGTAATAGCTGCATTTCAACCATAGAAAAACAAGCATGAGAGGAAAGAAGTGCAGAGTTGATATATAAGGACCCAATAAGCATATATCACTGTAGATTTTTTATTGTGGTAATATTGGCTTATAATTGTGTCTAAGAGGTTTCTTTTTTTTTCCCCATTCAAATAGGATAAAAGAAGAATAAAGCAAAACAAAAAATTGTATTTAACTCCAAAATACTAAGAGACATTTTCTTCAGTATGTCAAAATACATAAGTGTTTTTCCTTTCCTTTCATGATACTTTAGAAGCTTAAAATTAACCTGCCTTATTAGTTATTTTCATTTTCAAAATGAATAAGAAAGAATGAAAGAAAAAGTGGATGCAGGAAGGAGGGAGAGTAGGAAAAGCCCAATTATTACTGATGTGTGTGGTTAGTCTTCCTAAGCCTCACTTTTCAAAACTGGGCATTAATTTTGTGAGGAATCAAAGAAACAAGAAGAATAAAACAAAGGCATCCCCTTGACACACTCTCTGGTCACACAATTTGGTGCTGAATTTCCTTAAACTCCTGTACTTTGAGTAATTTGCTTGAGGCCCTATGAATTCACATAGGGGTAATACATGGTAAATCAGAAATAGCATAGTTAACAATTTATACACATGACTTTTTTTTCTGTTAAAATTAAATGTAAAGGTTTATGGTATTCAATAAACTTTTTTCATGCCTTAATATTTTCATTACAGAATTCTGCATTCTTTCTTTCTATCCCATATTCTCTACGAAATAATTCAGTATATAAATCTAATACTGTTTTATTTTATTTTTTAAAGATTTATTTATTTATGCATACAAACACTGGGGTACAGGCCAGAGATGTGGGGGTGTGAAAAGACTCATCAGAAAAAGCATGACGAGCATAACAGACAGATGTGCTAAAATACACTGTTGAGGGGAGCAGTGGGTGAGATGCTGCATCTTCATTAAGCAAGTCTTCATTAAGTAAGCTTCATAGTGCTGCATCTTAACACCTTGTGCCACCAGGGAGGCTCCTGTTTTATTTTTTATAATAAATAAAACATTCTGTTAAATACATGAAAGAAATGCATTATAATAATATTACAAATTAAGCACAATACAAATTATACAGATAAATCGGCTAAAAATCAGAAATTAATATTTCAGTCACTGTTAAAGATAATCAGCAAAAGAGCTTAGGAACTAGTCAAGTATATTTATCTACTATAGATAGATTGGCCTTGTGCAGGTAATATCCCATGGAGTCAAGAAGTTCGGCATCTCACCTATCACATAAGATAAATGTTCAAGGTGTGTCCCCTGTGTGCACTTAACAGCTTACTATGTTGAGTTGGCAAGGTAGGTTATTGACTTGGCCTGGCTATGTTGGGGTGAATAAGAATAGCCACAGCATCACTATAACGGGGAGGAGTTACAAGTCCAGACTGACAGTTGCATCCTTCTATAACAGCACTGTGACACATCATTAAATTGCCTGGGTACAAGGAGCTTTCAGAGGGGCTTATCTATAATATCTAGAGGACTGGAAGGAGGGTTTCAAGATAGTGCTCACCTACACTGGTATTAGCAAAGTTGAGTGTGTGAGATTGCCAAAATAGCACCCACCAATGTTTCCAACATGGGGAAGTTCCCCAAACTTTCTGCCTTTCAGGCAGATGCTGTAAGGTAAGTGGGAGATATTCATCTGTGGTTCAGGTGCTTTTCAGAATGATGAACATAGGGTAAATTATTGTCAGACTTTTCTGTCCTCCCACCATTAGGGTTGCATGCCTGATGGCGGGCAGCTGCATTTTTTACATTGTTATATTCAGATTCTATGGACCATGGCTGCAGTATTGGTATTTGCAAAGAGAAGAGCAGCAGGAAGAAAAACGAGCAGAGAAGCAGAGGTCATGAGACAATGCCAGAGAACCCAGTAAAGAGTGGAGATTCACTAGGGGCAGAGGTCTGCCAGCCTCCTGGACCCTGGAACCCCTGCCTGCAGTGTACCCGGTTGTCATGCAAAGTTCAATAAAAGCCTTAAATAGCCACTTAGGGCTTCAGGACTCTCCTTTACTTATCTGCTCGGATCATAGAGAACCAGCTCTGTACCTTCCTGGCACTACAATGAATGATATTTTTCTGGGTCACAGGACAAGTGAGTGTGAATGTGAGTCCTTTCAGGGTGGTTTCTCCATTCCCTGTAGGTCCTTGTTTTTTCCTGGGCATGTTCCCACAGACCCTCAATGTTGTGCTTGGGACTAGTGTCCAATGCAAAGGATCAAAGAGCTTGGGTATCTGGGGGCAGGATACAACTCTCCCTCCTGTTCCCCAGGGTAAATTTAAATCTCTGCACCTTCTGGATCTCACTCCATGCAAATTGCTACGTCCAGGGTGGGGTTTCTTCCGCTGTAAGAATGCATGTCTGTCTATACTACCCATCTTAGTTTTGCTTTTTCCTGCCTTCCTGATAAAGATAGCTGTGCCTGGCTCCCACAAGACTGTACACAGAACCAGGAGCAGTCATGTGTGCATACTCTACACAAACTACTCCTACACCCATCCCTATTTTAAAAAATGTATAATTGGGTTAAAATATGTATAACACAATATTTATCATCTTTACTCTATTCCAGGTGCCCTATTCCAGGTGCCCACCATCAGGCATGCATTCAGGACCTCAAGGATCTATCATCTATCCTGATGGCGAGAGGGCAGAAAAGCCTGACATTTTTCCTTACCCTACAGTCCACCCCCTCAGGGTTTTCTGCCATATAGTCTTCATATGTACAATTTTCTTAGCAAACATAAACAATGCAACATGGCCCACAAAAGCAAATACATCACAATATAACAACAAAATACAACAGAACACAAATAAGTCCAGGCAGGGCACCAACCTAGTGGCAAAAGACAATTATTGGTACCAGCAGATGAGCCACCAAATCTGCTGTCGAAGGCACTGCTCATACGAGGGAGGGGAATCACTCATGGCATCTACTGTCACACACCAGGAGCTGTCAGGCTTCCTGACCTTCTCTGGCTGTAGTCTCGGCTACAAGCCTCACACCGCATCCACCCCCAGGATGCACTCACTCTGGGACTGGTGATTCCATTCTGTTGGGGATAATCGCCAACCCTCAGGGTTTCTGTCTGCAGTTGCTCCAACACTCGGCTTTCATAGCCACCAATGCGAATCGCAGACCCCTGCGCTCAGGCCAACCCACTGCACATGGGTCAGGGATCCTTGGATACAAACTCTACATTCAGCTTGGGCTCCACCCCAAGCCACGTTCCCCACCCATCCCCTAAGGACGGGTTCCTCAACTCCTCACCCTCACTCGACAACGAGCAGGGCATCACCCAGAAGTGATTTTAAGAGACTCACTCACTGGTCTTCAGCATACCCAGGCTGCTTAACAGCCACTCAGGGTTTCTCACTTAGCATCAATACCAGCTTTTGCCTTCTCAGTTGGCTTTTCTCCTCTGCCTAGTTGCTGGGCATACACAGGCTGCTTTTGGCCATCAAGGCCCACTGGCCACGCCCAGATTCCCATCTCCTGGGATGCACAAACAATAGCATCCTCCCAGGGTCCCAAAAACTTAACTTGCCAAGATTCCTCTGCCTTCTGGTGGGATTGTCAGTCCAAGTCCATCAGTCCAAGTCCATGAGTCCAAGTCCATTAGGCCTCTCCCTGCCATCAGCACTGGCGAGCTCCAAATCGTGGTCCTCTCTTCCCCGACGATTCTTGCTGCCTCGGGGGTCGTTGGCTGGTCCTCTTGGGCATCTCCTCCATGCGAGGTCTCGTCCTGCAGCTCCGGACCTTGTCCATCTCTTGTGCCACCATGATGCCTCCTGTGTCATCACAGGCAAACACAGTCTGTTACTCCTCAGTCGGTCTTCGGAGGGCTCCATACCCGTCTGCATGGATCATCTTGCCAACTTATGCCAATTGTAGAGGCAGGAATGGATACAGTGCAGGTTTTCTATGATCCAGCAGACCGGGTAAAGGAGAAGTCAGAGTTCTCAGTGGTTTTTGCAGGTCGTTTATTGAGATTTACCAGGTAGACAGCAGGCAAGGGTGCTTGGGGGCTGGGAGGCTGGCAGTCCTGCTAGACCCCAGCAAATCCTCACTCTATCTGGGCTCTCCCGTGATATCTGCTCCTGCTTCTTTGCTTCTCTCTTGGCTTCTCCTGGCATCCCTGTGGTGCCACCCTTAAAAGCCCAGTCTTAGCCCAGGTGAATCCCATCTACTTATGCCTACACCCTATTCCAGGTGCCCGCCATCAGGTAGGCATTCAGTACCGCAAGTATCCATCCTCTATCCTGATGGTGAGAGGGCAGAAAAGCCTGACATTTTTCCTTACCCTACAGAAGAGAAGCTGAAGACCTTCACAGAGACCTAGCCACTGCACCAGAGTCCACCCCTGCCTCTGACGTCACCTGAAAACAGCACCATAGGCCTCAGCCTGGTGTCTCAAAAAAACTCACAAAGAACTCTTAACAGTGATGTTTCTGATACCGCTTCTGGTGACTGATGGTGACCAGCACTACAAACTAGTGCTGTCCAGTACTGTTGACTGGTAACTGGCACCTTTGTGTCTGGGTCACCTTTTGAGAGCTGGTCACTACCTGTAATTGTTTGACCCGACTCCCCAGTGCTGTTGACTATTGGATGCTCTTTCTTCAGAGGTCAGCTGTTTATCCATTTTTTTTCCAGAGGTAGTGAAAAGGATTTCCTAAGCTAGTTCCTGCCCTGTTTTGTATTCTTTTTCAGAGTCTCCCAACCTACAATTCTGATAGTACCATTTTTAAGCCTAAGTGCCTGATTGAACTACATTTCACTGTAAGCTCATTCTTGCTCTCAATCTGAATAATTAACTAATGATTTGCACTTGAATCTGATTAGCTCATTTAGCTTGTACCTGATTGGTCCATGCTATTGATAAGATTCAGGTGCCAGCTATAAAAGGGAAAAACACTATGCCTGCGCAGACTTCACTTGTCCTGACCTTATGGCAGGTTCATGTGCTGGTGGACATAGCCAGAGCCAGGCTCAGTGGGGCCAGAGGCACTCTGCACTTAGTACCCCTTAAATGGGGCCAGGTTTAATAACATAGAAGGTCTGCAGCAACTCTGGGACACAGGTCCAACAGCTGATGCATTTTGGCTAAGGATTGCACTGGCCTCTCAATTACCTGCAATACCAAGGAGCTTCAGCACCAGAGTTGGCCTAGTGGGGCCCCATGCTCCTCCCTGAATCCCTGAACCAGGGACCACAGCTTGCTCCATCACAGGGCAACCTTGCCACCACAATTCCAAGTGGGGTTGCATGCCCTGAAGTGGTGTGCCAGGAGAACCACAGCTGCCTTCCAACACTGCTGGCATCTGTCAATATCCTCCACCCCACTAAAATGCCTGCCACCCACTGTCACTTCCTGAGCCCTATAGAGTTGGGAGAGCTCTGATGCTCAAATCTGGCTAGTCCTAGGGAGGCCATCAAGCCTGGCCTACTAAGATGGGCCTCTAGAGCTGTTCCACAGTCTCCATCTGCAGGATGGCTTGGGTGTTGCCCAGAGGCAATGCTCTGGATGACCTGAGGGAAACTCCTGCTGCTAACACCCCTTAGGATCTCTGGTACTCAAGCGTAGCTTTGCACCAAGAAAGGGACTCCCCACAGGCAGCCTGCTCTGGTGGTGGGTAGGAATTCCCACCAAGGTTGCCATTTTCGGATTTAAGCTAATGTTTAAACATACTGCTTTTTTTAGAAACCACTGCTGCAACCCAGCCTCCCAGGTACATCTGCTCAGGTGGCAGTCTGTGTCAAAGAAAGCTATGTTTTTTTGTATGTTGATTTTGTAGACTGCCACTTATTATATTCATGTATCATTGCTAATAACATCTTTAATAATAATTTATTCTTTTATATGTAGTGACATTAGTTTCTCCCCATCAGATACTGTCAGTTCAGGGTACCTGCCACCAAATCGCCCATAGCCCACCACCATAGTCCATTATGTTAATGACTTTTTGATGGCATCTTTAGGATTTTCTGTATATCATATCACATTGTTTACAAATATCGATAGTTTCACTTCTTCTCTTCCTGTTTGATTGATTTCCCTTTATTTCAGGTGTTTGTCTGATAGCTACAGCCAGAATTTACAATATTTTTTACCATTTAGTAATTTATTGTGATTATATGGTTTTTATTATAATAATGTAGATTCCTCTTTTTACTATCATGTTTAGAATTTTTATCATAAGTAGATTTTGAATCTTAGTGTTTTCTCTGCACCTATTGATATTATTATATGCTTTTTCACTTTACTTTTGTTGATATGGTGTATTACATTAATTAATTTATGAATATGAAACCATTATTGCATCTCTCAGGTGAATCTCACTTGACTATAATGTATAAATTTGTATAAAACTTGTGATATACTATTGAACTCAATCTGCTGGTTCTTGCTGAAAATACTTGAATCAATATTCAACTAGAATTTTGGACTATAATTTTTTGGGCTGCCTTTGTCTGGTTTTGGTATTAAAATATCGTGAAATATGCTAGAGAATTCCTTCTTGTATTTTTTAAAACAATTTGAGCAAGGTAATCATTAGTCCTTAAAAGTCTTGATAAAATTAATTTGTAAAGTCACCTGGGCTTCGAGTTTGTGTTTTGGGAGATTTTTGTTGTTGTTGTTATTGTTTGTAAGCAATTGTTGTGATCAGTTTATATGTTTCTTCCTGGGAAAATCTCGATAGATTATATTGACATAGCAATTTATCCATTTCTTCAAGCTTATTTATTGGCATACAATTTTTTAAACTAATCTCACATAATTATATTCCTGCACTTTCTCTTGAGATTCTATTTTTTTAATTAATTAATTTTAATAAAGTGTTTTATATGGTTGCTTGTATTTTGACAGTGTGGTTATCTCAGGGTGATCATCACAGCTTCCCCCAATCCTGTTATCATTCCTCCCTTTACCTCACTACTGGATGTCTCAGATCTACAGTCAGTTTTCAAGGATTAGTTTTAAAGTTTCTCTTTGACCATATTCCACAGAAGTAACACCATCTGGTGTTTGTGTTTCTCCTTCTGGTTTACTTTGCTTAGCATAATTCCTTCTGACTCCATCCATGCTGTTGTGAAAATCATATCATATTTTTTGATTGTTGAGTAGTATCCCATCTTCTTGAGCCACTCATCTGTTTGGGGGCACTCATCTGTTTGTTAGGTTGTTCAGTACCTTGGTATGGTAAATAATCCTGCAATAATCATTGGAGCTCAGATTTCCTCTTAAATTAGTGCATTGTGTTCTTTGGGTAGACACCTAAGAGTGGGATTGCAGATCCATTTTTCTCTCTTGTTGAACCTCCACACTTCTATCTATAGGGGCTGGACTAGTCAACATTCTCACTAACAATGTAAGTGATTTTTTTTTATACAGAACTGGGGTACAGGTCAGAGGTACATGGTGTGAGAGGATCTACCACTGACAGAGTGGGGAGCAGAACAGGCAGACAGACCGAAATACACTGCTGAGGGGAGCAGTGGGCATGACAGGAGAGGTCTGCTGCGCCATGTGGGGGAATCTCCTTAGCCATCCAGGAATCGAACCCATGTTGAAGAGGTTGTGGAGCTTCACAGCGCTGCACTCAACCCACTGCACCACTGGGGAGGCCCTGTAAGTGATTTCTTTTTCTCCACACCCTTACCAGCACTTGTTGTTTCTGGTTTTTTTGAATATGGTCCATTCTCACTGATCTAAAGTAATAGCTAACTATGATTTTCATTTTCATGATACCTGATCATGAACATTATATATATATATATATTCTTCTGACCATCAATATTTTTTCTTTGGAGAAGAGCCTATTTTAGTTCTCCTGTCCATTTTTTAAATTGGTTATTTTCTTTTTGTTGAGTTGCAAGAGCTCACTACAGATCTTTCATATCAGTCCCTTGTCAGTATATGATGTGTAAATATTTCCTGCCATCCATTAGAGTGTCTTTGTCTTTGATTACTGTTTCATTGGCTATTCAGAAGCTTTTTAGTTTGATGTCATCCCGAATGCTTAAATCCCACCCACCCCCCTTACTTCTGGGAATGAATCCACAAAAGTATTTTAGAAATTTATTTCATGGAGAGTCTTGCCTATGTTTTCTTCTATCTATTTTATGGTTTCAGGTCTTACATCTATGTCTATTACCCATGTTGAGTTTACTTTCATGTATGGTTTGAACTGTCAAGTTTAATTCTTTTGCATGTGGCATTCCAATTTTCTCAACAGTGTTTATGAAAAAAGAGTGTTCTTATTCCACTGTTAATTATTCACTCCTTGTCATAGATTGTCTGCCCACATATGTGTGGTTTATTTCTGGGTTCTCAATTCTGTGCCATTAGTCAGTGTGTCGGTTTTTGTGTCAGTACCATGTTGTTTTATTTATTATGGATTTATAGAATAATTTGAAGTCTGGCAGTATGATAACAACATTTTCCCCTTTTTATTCAGAAGAACTTTGAACATTTATGTGTTTTGTAGTTCCATATGAATTTTAGTAATATTTCTTCAATTTTCTGAAGAATACCATTAAGACTTTTACTGGAATTGCATTGAATCTGATAATTGCTTTGGGTAGTATTGCAATTTTGATAAAGTTGATTCTTCCAATCTGTGAGCATAGATGTCATTCCATTTCTTTGTGTCTTCTCTTGCCTAATCACTTTAGCTAGGACTTCTAATACTATATTGAGTATTGGTGACAGTGGATATCATTGTCTTATATCAGATCTTAGTAAAAATGATTCAAATTTTTCACCTTTCAAGATTATTTGCCATAGGTTTGTCATATATAGGTGTGATTTTGTTAAGATATGTCTATTTACCTCTACTTTTTAAAGAGTTTTTATCATAAATGGATGATAAATCACACCATATTCTTACTTAGCATCTTTAGATATGATCATATATTTATTTTCTCCCTTTGTGTTGATGTAATGAATTACATTGATTGATTTTTGGATGTTGAACCATCCTTGCGTTCTGTATAAATATCAATTATTCATGATATATAATCCTTTTAATATACTGTTGGATTAATTTATACTGTCCAGAGCTGTCCAGAGCATGCGCCATGTTGCGCATGCGTGCGATGAGTTAAGTTTCGTTTTACCGTTTCGCCTTCTGAGAAACCACTGCGTTTTCCTGTAAATCATGTGAGACTGGGAGGTATGATGGGAGGAGCTACCAGGGTATATGAAGAGAACCACGTGAGAGAGGATAGGATACTGTGAGAGGGTACTGCGAGAGGATACTGCGAGAGAGCAGAGAGAAGGCCAGGGAAAGTAGAAAGACAGGAAAAAGAAAGACATGGAAAAGTAAGAGAAGGTAAAGAAAAAATAAAGAAGCAACCGCTAGCGTCAAGTTGTCTCAAGCCCCTCATTTCAATCCTCAGCCCTTCTCTTTTCGTGCCTACGAATCCCGCGGGTCGGGACATTATACTAAGATTTTTGCATCTGTGTTCATTAGGTACATTGGTCTATAGCATTCTCTTTTTGTGTTGTCTTTGTTTGGTGTTGTTATTAGAGTAATGTTAACCTCATAAATGTTTTATAATAGTTTTGTCTTTCTCAGGTTTTTGAGAGTCTGAGCAGGATAGATTTTAGTTCATTTTTGAAATTTTGTTAGAACTTATTTGAAAAGTCATCTCATCCTGTTTTTTTTATTTTTATTATTATCATTATTATTAGGATATTTTTTATTATTGCTTCAATTTCCTTGCTTGTGGTTGGTTTGATCTAGCTTTCTATATCTTCCACTCAGTCTTGGATGATGTTATACTTCTAAGAATCAGTCCATCTCATCTAGGTTGTTGAACTTATTTGCATATAAATGTTCATAGTAATCTCTTATTGTCCTCTGAATTTTTTTGTGTGTGTGTCCTCTGAAATTTTGCAGTGCCTACTGTAACACTCCTATTTTGTTTTTGACTCTATTTATTTGAATTTACCCTTTATTTTCATAGTGAGTCTAGCTAGGCTTTTGTCTATTTTGTTTATTCTTTCAAAAAACTGTCTTCTTTTCATTTATATTTTGGATTGTCTTTTTAAATTTCTATTCTGTTTGTTTGTGCTCTGATTTTTATTTTCCCTTCCTTCTACTGCCTTTTCCCTTTTTCTTTTTAAAGTTCCTTGAAATGAGATCAGAGTTCTTCATTTGGGTTCTTCCTTGTTTCTTGATATAGTACTATATTGCTATATATTTCCCCTTTTTATTAATGTTGCTGTGTCCCATAAATTCTGAATGTTGTTTTCATTAAAATTTGTGTCAGGCCTCCCTGGTGGCGCAGGCAGTTGAGCACAGCACTGTCAATCTGTCTGCAGCCTCTGTAGTGCAGGTTCCATCCCAGCCCGATGGGGAGATCCCCATATGGCACAGCGGAACTCTCGTGTCTCGCTCGCTGCTCCTCTCAGCAGTGTATTTCAGTTTGTCTGCCTGATCTGTTCCCTGCTTCGTCTCTGGTGAATCTTCTCACCCTCATGCACATCTGGCCTGTACCCTAGTTCTTGTATAAATAAATCAATCTTTAAAAAAAAAAAGAAAGAAAATGAAATTTGTTTCAAAATATTTTTGGTTTTTTCTTTGATTCCTTATTGACCCTGTGCTCTTCAGTAGTGTGTTGTTTAGTCTCCAGCTATTAGCAGATTCCTCTGCTTTTTCTGTAGTTGAATATTACTCTTTGAGTTATTTAAGCTGAAATTATAAAAATAAATTAGCCTTCAAAAATCAAGAAAGATGCTTGGTAAATTTCAATCTTCATGAATTTCTTGATAATTCTCTTATGCTCCATTATGTGGTCAATTCTGGAGAACAATCCATATGCGCATGAAAGTAATGGGTATTTGTTTTTGTTTTAGGATGCATTGCCCTATAAATACCTATTAGTATAACATAGTCTATTTATTTATTTAGTTATTTAGTTATTTCTTTTTTTAAAAGATTTATTCATTTATTTATACAAGCACTGAGTACAGTCAGAAGTGCAAGAGGGTGAGAGAATTCACGGAGATGGAGCGGAGAGCAGAACAGGCAGACTGACAAAGTGCAATGCTGAGGGGAGCAGAAGGCGGTAGGAGAGGTCTGCACGCCTTATATAGTTATTTATTTTTAAAGATTTATTTATTCATGCATGCAAGAACTGGGATGTAAGCAAGCGGTGTGGGGGGATGGTGAGAGGATTCACCAGAGAGAGTGGGAGCAAAACAGCAGATACTGAAACACACTGCTGAGGGGAGCAGAGGGCAAGGCAGCAGAGGTCTCTTGCACCATGTGGGTTGCTCCCTGGCTAGCTAGGGATCGAACTCATACTTCAGTGGCTGGCAATAGCTTGATAGGGCTGCCTTTAAGCCCTGTGCCACCAGGGAGGCCCCTAATTTGTTATTTAAAGCAACTGTGATTAGTCCTGTATCATTAGTGTTGTGTGCAAAAATGTTCTCCCAGTCGGTGGGGTTTCTCTTTGTTTTGGTTATTGTCTCTTTTGCTGTGCAGAAGCTCTTTATTTTGATGTAGTCCCAGCTGTTTATCTTTGCCTTCACTATCACTGCTTTGGGTGATATGTCTGTAAAGATGTCTTTGAGGTCCATGTCATGTAGTGTTTCGCCTATATTTTCTTCTATATATTTTTTTATGGTTTCAGGTCTTATGTCTAGTTCTTTAATCCATTTTGAGTTGGTTTTTTTGTGCATGGTGTGAGGTAGTAGTCAAGCTTCATTCTTTTACATGTAGCGATCCAGTTTTCCCAGCACCATTTATTGAACAAACTTTCTTTTCTCCAGTGCATATTCTTTGCTACTTTGTCAAAGATTAGTTGACCTACTAATGATAGAGCTTCCATATGATCCAGCAATTCCACTCATAGGTATTTACCCAAATGGCACAGAGACATTAATTCCAAAGGGCACCTGCATCCCTATGTTTATAGCAGCACTATTTACAATAGCTAATGCCCAAATGCCAAAAATAAATGACTGGATCAAGAAGATGTGGTACATTTTTTCATATGCCTGTTGACCATTCGCAATTCCTCTTCAGAGAAGTTTCTTTTTAGCTCTTCTGCCCATTTTTTGACTGGATTATTTTCTTTGTTGTTGTTGAGTCTCATCAGCTCTTTGCAGATTTTTGTGATCAGTCCTTTATCATTAGTGTTGTGTGCAAAAATGTTCTCCCTGTCGGTGGGGTTTCTCTTTGTTTTTGTTATTGTCTCTTTGGCTGTGCAGAAGCTCTTTAATTTGATGTAGTACCAGCTGTTTATCTTTGCCTTCACTATCACTGCTTTGGGTGATGTGTCTGTAAAAATGTTCAACATCACTTGTAATCAGGGAAATGCAAATCAAAACTACCATGAGATACCATCTTACACCAGTGAGAATGGCACATATTAAAAAAAACTAGCAACAACAAATGTTGGTGAGGGTGTGGAGAAAAAGGAACTCTTCTGCACTGTTGGTGGGAGTGCAAACTGGTCCAACCACTATGGAGAGCTGTGTGGAGATTTCTGGACCTACTAAACATAGAGCTTCCATATGATCCAGCAATTCCACTCCTAGGTCTTTACCCAAAGGACACAGAAACGTCAATTCCAAAGAACACCTGCACCCCTATGTTTATAGCAACACTATTTACAATAGCTAAGCTTTGGAAACAGCCCAAATGCCCAAAAATAGATGACTGGATCAAGAAGATGTGGTACATATATACCATGGAATATTATTCAGCATTCAAAAAAGATAAACACATGCAATTTGCAGCAACATGGATGGTGCTGGAAGGGATCATGCTCAGCGGAATAAGCCAGAAAGAAAAAGAAAAATACCGGATGGTCTCACTCATAGCAGGAGTCTAGAAAACTTAAATAAGGGACCAGGAAAATGAATAACTATAAGAAAGTGAAAATCAAAATCAACAAAAAACTATGAACCAGAGACACTTTTTGGGGGATGGGGGGCGGGAGGGGAGGGATTGGGGTCAGAATGGGGGGGTTTGCAATTGTATGGGGAATATAAAAATAAAATTTATTGTTTAAAAAGAAAATAAAAAGAAGATGTGGTACATATACACAATGGAATATTACTCAGCAATCAAAAAAGATAAACACATGCAATTTGCAGCAACATGGATGGCACTGGAAGGGATCATGCTCAGCGAAATAAGTCAGAAACAAAAAGAAAAATACTGGATTGTCTCACTCATAGCAGGAATTTAGAAAACCTAAATAAGGGACCAGGAAAAAGACTAATTAATACAATGTAAAAATCAAAATCAACAAGCATCTATAAACCAGAGACACACTACAGGCAGGGAAGGGAAGGAGAGAGGAAGGACTAGGGTCAAAATAAGGGGTGGTGCAATTATATGGGGAATATAACCAAAATGAAAATGCATACATTGTGCAAAAAATGAAAAATGATATAAGAATTACATAAAATAAAATATTAAAAAAATGAAGCAATTGTATGTCTATTTTCTGTCTAGTTTATCTTTGCATTTGTCAGAATAGAATGTTAAAGTCTCCAACAACATATGTATTTTCTCCAATGTCTGTTTTTAGAGTTGTTATTAATTCCTCATTGTATTTCAAAACTCCTTTGTTTAGTGACTAAGCATTAATGAGTGTTATATGATGTGCTCTCCCTTTTATCATAACTCTTGTTATATCTAAGAGTCAGATAATTATTGACATTCTTCACTTTTTTAAAACGTCATCCTCTATTTCCCTATCTGTTTTTTGGCCCCATTTGCATCTTCAAGTTTATTGATTCAATATTCCATTTGTTTTATTCTACTTCCTTGGCTTCCTCTTGAGTTTTCATCTCCTTTACTGAACTTTCCACATTCTGCAGATCCATTGTTTTCTTTTTTTTAAAGATTGATTTATTTATGCATATAAGAACTAGGTGCAGGCCATACATGCAGTGGGTGAGAAAATTCACCAGAGACAGAGTGGAGAGCAGAACAGGTGAATCAACTGAAATACACTGCTGAGGGGAGCAGTGGGCCAAACAAGAGAGGTCTGCTGTGCCGTGTAGGTCATCTCCCTGGCAGGCGGATCAAACCTGTGCTGCAGTGGCTTGGACAGCTTCACAATTCTGTGCCACCAGGGAGGCCCCTGCATTATTTTCTTTAGTGTTTCAATTTTGATCTTCTGCTCATTGTGTTTATGATACTATTCATTTTTTTTGAATATCTTGTGTAATTCTGATCCTTTTATTTGTGTTTCCTTTGTATTCTATTCCTTTGAGTTTTTTTTTTTAATATAATAGCAATTTTCAATTCTGCATATGATAGAAAGAAAACCTCTTTCATGTTATTGTGGTTGAGTTCTGGAAGTTAGCTTTCAGTGGCATATTGTTCCCCTAATAACTTAAGAGGTCATTTGAAGTGTTCTTTCTCTCCATTGTTTGGTTACCTCTGCATTAATATAGTTGGGTCTTCTCCTGGATGCGAGTCCTCCCCCCTCACTGTTTTGGACTTTTTATCAGATATTGGTCTTGGTGACTGGGATCCTAGAGGGTTGGTATATGGTGGATGATCATGGGGCACACACAGTGGTTACAGTGTTTCAGCAGCCCTGGTGTTACTGTATAAGATTGTTCCGGTTCCTATTCACTACTGGAGGTGGGAAGATGGGGCTCAGGTTGCATGTGGCTGCTGGAGTGGCTCTAGGCCTCTGGGACCACACCTAGAGTCTCTTCCAGTCTGGAGTTCAGTCACTGGAGGTAGCCATATAGGATGTGAGCACATGTGTCAAAGGGGAATCTGTAGTTCTGGAACCACCTCCTGCTCCAATTTCCAACTCAGTCACCAGAGGCAGGCAGATGGGGCATGGAGCTAATGCAGTGGCAATAGGGGATCTGCAACTCTGGGGCAATGCCCAAAAGCTATTCCATGCTCCTGGTCACTCACTGAAGGAAGACAGGTGGGACTCTTGGCACATGGCCCTGGAGGAGCTCTGCTGTTTACTGATGTTTCCCTCTTCTTCCTGCTCCTCATCTATTCCTCCTCTTCCTGCTTTTTCTATTCCTCATTCTCCTCCGGCTCCACCGCACCAGCCCCCTCTCCCTTTCCCTTCCTCTCCCTCCTCTTCCTTTTTCTTTGTTTTTTATAAAGATTTATTCATCTATACATACAAGAACTGGGGTACAGGCCAGAGGTGTAGAGGGTGAGAAGATTCACCAGAGACAGAGTGGGGAACAAAACAGGCAGATTGAATGAAATACACTGCTGAGGGGCGCAGCAGATGAGGCAGGAGAGGTCTGTTGCACCATGTGGGTTAGCTCCGTGGTTGGGGATAGAACTCGTGCTGCAGAGGCTATGGATTGCTTCATAGTGCTGTGCCACCGGGGAGGCTCCCAAACCTTTTCTTTTTTCTTTGCCTAGCTAGGGGCTTATTTGCTTTGTTTTTCTTTTCAAATTACCAGTTTTTGCTTTCATTGACTTTTTGATACCTATTTTATTGATTTTTGTTCATATTTTTATTGTTTCCTTCTACCAACTTTGCATTTTATTTGTCCCTCTTTTTTTTTTCTTTTTTTTTTTTAATTTTATTTATATAAGCACTGAGTACAGTCAGAAGCGTGGGAGGGTGAGAGAATCCACCAGAGCCAGAACGGGGAACAGAACAAGCAGACTGACGAAGTACAGTGCTGAGGGGAGCAGTGTGTGTGGCAGGAGAGGTCTGCGCTCCATGTGGGACCCTTGCCGGCGGCCAGGGATCTAACAGCACTGCAGAGGCTGCGGGCATCTTCGCAGCCCAGTGCTCAAATGCTACGCCACCCTGGGAGGCCCTTATCCCTCTTTTTTAAGTGGTCTTATGTATAATGTTAAGTTGTTTATTTGGAATTTTTCTTGCTTTTTAATATGGACATGTACTGCAAATTTCCACCCTTTTAAGACTGCTTTTGTTTCATTCCAGATATTCTGGTGACATATATCATTTTTAGTTTATCTTTTTTTTAAAGATTTATTTATTCATGCATACAAGAACTGGGGTACAGGCCAGAGGTGCAGGAAGGTGAGAGGATTCACCAGAGACAGAGTGGGGAACAGAACAGTCAGACTGACTGAATCATGCTGCTGAGAGGAGTAGCAGGCAAGGCAGGAGAGGTCTGCCACACCATGTGGGTAGCTTTGCAGCCAGCTGGATCAAACTTGCACTGCAGAGGGTGCAGACAGCTTTACAGCACTGTGCTCAACCACATGTGCCACCAGGGAGGCCTCCTAAGGAATTTTTAATTCTCATTTTTTTTTAAGGTGAAATTACTGAATGGATAAATTACTCTCTATGGAAGTCCTTTTATGGAACTTTCCTTTCTTGTTTCTCACATAATGGATTAAGTTTTTGAGGAAGGAAGGTGCAGAATATTGCTGAACTTGTGTCTCTCTTTTCTTGCACTTACTAATTTCTCAAACTTCTGACTAACTCAAACTTCTCATTTTAACTTCTCTTTTTTGTTAGGGATTTTGTTTAAAAAATTTTCAAAACAAATCAGCTTGGGAATCAGCAATGGCTGTTTAGAATGCATAAAGTAATTTGAGTGTAATAGCCTCAATTATGACAGATTTCATGAATGCTGGAATTAAAATGCAGGTGTCATTATCCTTTTTTATGTTGTCTCCATTTTTAGTTACATAATCTTTGATGCTTCTTAAGCCAGGCCGAGCTTCTTAGTTATTGAATTAATACCTTTTTATTTATTTATTTTTTAAATTTATACAAGAACTGAGGTATAGGCCAGAGGTACGGGAGGGTGAGAGAATTCACCAGAGACAGAGCAGGGAGCAGAACAGGCAGATGGACTGCTGAGGGGAGCAGTGGGCGAGACAGGAGAGGTCTGCTACATCATGTGGGTATCTCCCTGGCCTGTGGGGGAATTGAACCCGTGCTGCAGAGGCAGTGGGTTGAGCACAGCACTGTGCTCAACCGGCTGTGCCAACAGAGTGGCCCAATTACTTCTTATTTACTGATTCCTCATGGTTTTAATTTGTCGTTTTGACATCCTTGACCCTGCTTAAAGTCACACAAGCTTCCACTTTCTGTTCTTTGGTTATTCATGTTTATATCCAATTGCAAATCCTTAAAAAATATTTTTGATACAATATAGAGTTTTGTTTCAGGTCACTGGATATAAATTACTGGTCAGATACTTCTGGGTTCTCTTAAGATCAGATGCGCACTGCTACCTAGGAGAAGAGATTGCAGGTACTAAACACATCATTTGTTCCTCAGCATGGTCATGGTGGGGGACTATGATGGTTAATTGTGTTTGTTCACCTGGCTAGAACACGGTATCTAGCTGTGTGGTCAAACACTTGTTTAAAATTCACTATTAGTGTATGTTGTATTTATGATCAACTTTTATAAGCCACTTTAATTTAAGTAAATACTAATACCCTCAATGTTCATTGATATCATCCAGTAAATAACTTTAAATCATAACAGATTGAAATAATTTAAGTCATAATAGATTCCCAGAGAAGAAATATTTTCACCTAAAGACTATACCAGTTTTCCCCTGGTGGCACAGGAAGTTGAGCACAGTGAAGTGAAGCTGTCTGCAGCCTCTGTAGCGCTGGTTCGTTCCTGGCCAGGTGGCAAGAATCCCACAAGGCACAGCAGACCTCTCCTGTCGCACCCCCTGCTCCCCTCAGCAGTGTGTTTCAGTCAGTCTGTCTGTTCTGTTCCCCACTCTGTCTCTGGTGAATCTTCTCACCCTCCAGCTCATCTGGCCTATAGCCTGGTTCTTGTATGCATGAATAAATAAATCTAAAAAAAATAATTAAGACTATACCATTGATAACCTGCTAAAATTTCTCACCTAAAGTCCTACTTACAGACTTTAACTCAAAACTATATCAACTCTTACCTAAGATTCTTGCCTGGCAGTCTGTCCTACAATCATGTGAGCCAATTCCTTAAAAAAATAAATCTGCAGAACCTCCCTGGTGGCACAGGTGTTTGGGTGCAAGACTGTAAAGCTGTCTGCAGTCTCTGCAGTGCGGGTTCGATTCCCCGCAGGCCAAGAAGATACCCACAGGGTATGGCAGACCTCTCCTGACTCGCCCGCTCCTCCCCTCAGCAGTGTTTTTCAGTCAGTCTGCCTGTTCTGTTCCCCACTCTGTCTCTGGTGAATCCTCTCACCTTCCTGCACATCTGGCATGCAACTCAGTTATTGTATGTATAAATAAATAAATCTTAAAAAAAAATCCCCGTATTATAATCTACATCTGTTTTTACTGTCTATACCTAAATATTATATATCCTATTACTTTTGGATTTTTGGAAAATGCTGACTGATACAGATTACAGAACCAAGAGTGTTTCGAAAATGAGTAAAATTTTAACATGATATTTATTTTTTTCTATTTGCATAATATTTAAAGACACCGGTGATTTTACTTCCAGTGAAAAAAGCAGCACTGATAGTCCAGGACATAGGAATAGAGATGCATTATATATCATTATTGGCATTCTTGCAATCAAGTATATATAAAAGACAAGGTTCTGGGTATCAATGTATTTGATATATTGGAATGTTTTAGCTAAATTATGGATTATTATGAGACTGACAATCTGTTTCTAATTGTATTGAACAAAATGGGGGTGAGGGTGAGAAAAGATCCTTAGAATCTCAAATTCCCTGTTCAGATACTACATAAATCACCTGAATTTTTTTCTGTATATACCTCAAAAGAGCATTTGTATATTTAAACAATCAATCTGCAGAAGAATAAATTAAGAAAACCATCCCTATTATAATGGGAACCAAAAAAAGATGAAGGAACTATATAAAGGAAACTATAAAACATTGTTAAAAGAAATAGAAGAAGACACAAAGAAATGAAAAGATATACCTTGCTCATGGATCAGAAAAATTAACATTACAAAAATCACCATCCTATCAAAAATAATTTACAGATTCAACACTACTCCAATAAAAATGTCAATGACATTTTTCAAAGAACTAAAATAAATTTTAATGAAATTCATTTCGAGCTGAAAAAAAAAAAAAAAGGCTCAAACTGCCAAATTTCTCCTTATTAAATATATGGATAATGGAGGTGTCACACTCCCTGATTTCAAGCTGTACTACAAAGTTATAATAATTATGATACTGCATGGTACTGCAACAAAAACAGATAAACAGACTAATGGAATTGAATAGAAAACCCAGAAATGAATCCACATATTTATGGACTACTAATATTTGACAAAGGAACAAAGAATAGTCACTGGAACAAGGACAGTTTGTTCAATAAATGGTGTTGGGAAAACTGAACTGCTCCATGCAAAAGGATGAAAGTAGACTATTACCTCACACATGCACCCAAAAAAAAAATGGATAAAAGAATTGAACATAAGACCTGAAACCATAAAATATATAGAATAATATATAGGGAAATCACTGCATGACATACATTTCAGTAACACCTTTAAAAATATATTCCTCAAAACAAAGAAAGTGAAGGAAAAGATAAACAACTGTGATTTCATCATACTAAAAAGCTTCTGCTCAGCAAATGAGACACTAACCAAAACAAAGGGACACCCTACTGATTGGGAGAAAATTTTTGCACAAAATAAAACTGACAAGTACATGGTCACAGATATCTACAAAGCACTCACACAACCCAACAAAAACAAAGTAAATAATCCAGTCAAAAATGGGCAGACAAACTAAAAAAAAAAAAAAAAAAAATAACAAAAAACAAAACTTCTTCAAAGCGGGTTGTAAATGGCTAATAGGTATATGAAAAAAATGTTCAACATCACTTATAATTATGGAAATCAAAATCAAAACCACAATGAGATGCCACCTTACACCAGTGAAAATGGCACACATTAAAAAAAAGAAAAAAAACTAGAAAGAGCAAATGTTGGCGAGGATGCAGAGAAAAAGGAACTTCCCTACACTGCTGGTGGGAATGCAAAAAGGTCCAACCACTATTGAAAGCTGTGCAGAGCTTCCTCAAACTACTAAAAATGGAACTATCCTATGTCCCAGCAATTCCACTTCTAGGAATCTACACAAAGAACACAAGAACCTTAATTGCAAAGGATACCTACACCCCTATGTTTATTTAGCACTATTTACAATAGATAAGTCATGGAAACAACCAAAATGCCCCAAAATAGATGATTGGATCAAGAAGATATGGTATACATACACGATGGAATACTATTCAGCATTCAAAAAAAAAAAAAAAAAGATAAACTCATGCCATTTGCAGCAACATGGATGGAATAGAAATAAGCAAGAAGGCAAAAGAAAAATATCAGATGATTTCACTTATAAGAGGAATTTAAGGGGACCAAATAAGTGATCAAAAATAACAGTAATAATAAATTTAAAAAAAAATAGCAGACAATCATAAATCAAAGACATTCTGTGATGTATGGGGAAGAAGAGGGATCAAAACTGGGAAAAGAAGAGTATGGGGACTATGGTGATAGTTAATGGGTGAACTGGTGGTGGGAATTTCATAGAGAATACACCTAAAAAGGAGAATGAATACAAGCATACATTGCACAAAAGGGAACAATGATATAATATATATATAAGAAACCCTTCTCTTCTAAGAGACAGAAACAAGATTGCTAAAAGCAGAACCCAATCTCATTTTATAAAATGCTGAAATATAGCACAAAATGTAAGGTTTCTGCTGTCAAAGTGAAAATTTTGATTGGAAAGGAATGAGATACTAGAAATTGGAATAGGGGCATAAGGGCATGTCTTAATGATACTGGGGACATTGTACTAAATTCTTCTAGATACAGCCAAACCTCCTTTTATAATAGTGGCAGCCATGCACACGTGCACATACACACACACACACACACACACACACACATGGAGGGTAAGTCTGTTTTTCCTTAAGGTCGGTCTGGTGTCCCAGATGTACTTACTTCGCAAGACAGTGATGACTCGCCCCAGAACCCACCCGAACATCTTTAATTCTATACTATTACCTAGAAAAAGTGGGGCAGATGGACACATTACACTAAAAGAACTCCATGTGTTTTACAATTTATACAGACAGAAATCCAGGAAACAGGTATGGGATGAATATTTAGGACTTGGGATTATGTTGATAATGTTGTAAGAATCAATTTGAATTTGCTAATCTGAAGATACTAAACAGAGTTTCTGGATTTAATGTATAGTTAGATTCAGAAAGGGCTCTAACCTTTTGGTTAGCTGGTTAAAACATAGATCAAAGGTACCCTATACTAGATGAAATTAAAATGGCAGAACTGTTTTTGTTTACTATAGAGGAAGGAATCTAAAGCCGTAGGGTGACTAGGATATTAAAATGGACTTGCTCACCCATCCCAGAGAGTCTGAATTATATGTTTTTCACTAACACTGTCAGAAATAAGATTATAAGGGAAGTACAAACATTCTTGAATAGCTCTGCTGTTATTCTTCTCTGTCAGAATCTATTGTGTGGATTTCTGCCAATAAACTGGGAACTTTCAATGCAATAGGGAAGGTTAAAACTCAGGGTGACAGAGGCCAAATGATGGCAATCCACTGTCAAAGACAAGGTGAACATGGTCTTAAAAATACACAGTGAATAAAATATGGTAATCAGAAGAGAATGTCTTGTAGAAACCTAGACTGGCTAGTTGATCAACATGTCCTAGAAGAGAGCTAGTTGTGTAGTCTACTAAATGATTATTTAATATGTACAAATATAATTCTACATCAATCTTTTGTAGAGAGCCACAGTTCCTCATTTAATTCTCATAGGAGCTAGTTTGCAGATCCAGGATTCCTTAATGAAGGGGAGGTCTCATCCCCTTGAAGAAAGATGCTGGTGCAATGTCAAAATGCACTTAATCTGTTCCCAAAAAGACCTATGGCTTTTGCTAGGATGAAGTGTGCATTATAGAGAAGGATAAAATCAGGCTTTGGGGGATTAGTAACATTGGTTCTGAAAATACACTAATTCCAGGAAGCCAAATGTCACTGGTGTTCTACCAGTCAGAAGAGGGTCTCATTGAGACCAGTAGTCAATAGGATTTTGGTTTAGATCCACCTAAAATGCATCCACTGGACCTCAAAATTTATTCTGTAGTTATTTATCCAGTTCCAGGATGCATTATTGGAATAAACTTATGAAGCAATTGGGATAGTCCTCACATTGATTCTCTGAACAATGGAATGAGGATTATTATTTTTAGGGTGCAGAATGAGTGGTACCCTGGGACACCTGAAATTGCACATTCTAAAGAGGTACAGCCATCTGCCACATAAGACAAAGCATAATCTTAAAGTAAAATAATTTTAATAGAATATTCTATTTTATGTCTAATAATATGTTTCTAATATATATAAAATATTATGCATTTCTCTACATTCTATATTTAATAGAATGGTGTGCCTTAGACTAGGACAGAGAAGGGCCTCCCTGGTGGCGCAAGGGGTTGAGTCACAGCACTATGAAGCTATCTGCAGCCACTGCAGCATTGCATAAGTTTGATCCCTGGCCAGCCAGGGAGTTGACACAAATGGTGCAGCAGACCCCTTATGTCTTGCACGCTGCTCCCCTCAGTAGTGTATTTCAGTCAATCAGCCTGTTCTGTTCCCAACTCTGGTGAATCCTCTCACCACCCCCCACCTCTAGCCTATACCCCAGTTTTTGTATGCATAAATAAATCTTAAAAAAAAAAAGAATAGGATAGAGAAGTGGAAAAAGACAATAATTTCCCAATAAAACACCAAAGTTACCCATTCCCTGGTAGGTAAATGCCCAACACGAGTTGGCCCAAAGTAGGGTTGCTGAGGCCCAAAAGCTAGCCCCAAGTCAAGGCATCTTATGGATCACCATAGGAAAGGGGCAGAAGAGCCCAGGCAAGTCTGGGATTAAAGGAACAAAATCAAAGTACAAATCAAAGTAAAAGCGGCCATTGTCAGCCTACCCATTTGTCTCTCACTCACATCTCTTCCAAGTATCTCTACATGTCTCAACTCCACATGTCTCCTTCCATGGTCCCTAAGTATCTGGAGCAAGTCCATAGCTGAGAAGCAAACAGGTCTTCTTCTTCACAAGTTTCTTCCCAGTGTGCCCCATCCATGTCTTCTTTCCAAAGTCTTCTTTTTGCCACTCAGCCCCAACTCTTCCTTAGGTGAGGCAGGGAAACTCCCTTTTCATGGAGAAGACTCTTTGTAACAATTCCTCTCTGTAACAACACCGCCTTTTCATTATATCCCCACCATTTTTATTGGGGGCAAAGATCTGGGGTTGATGCCTGTGGGGATAGTTTTTTTGCAGTGTTCAAGTGAGTTTAGAGAAATAACAATTAACCCTCAGGCATTGACCATGTATGGCTAGTGTGGCAAAGTCCTCCATTTCAAGTCAAATGAAAAAAAATCTGAGTGTATTAGTCAAACAAAATAATAAATAGAAAATCAGAAGAGCCCAGCAAGAAAAATATATTAAAATTGGTTCTATTTGTTTAAAATCATTTTCTACTCACCTTGATCCCAGTTCCATATTAGAGCAAAATGCTTTGCATACTAAATATACTTCCAATCCACTTAATCTATTTATTCATAAATTCATAGGACAGAATAACCAAGCACAATTTTGTTGGCTTTGTTGAAACACTTCATATGGGATTAGAGTGAGTTCTCAAAATCCAGGAGTAAGGCAGCAATTTTGCCAGCCTCCACCTGGGGTTTCCTCTGCTTGAGGTTCCCAGGGCTTTTCTCTGGGGTTTTCCAGTTCTGTCAATGGAGCCAAGCTTCCCTATCTTCATTGCAGACCTTTGGAACCCTACAAGCAATGTGTACTTTGCTGTACTTCTTGTTCATCTCAAATTCAATTCCTAGAAGAATTTCAATCAAAGTCATAATGAAACATATTTTCAGATCTTAATTTAAGGAGAGACAAAATTCTCTATTGAAATTGTGCAAAAATAGGCTCATTGTTTTGAGTAATAAGAAATATTCCCAGTTTTTTAAATTGGTATCAAGGAGATACTGATTTCATGTTGGTATCAAGGAGAGAGAAAATGCAAATACAAGTGAGTTTGGCTACATAAATGCAACATTGCTGCAGATTCAGTTCAGCCAAATATATACAAATATATATATGTATATATACATATTTCTTAAATAAACTAAAACAAAACAATATAAAAAAACCTCAGTAATATGTAAAAAAAATAGGAAAATGGTGTTCATCTCCAATAGTTCATTCAGTCTTGCAGAAAATTTACATTCTTAAGTACACCAATTAACACAAATGGAGGTCTCTCCTGTTAATTTCTTCGGATTCCAAATTTTGAAATGACCAAAATTAAAAACTGATACTATAATAGATGACAATACTGCTTAATACAATTTCTTAACAATATTGCATAATCACAATCAAAATTGAAAAGCAATTTACATATCAGACACTTAATATTTTGTATACATTTTAGAATATCAATGTTGATATTTATGCATATACCAAAGTTAAACATTTCTCCCAAGTTACAGTGCTTCCCATTAAGTTCCAATTTACCAACTAAGTATCAAGTAGGTTAAATTTTTCAAATGCCTTTTGTATGAGGAAAGGGGGAAATTTTATGGCATGTCTCAGGAGCTATGCTGAATTTCCACAAAATTTCCTCTGATTGATCAAGTGAAAGATTACCAAATTTTACTTCAATTTAGATTTCTGGGAAGTTTTGTGATAAGTATTACAAAAAAATAAATTATTGCATACATGTTTCAAAGCCACCCATTGCATTTCAAATGAATTTCCATTAACTACAAATTGTCCCATATCAGGCTTCCTAAAAGTACTCAAAGCAGTCCCTATTACATTTCTTAGGTCAAAATTTCTACAGGCACTATAGGTACCAATTTTATATTCTCTAGTGGGCAGGGCAATTACATTCACAAAAGAAGGCATAAAACAATAAATTATACAGACACAGACAGCTCCCTTAGTTGCCATTTAATCCACATAGAATATCTGCTATAACTACAGTTTGATTCATAGGACTAGCGAAAATAAGTCTCAAAAATCAAAGTTGAAAAAAAAAATCAAAAGTTATAAAAGCAAAAAGGAGATCCCACAGGCCCCACCCTGACTGGTGAAACTCTGACCCTTGCTGGGAGGAAGCCAAAGTGACCAGAGATCTTGCAACTTTCCACAGGACACTGCCTGCACCTACCCAGACCAGCAGAGGTCTTGTAACTTCTGAGAGACCCAGTGCTCACAAAGACCAGTGAGGCTCTGGAACCATGTTGGAGAAGCAACCAGAGACCTCAGGAGACCCTTCTAATCCCCACTCATACCAGTAGGTCTTGTAATCCCCTTGTGGGCAGTGCCTGTCAGGACCAGCAGTAGACCCATGCCTACAGGATGTCTCCAGTGCTTGACTGGACCTACAAAGACCTTGTGACTCCCCACAAGATCCCCACCAGCAACCACACATACTGATAGAACACTAGACTGACATCAGAGAGTGAGCTGGAATGGCCAGATGTCTCACAATCTCCCAGATACCCTGCCAGCATTTTTGCCCAGATAAGTAAGAACCCTAAGCAGTAAGAGGGTAGGAGCCACATACAGAGGAAACCCCACATACAACAGCTGGATTCTAAAGCTAATAATAGGCAGAAAGAAAAAACCAACAGATGCAACTTGAGGCTCCAAGTGGACAGTAAAACAAATCCACAGGATTCCAAGTCATAGACATGGAAGCTATGTTCTTGCTATCAGGCACAACATTTAGAATTGAAATGATAAAAAAATTATTCAAAGAAATTGAAAAAAACATCAGTAAAACAAATGAATATCTTTAGAAATAAAATCAATACACTGAGGACAGAGAATGTATTTGCAAACAGAAAAATAAATTGGAGTTTTAGGACTTCAAAAGAGAAATACAGGAGATTAAAAACTCAGTACAAAGTCACAGAGGTAGAATAGATCAAGTAAAACAACCAGTCAGTTTAGCTGAAGATGCAAATGTACAAAGAGCCCTGGTAGAGAAGGAAAGAAAGAAACACTGCAAGAACTATCTGAGGAAAGGCAATGTAAGAAGAATGGGAACACTGAGACAAATATTGGCTAAGTAGGCCGGGTAGAGGCACACAGAGAATGAAAGTGACATCTGTGAGCAGGAGATCTGCCTGTCAGCAGGAGACAGATAAAATTGCTTGATAAGAAGTTGAGCAGGAAGGAGGGAAGTTTCAGACTGTGAGTATTAATCTCTAGCAAATTTCCCACATTTTCAGCTGCCTTTGTGTTAATCTTTTGCAAGCTACCTCCCCAGGCATGTATTCAATAGATGTGTGCCATTTAGCCAACTATATTTAGTATAAAAGACCCTAGAAATGAGCATTTTGTGGGTTCTGTGTTTTGGGGTGCCCCTTCCCTCTTGGCACTGCAGGGAACTTTCTGCTTACCTATCACCAAATAAACTTTCTAAAACTCACTCCTGGCAGTTCATGTCCTCAATTTTTGTGGCATGAGGTTGCCAACACTATGTAACAATACCAGAGGGGGACAGAGAGAGACAGGGACACAAAATGTATTTAAAGAAATAATGGAGGAAAACTGCCCAAATAGAAAGAAGGAAATAAATATACAAGTATAGGAAGCTGAACCCTGGCATACCTAGATAAAATGAGATCATAAACAAGATATATGAAAGTGAAATTTCTAAAAATTCATGACAAAGAAAGAATACTGAAACTGACAAGGGAGAGGAAGATGATAACATTTAAAGCACCCCTTCAGGCTAACATCATATTTGTCTGACGAAACACTGTGAGCAAGGAGAGAATTGAATGGTGTGTTCTGAATACTTAAAGAGAAAAACTGCTAGTCAAGAATAATCTATCCTGCAAGACACTCCTTCAGATACAAGGGTGGAATAAAGACATTTTCAGGCATAGCAAAACTTAAGGAGTTTGCAATCACATAACAACCCCCAAGAAATATTTAAAGGTGTTTACATATTGAAACTGAAAAGAGGAACATACATAAAGAAATCAGTAGAAAATAGATTGACCCAAAAATTAAGAATACAATGGTAGCAACAAATTATCACATATCAATAATTGATTTAAATGTAAATTTACTAAACACGCAAATTAAATGATATAGAGTCTCCAGATGGATCAGGAAACAGAATCCGAAAGTCTACTGTCTCCCGGAGACACACCTAAACTCCAAAGTCAAACATAGGTTCAAAGTAAAGGACTGGAAAACAATCCTACAAGCAAAGAAAACTCTCAGGAAGGCAAGGACTACCATAGTTATATCACAGAAAATAGATTTTCAGCTAACAAAAAGGGACGTTATGATGATAAAGGGAATGATGCTTCAAGAAGACTCATCACTCATCACCAAATGAAGGAGAAACAAAGTGTATTAGGTGACTATTATCAATTATGGAACAGACTTTTGTTTAAAAATATATAAACAGGGCTTCCCCTGGTGGAGCAGGCGGTTGAGCGCCACGCCAAGAAGCTGTCCACAACCTCTGCAGTGCCGGTTTGATCCCAGTCGGCTGGCAAGGGTCCCATATGGAATAGCAGACCTTTCCTGTCATGCCCGCTGCTCCCCTCAGCAGTGTATTTTGTCAGTCTGCCTATTCTGTTCCCTGCTCTGTCTCTGGTGAATCCTCTCACCCTCCTGTGAATCTGGCCTGTACCCTGGTTCTTGTATAAACAAACAAACAAATAAATAAATAAATAAATAAAAATAAATATATATATATAAACAGGGGTGCTTTAAATAGAGAATTAGACCTCTTGGAACTCATAGACATATGCAGGGCACTGAACCCCCATAAAACAGAATACAACTTTTTCTCAAACACACATGGGACATTCTCTAGAGTAGATCATAATCTGGGACACAAAACAAATATCATTAATTTCATGAAGATTAACATCATACCCAGCATCTTCACAGACCATAAATGTATCAAACTAGAACTCAGTTATCAAAAAAAAAAGCAGGAAATACTTTTAATACATGGAAACTGACCAACACACTATTGAATGACCACTTAGTTAATGAGGAAATCAAGGATGAAATTTAAAAAACAAAAAAAACTTTGAGACAAATGAAAATGAGCACACAACCATTCAGAACTAATGGGGGGCCTCCTTGGTGGCCCAAGCAATTAAGATGCAACCTATGAAGCTGTCCGCAGCCTCTGCAGCATGAGTTTGATTCCCAGCTGACCAGGAAGCAACCCACATGGCGCAGCAGACCTCTCCTGACTCTCTTGCTGCTCCCCTCAGCAGTGTACTTCGGTCAATCTGCCTGTTCTATTCCTTATTCTGTCTCTGGTGAATCCTCTCTCCTCCCACACCTCTGGCTTGCAACCCAACTCTTGTATGCATAAATAAATAAATCTTAAATAAAAACTTAGGGACACAGACAAAGCAGCACAAAGAGGCAGACAAAGAGCAATACAGGCCCATATCAAAAAACAAAGAATTAGAAAAAGGACAAAAAAACCCAAAAGCTGTTAGAAGAACAAAAATAATAAAAATCTAAGCAGAAGCAAATGAAATTAAAGAGACAGTCTAAAATATCAAACCAAAAGCTGATTCAATGAAAAGATCAACAATATCAGCAAACCTCTAGCAAGACTCATCAAGAAAGCTAGTGAGAAATCACCAATAATTAGTATCAAAAACAAAAGTGGAGAAATCATAACAGATGGTGCAGAAAGTCAAAGGATAATTAGATACTACTATGGACTTCCATATGCTAACAAATACAATAACCTATAAGATATGGCAAATTCTTCCAATAATAAAATGATCCAAGACTATTTAAATACAGTAGAAAGAGGGTCTCCCTGGTGGCACAAGGGGTCAAGTCTCAGCACTATGAAGTCATTTACAACAAAACCATACCTATATCATTCTAGATGGTGAAAAACAGAAAGCTATACCATTAAGAACTGGTGAAAGACAAGGATGCAAACTCTCACCACTGCTATTTAGCATAGTATTAGAAGTTCTAGCTAGAGCAATTAGACAAGAAAAAGTAATTAAAAGGTATTCAAATTTGGAATGGAGATGTAAAGATATAATTATTTGCAGAAGATATGGTAATATACATAGAGAACCCTCAAAAGTCCTTGGAAAAACTAATTGAAACAATTAGTTGAGCAAAATGCAAAAGTACAGAATCAACACACACAAATCAGTTGCCATCCTAAGCACAGAAAATGGGATAGAAGAAGAAGAAATTAAGAAGCGATCCCATCTACAAGTACACTAAAAATATTTAATACCTAAGAGTTGTAAAACATCCATACAGAGAAAACTGTAATACATTCTTGAAATAAATAGAGAACAAAAAGAAATGGAAAAATATCTCCTTGCTTATGGGTTGGGGTAATCAACATTATCAAAATGGTCATTCACCAACCAAGGCAATAACCAGACTCAATGTACTCCCAATAAAGATATCAATGGAGCAAATAGTACTGAAATTTATAAGGAACCTCAAAAGGTCCCAAATAGCAAACACAATCTTGACAGAGGAAAGAAAATACAATAATCACAATTCTAGACCTCAAGTTATTTTTTATCTCCATAAATACAGTCTAACTTGAATCTCTATTTTCTGAACTCAATATATGCCCTCTTTTCCCTCACCATTTTATTTTATTTATTTTTTTAATTACCATCTGTTTTCTTTAAAAATGCTTACATTTGTGAAGAAAGATAATGGAGGTATCACACTTTCAGACTTCAAGCTGTATAATAAAACTACTATAATTAAAACAGCATGGACTGGAACAAAAACAGTAATACCAACCAATGGGATAGAATTGAGAGCCCAGAAATAAACCCACATACATACTGATAGTTAATCTATCACAAAACAGCCAAAACCACATGCTGGATCAAGGATAACCTTTTCAATAAATAATGTTGAGAGAACTGAATGATTGCATGCAAAAGAATGAAATTAGACCATGATCTCACACCATGCACCAAAAACCACAAAATGAATAAATGCCTTGGTTGTAAAACATGAAACCATCAAATACATAGAAGAAAAAACAATTAAGCTTTTAATGATGCCTTCCCTAACAGTAAGAGAAACAAAAGAGAACATAAACAACTGGGACTACATCAAACCAAAAAACTTCCGTACAGCAAAAGAAACCTTAGTGAATGGGAGAAAATACTGGCTTACCACACCTGACAAAGAATTGATATAAAAGATATGCAAAAACTCATAAAACTGCAAAAACAAAGCAAATTATCCCAGGGTCTCCCTGGTGGTGCAAGGGGTTAAGTTGCAGCACTATGAAGCCATACACAGCCACTGCAGCATGAGTTCAATCCCTGGCCAGGGAGCTACCCACATTGTGCAGCAGACCTCTCCTGTCTTCCTGCTGCTCCCCTCAGCAGTGTATTTCAGTCAATCCACCTGTTCTGTTCCCCATTCTGTCTCTGGTGAATCCTCTCACCCCCAAACCTCTGGCCTGTACCCCAGTTCTTATATGCATAAGTAAATAAATCTTAAAAAAATAAAACGAATTATTCCAAAATGGGCAAAAGATCTAAACAGAAACCTCTACAAAGAAGACATTAGAATGGCCAACAGGCACATGATAAAATGTTCACAATCATTTATTAGAGAAATGCAAATCAACACCACAACGAGGCAATATCTCACACCTGTGGGAATGACTTATATTAAAAAAGACCAGAAATAAGTGCTGGTGAGGATGTGGAGAATAGGGAACCCTCCTATACTGCTACTGGGAATGCAAACTGGTTAAGTCCTAATGTAAAACAGTATGGAGGTTTCTCAAAACGTTAAACATGGACCTGCCATTCAACCTGGCATTTCCACTTCCATTCATCTAGTCAAAAAATTAAAAAAAACACTAATTCACTAATCTAAATGTAACTTATACCCCTGTGTTCATTGTGGCACTATTTAATATTGCTATATTATGGAAACAAACTAAGTGCCCCAGAACAGAGGAGAGAAGATGGAGATGGATATATATATATATATATATATATATATATATATATATATGTGTGTGTGTGTGTGTGTGCGTGTACACACACACACAATGGAATATTAATCATCTACCAAGCAAGATAAAAAGGTTAAACTCAAGCTGTTTGCAGGACCATGGATGGAGCTTGAAAGGATAATGCTAAGTCAAGTAAGTCAGAAGAAGAAAGATAAATGCAGTATGGTATTGCTAATGTGTGGAAAATAAAGTAACTAAATGATTAGTCAAATAAAAGTGAGCTTAAAATCTAACACTTGATAGCTAACTACAGAAAAGAAACACCAAAGAGGAAGGTGGTGGGAAGAGCAAAGAACAAGAGGGAAGGAAACGCAATGGTCTAAGGTGATTCGTGCACTCTGGTCATAATACCTGATGGGGATACCCAATATTAATACACATTCACAGTCAAATCCCAGACTATTTTCCTTTTTTTTTTTAATAATCAAAAGTAAATGCCTAAAGACTAGAGTGTTGCCAGTGGAAGTTACATGATTGCAGGTGTCATCCTACATACTCAAGACTTTTGAAACAGGAAAAAAGGTTCATAGCCTTATTTATCTTTTCAGGATTTTCAGTGTTCAAGCCTTCACTTTAAAAGTTAATCTTGGTATATTCTGTGCAGAAGCTGTAAGAACAAAATCAAATTAACTTTCAATCAAAAGGAATCATCTCCTTATTTCTGTCAGCTCCCAAGCTGCAGTCCTGGGGTATCACAGAACAGAAGCCATAAGAGCAAAATAAAAGCACAAGTCAAATCCCCCAAGTTAGGGATGGACAATGACACAGTTATCAAAACCAGGTGGCTCTGCCTTATACAAAAGCATGATTACCCAAGTACGTGGAGATTCTGGACTGTATTTCTGGTGCCCTAAATAGACTGCTTTCCAAAACAGACTTTCCTCAGTAGGAAGCAGAGTCTTAGAATCATGTGTTCCATCAGCAATCAAGAAAATCTATGAATTCAAATTGCAAAGATGCCAAAAACAGGTGGTATATACAAAAATTCCCAGTAGCAATTCCTTTAAACTTAATCCTGATAAAAGCACTCCAAATTTTCTGATCCATACCTTGCAAAACCCAAGTCATTCTAAGACTCTATGAAGGCTTCAAAGACAATCAACAATTATTTCTCAATCAAAGACTTCTTCTACTTTAGCATACAGGCATACATTTGCTAATTCAAATCATCGCTGAATCATTGTTGGCAGGAAAAAATCTCCTGAGGTAGAGATCAGGGAATAGTCACAAATAAAAATTGCAAATTACAGCAACCTATCAGTGAACCATGATTGTCTTTAGAGTTGCTAATCAGACCTATTAACCAGCAGAAAGTCATAGGCCAAAGTCACAGAACTGAATTTATGGCACAAATTGAAAAGCAAAATCTTAGTAGGAGACTGAAACAAAAAATGATCAAACTTCTGAGTTCCAGGGCATCTCACCAATGCACCCTGAATCTCCATCTTTAACTTATAGACCTTACAAAAAGCAGATATCATATATTTGAATGGGCCAAGTGCTAGGGAAATATATTTCCTAAATGAACTCTACCCACTGATGTTTCATGGACTCTACTCCAACCTCTAAGCCAAAGAGACTGCAGGAGCTGAGGATTACAAGTCCCATTATGCCATGAGTCTTGACTTCCTGAAGGGGGGATTGCTGGGACCTAAGGGTGGAGCTAAGCAGCCATGCTTCATATAAAACTGTGGACCCATGCTCTCTTGGTTTTACCAGCCCAGCCATCAGTGTTCTCCGAGGGTCCCAGCTCAGACAGTGCTACCAGCAGGACATATTCACTAGTTAATATCTCTCTTCCTCCCTGGGTACCTCTTCTTTATATGTCCCCATTGTAAATAAACATTATATTAATAGCTGTAGGGGCTCTGTACTGCAGCCACTCCTCTCTCTTGTGGGTGTACTGCTTTTTTACTACTTTAAACAAAATTTACTTGGACTTTTTCTCTAGCCATTTTAGTTGGGCCAATTCTCCTATTATGTTTGCTGATGATAAACTATCTCCTTTGGGGTTTTTGTCTCTGTTTTGCATCAGTTTTGTGGTACGTGTCTGGGAGAGGCCAGCTTAATGTCTGCACACTATCACCATCTTGCCAGACTCCTCTGTGCTACATTTTATCTTTCATTGTGGAATTTCTATTCCTTTGATTTCTAGTTTTCCTGAATCCCAAACTTTCCAAACTTACCTCAAACTTTCACACTCCATGCACCACGTAATGAAAAAGGAAACACTTAGTGTGAAAGAACTTTAATAAAATTAGTGTGACTAGAGAGGGAATTAAAGAGAGGATATGTTCTCCCAATAAATCACTCAAAATTAGCTATTCCCTCATGGACAAATGCATTGCCAAAGAGGTTATCACAATGTGGAGACACTGAGGCCCTAAAACTTGCCATAAGTTTAAGATACTTTCTAGTAGGGAACCACAGGAAAAAAAATGAAAGTCTGGAATAAAAGGAGAAAAATCAAAGTACAAATAAAGATAATGACTATCATTGACAGCCCTACCACAGGTTTTTCACCCAGTTCTCTTCCAAGTGTCTCTGTGTATCTCTGCTCTTCATGTCTCCTACCCAGTGGTATAGGGATATAAATCGACTGCAGGTACAAAAGCTCTTCACTTTAGCCCAGCACCCTTCTCTGTTACATATTGACAGCTTCACCTGGTCATCACCTCCACCCATAGTTTCCAGTAGTTAGTTCAAGGCAGTTGCATGTAAGTAGGTGTGGGAAACATGTTAACTCCCTTAACAATGTTTTGTGTATTACTATGATATGGGGAATGTGAATACTAGCAGTAGTTTCAATCACCTTTTTTTGTTGATTTAATAATACTTTCATTTTTTTAATCTACTTTATATACTTGTTTTGTCTTTATATTTGCAAAGTAACTCTAAATATGAAAAATCATACTATTTAAATCATATATTCACAACCAATGAAATAAATATGATTTGATTCAATATATAGTTTCCAAATTATTTCATTTTTTTCCACTTAAAATCCACACATATTACATAGAGGTTAGAAACACTGAGATTGGTAGAATAAACTAATATTTATGAATCTGAATCTTGATTTAGGTCACAGTTTTGAAAATACGTTATTTGACATTATTAGTAAAATAAATACAGTAGAAGAAGGTATCATATAAATTTTTCAGCAGAAGGAAACAGTGAAATAAAGAAAACACAGAAGTGCTTTTAATGTGCAAGAAACTGAGCAGGAAACCAGTTATAAGATAGTTATGCTCATTCAGAAATGAGGGGATGGAGGTGAAAAACTGGTTCATAAAGACAGTTAAGATACCAGTGTTAGAGACTCAAGACCAGAGGGTCCTTGGTGTCTCTTGGTAAAAGAATTTTAGAAAGAACCAAAGGAAAGCCAGCAACAGGGTTTGTTAGGAAGGGAAAGGACAGAGGTAGCAGTCTCAGAAAATTGGGAGAGCTGCACTGAGCAGTGAACAATAGTGTTTTAAGGTGTTTTTTTTTTTTTTCTACGTGGGGTGGGGGGGTTGCCTGTTATTTATGCATACCTTGCTTCTATCACTCTAACCAGTTCCCTGGAGTAATTGCAAGTATCCCTTCCTCCCTGTTTTTGAGTTGGAAAAACTATAGTTGATAAACTCTTTCCAGGCCTCCCAGACCTGCCAGAGCTCATCTGGTCCTTGAAACAAAGCAGTAATACCAGCCGGTATGTGAGATTGCAGGAAGGCAGGTGCACGTCTCTAGGGGAATGTGTGAGAGCACTTCCCTATCCCTAATGCTAGAGAATTATAGTTAAGTGCTTTCTGATCTTATTAAATGTGTCAAGTGATATAGAATGCAAGGAAATATGCCTCCACTTCTTTGAAAGCATTGAGCTGAATTTTATTATTCTATTATCCATTAATGCCATTGGGAAGTGGTCTGCTTCGCTTTTACGCTAGTTCATTTCTCTTCAGTATTCCTGCCTCCACAACAAAGTGTGCAACTGGATAAAAAGGGTGAAACCATAATGAAAAATACCACATATTCCACTTTTGTTCATTTCAAGATATAAATAAAACAAAACTATTTCAACTTGTCTGTGCCAAAAATCAATATTAGTAGTGAGTATAGGTAAGGAACAGAACAAACTTCCACTTTTTAGCACACTCTATTGAAACAGTGTAATTTAGTAGGAAAAAAAAAATTTTATTTATTTTAATATATTTTATTTTATATAATTCTTACATCATTTTTCATTTTTGCACATTTATATTCCTCATATAATCTCCACCCCCCTTATTTTGACCCTAATCCCTCCTCTCCTACTCCCCCCCATAGTGTGTCTCTGGTTTATAATTGCTTGTTGATTTTGATTTTTTCTTTATTATAATTAGTCTTTTTCCTGGTCCCTTATTTCCTGCTATGAGTGAGACCATCTGGTATTTTTATTTTTCTTTCAACATCACTTGTAATCAGGGATATACAAATCAAAACTACAATGAGATACCATCTTACACCAGGGAGAATGGCACATATTAAAAAAACTAGCAACAACAAATGTTGGTGAGGATGTGGAGAAAAAGGAACTCTCCTGCACTGTTGGTGGGAGTGCAAACTGGCCCAACCACTATGGAAAGCTGTATGGACAAAACAATAATTTTAAACATAAATGTTTATGTATCTTGAAATATTTCTCAAAATTACTCAATATAATTGCATATAAATAGCTAGAATATTTTGTGAAGAAATATGTAGTGTTGGTGAGGATATAAAGAAAGGGAACAATTATGCATTGTTAGTAGGAATGTAAATTAGTGCAGCTACGGTAGAAAATAGTATGGAGTTTCCTCAAAAAATGAAAACTAAAAACTCAAATGTGATTCAGCTAATACGCTTCTTAGCACATACTAGAAAGGAATAAAATCACTATCTCAAAGAGCTATCTTCTCCTCCACCTTCATTGCAATGTTAGTTATGGTAGCCAAGACATGAAACAGCCTAAGTGCCCATCAACAAATGAATAAAGAAAATGTGACCAGGAAACAGAATAACTATAAGAAAGTAAATATCAAAATCAACAAACACCTATGAACCAGAGACACTCTGTGGGGGATGGGGGACAGGGAGGGGAGGGATTGGGGTCAAAATAAGGGGGTCACAATTGTATGGGGAATATAAAAATAAAAAAAATATATACAAAAAAAAGAATTAAAACAAGATTATAGCAGTGGAAAAAAAAGAAAATGTGCTTTTTTATATACAATGGAATATTAAGTCATAAAAACTGAAATCTTGACATTGGCAACAGCATGAATGAAACTTGAAGGGATAGTGCTAAGTTAAACACACCAAAATAGGAAAGATAAAATATCATTAGATGTAATGTTATGTGGAATCCCAAATCAAAACAAAACAAAACAAAATCATAGACACAGATAGAATAGAATGGTGGTTACCAAAGACGGGGATGGATGGGGGAAACATGTGAAGAAGGTCAAAAGGTACAAACTCCCAGTTATAAGATAAATAATGTTAAATATAATTAAAAACAATACAACATAATGACACAGTTTTTAGGGTTTAATATTAAAATTCTTAATCTTAATAAGCATGAAATACTAGGCATACAAAATTCATCTTATAAATAGTGAAGAATTTAGAATTAAAATTTTATAGAACAAAAAGTTGTGAAATGAATATTTAAAAAAATTAAATTATAGAATTGGCTAAGCTTTTCTTGTTCTTCTAAAATACCAAATACATTTGTTTGTAATAAGCTCTTACAATAAAGAGAGTTGGGCCTCCCCTGGTGTCACAGCAGTTGAGCGCTGGGCTGTGAAGCTGCCCACAGCCTCTGCAGCGCCAGTTTGATTCCCGGCCACGGGGCGAGGGTCCCACATGGCGTGTAGACCTCTCCTGCCATGCCTGCTGCTCCCTTCAGTAGTGTATTTCGTCAGTCTGCCTATTCTGTTCCCCACTCTGGCTCTGGTGAATTCTCTCACCCTCCCACACTTCTGACTGTACTCAGTGCTTGTATAAATAAATAAATCTTTAAAAAAAAAAAAAAGAGTTGTAGAATTCAGTATTGTAATGCGTCTTTACTTTGAATAAAGTATTGTCTTCTTTTTTTAGCAGTGATTAAATTATTCACTTCTTATTATGTTTGTAAAGCTCCTTAAATTATTGGTATAGATTGTTGGCAAGGAATCATTAGAAGGCTGATAATGATAAACAAGTGTCTTTGATTTTGAAACTCTATTACTTAAAATTTTGTTGCATTCCTTGAACATACAGAATACTGAAACATGTTAGTACAGTAATTACAAACATTTCCTTGCAGACAATTTATCTGTCTATATTTAAAACACATAGGGGATTTGGAATCTGACTATACAGTGTTAGGACCTTTGATTATTCTGAAAACTAAATTTTAAAGCAACATTTTAGAAACCCATTGCATGATTTATTTTTCTATTACCAATTAATTTGCATTTTGACTTGATACTGAATGTTCATGCTCTTGATATGAACTTGAAGCACAATACCACAATGCATAAATTAATGTTATGTGAATTAATAAGAATTATAGCCTGATGCATGAACTTACATTAAAATAAATCAGTATCCATTTAAAGCAGATAGTCATATTTTCAATAAAATGTAATATCATGGTATTAATTAATTTTAAAGGAGAGATAATTATATTTTTAATAAAATGCAGTATTATGGTATCAATCAATTTTATAAAAAATATTCTTGACTGCCTTTAGCATCTGTTATGGATTGAATTATGCTCCCTCTAAATTAGATGTTGAAGGCTTAATCCTCGGTATCTAAGAATGGATCCATATTTAGAGATATAATCTTAAAATAGGTAATCAAATGGAACTGATATCATTAGAGTGAAATCTAATCCAGTATGATTTAATTATGCATAAGAAGAGAATATTTAGGGCACAGACTTACATGTAGGACAGCCATGTGGAGACACAGGAAGAAAATGGCCATCTACAAGCCAAGGAGAGAGACTCCAGGAAAAACAACCATGTTGATAATCCTAATCTTGGACTTACTGCCTTCGTGATTGTGAGAAAATATTTTTGGTTACTTTACTTTACTGACATAATCTACGATACATTATTATTTATTTATTTATCTTTATTTTCTTATGTCATTGTTCTTTTTTATTTTTTACATCATTTTTCATTTTTGTACGCTGTATGCATTTTCATCTTGGTTATAGCCCTCATACAATTCCCGCCCCCGTTGTTTTGGTCTTACTCCCTTCTCCCATCCACCCCCACCATAGTGTGTCTCTGATTTATAGTTGCCTGTTGATTTTGATTTTTAATTTATTATAATTAGTTTTTTTGTGATACATTCTTTTTTTTTTTTTTTGGTGGGACCCTCGCCGGTGGCGGGGGATCGATCTGGCGCTGCAGAGGCTGTGGGAAGCCTCGCAACCCAGCGCTCAACCGCTGCGCCACCAGGGGAGGCCCTGTGATACATTCTTATTGCAGCCTTGTTATAGGGCCTCAACCCAAGAGTGTGCCCTTTGCCCTCTAGGGAAAGTATTCACCAGAGAGCTGTATTTGAAACAAACAAGTCTTCATCAAATAGATTCATGCAGGAGGGAGCCAGTTTGGGAAAAGGAATATAGCCTGGCTACTCAAGGAATATAGTCTGGCTACCTCTAGGAGTTAGGAGTTAGGAAAAGGTATTTAAAGGGTTGGTTCATGAGGCAGGGAGGAGGCAGTGTCATAGCTTGTTCTGAGTTGACTTTTGCTCAGGCAGGTACAGATGGGTTACATTCCAACTGTGCATGTGGCTCTCTACTTTCTCTTTCCAGGAAATTGTGAGATAATTATTAGTCAGGAACTTATTATGGTGCCTCATGGTCAGTGTGGTGAGCCAAATCATTTGAACAGGGCTCACCAGTGATTTAGTCCACCTGTTTAAACAGGACCAGGGAATTAATCCCTCTCATTATTTCTTTTACCTAATCCCTCCCATTATTTCAGGTCCAGAGGTGCAAGCTGGGGTTTCCCTTTTGATTTGGCACTGAAATTGTAAATGGACCAATCTGAATGGATCTTGACTGGAACCAATCAGATAGCTGGGATTACACACTGGCCAATCAAGCTTGAAAGTGGGGGATAAAAGACAAGACTCCAGAAGGCTAGATTTATTCATACCTTCAGATTCAGACTCATCAAGACTTTATTTAGAAGAGACCATGGCAACAGAGTCATCAGGAAGACTAACCTAGACCTCCTGGAAGGAAATTCATAGACCTTCATAGACCTCTCACACCTTTACATCTAATCTGCACTTCAATCTGCAGCCTGATGGCTACTCCTGCCTCCAACATCACCTGCTGACTGGAACCATTAGCCTTTGTCTATTGGTCTGAGTCCAGTGTCTCAAAGAGCTGTTTGCTGTTGGCTTATGCTAATAGCTTTCTGACACTGTGAGCACTGTTGACCTGGAGCTTAGTTTTGTTGATCCGTGTCTGGCTACCTCTAGGAGCTGTCTACAGCTTCTGATGTCCCAGCACCACCTCCTAATATTGTTGCCTCTGGCACTGTCTGGTCTGGTTTCTTGATATTGCTGGCTGGTGTGGTCCTACCTCAACAAGGTTACACGTTGGGCATGAAGGCAGTTTGGGTCATGGAGGCCCCAGCCTTGACACAGCATTTTGAAAAACAAAACATTCTGTAGGTTAACACCACAAAGCAACATGTTTTTGGGCCAAGGTTAATGCTATCTGAGAGAGAGTGAGAGAGAGAGACAGAGACAGAGAGAGAGACAGACAGACAGATTGGGGGGGAGGGGGAGAGAGAGAAAGAGAGAGAGAGATTGACTAGCCAAGGAGGCTCCCAGACTCTACAGATGGCTGGAATCAACTAGATAAAAACCTGTCATGGAATTCAGCCAAGTCAAGAAAAATACACAATGCTGAATACTAATGCCCCTTATTTCAAATAAAAAAAAATATAAATCCATACTTCTTGCCCCTCAGTGGCAACTTGCTCAAGACTTCTCTCTGTTCAGAGAGCTTTACTGTCCTTTTCAGACAATAAATTTCTTGCCTTCTGCCCAACTCTGGTCACAGGGTTGAATTCTTTCCTCTCTGAGACAAGGACCGAGCCCTTTGCAGTTTGACTCTATACCCCAAGCACAATTTATTTGGCATCATGACTCGGAACCCCTTCTACTTCTTTTGGTCCCTACACCTTCTTCCTGTTCACCAGTAGACCACAAACAATCCTTGAGGCAAGTGAGACAGATGACTCAGGCTCCTCTCAAGTACTATTGAAGGATTCTTGGGGAGTTAAAGGACTGCCTATTTCTTTAAAGCCTACTTCTTTAGATATCTCCCAGCAGGTGGTTTCACCTTTGTTTGTCTTCTCTCTTTTCCTTGTTCTGCCCTTGGGCTAAACACTGTCTTCTTGGCTTGAACTAGGCTGGTGAGTTCTGAATTCAAATCCATGAAGACACCAAAGTGTGAATATAAACACCCCCTTTATCATTTACTTTCATTTCTATCATCCATGAGTTCACTGATAAGACTCTGACAACCAGTTAAAGGCCAGCCTTAAGACTTGGAGAACAGGTTTTGTGACCTAGGAAAGGAGAATCTCCTGCTTCTGTTGGAGCAGGAATGCTCTCCTTTTCCCTGCACCACTTTCCTTTCTGATCTCTAGTTTACAACCATCTTTCTCATTATGTCTGCTTTCCTCAGTGGTGCAATCTTTTGTCCTGCTAGCCCTGATTTCCTCCACTGTATTTTCTTATTGACCTTAACTAAGACACTCTCTTTTACCTGCCCTGATTATTCCCTCACATTCCTCTATATTCCTGCCTCTATCTCAGTTGGCCAGTTGAAGGCTTTGATTCCACTGTGATTGATAAAGGCCATCCCTCTGAACCCCAGTTTGGATCCACCTCCTGCAAAACCTTATTATCTGTAGGGAGCCCTTCAATCCTTCCAGTCTCCTCTTTCTTAATAAACATAAGGTTCCAGTTCTTGTTTGCCTCCTTTACTCCAACAATTGGTGGTAAGGCATGTTAGATTGGAGGAGATAATCTCATATGTTGTTGTAGGGTAAGGATAAATGTCAGGCTTTTCTGCCCTCCAGCCATCAAGATAGATAATGGATCCTTGCGGTCCTGAATGCATGCCTGATGGCAGGCACCTGGAATAGGGTGTGGGCATAGGTAGATGGGATTCACCTGGGCTAAGACTGTGCTTTTTTAAGGGCGGCGTCACGGGGACACCAGCAGCAGCAGAAGCCAAAGAGAAGCTGAGAGAGAAGCAAAGAAGCAGAAGCAAAAGCAGAGAGCCCAGACAGAGTGAAGATTTGCCAGCCAGCCTCCCAGCCCCCCAGCACCCCTGCCTGCCATATGCCTGGTGAACCCCAATAAAAAACCTGCAAAACCACTGAGGACTCTGACTCCTCCTTTACCTGGTCTGCTGGATCAGAAAACCTGCACTGTGTCCATTCCTGCCCCTTACAATTGGCGTAAGTCGGCAAGATGATCCATGCAGACAGGTATGGAGCCCTCTGAAGACCTGGAGGGACTAAGGAGTTGTAACAGACTGTGTTTGCCTGTGACAACGCTGGAGGCATTATGGCACCACAGGAGATGGACAAGGTCCACGAGCTACAGGATGAGACCTGGCGTGAAGGAGACGACCGAAAGAACCAGTCAACGACACCCGACAGGACCAGCCAACGACTCCTGAGGCAGCAGAATCGTTGGGGAGGAGAAGACCACGATTCGGAGCTCGCCAGTGCTGATGCAGGGGGAGGCCAACGGACTTTGACTGATGAACTTGGACTGACAATCCTGCCAGAAGGCAGAGGATCTTGCAGGTTGATGTGTTTTGGGACCCTGGGGGGTCGAACAGTTTTGTTTGTAAACCCCAGGAGATGGGAATCTGTGGGTGGCCAGTGGGCCTTGATGGCCAAAAGCAGCCTGTGCATGCCCAGCAGCCAGGCGGAGGAGAAAATCCAACTGAGAAGGCAAAAGCTGGTGCTGATGCTAAGTTTGGGTAGCCCTGAGAGGCTGTTAAGCAGCCTGAGTATGCTGAAGCCCTGTGAGTCTCGTAAAATCACCTGTGGGTGATGTCCTGCTCATTCTTGAGTGAGGGTGAGGAGCTGAGGAACCCATCCTTGAGGGACAGGTGGGGAACATGGCGTGGGGTGGAGATCAAGACTAAGAGTGGACCCACTCTTAGAGTAGAGTTTGTATGTAGAGTAGAGTTTGGATCCCCGACCCCTGTGCTTGTGCAGTGGGTTGGCCTGAGTGCAGGGGTCTGCGAGTCGCATTGCTGGCTATGAAGGCTGAATGTTGGAGCGACTGCAGCCAGAAAACCTGAGGTTTGGCGATTACCCCCCACAGAATAGAATCGCCAATCCCAGAGTGAGTGCATCCTGGGGGTGGATGCGGTGTGTGGCTTGTAGCCGAGACTACAGCTAGAGAAAGCCAGGAAGCCTGATGGCTCCTGGTGTGTGACAGTAGATGCCGTGAGTGATTCCCCTTCCTTGTATGAGCAGTGCCTTCGACAGCAGATTTGGTGGCTCATCTGCTGGTACCAATAATTGTCTTTTGCACTAGGTTGGTGCCCTGCCTGGACTTATTTGTGTTTTGTTGTATTTTGTTGTTATATTGTGATGTATTTGTTTTTGTGGGCCATGGCTACATTGTTTGTGTTTGCTAAGAAACAAAGTTGTGTATGTGTGGATTATATGACAGAAAACCCTGAGGGGGTGGACTGTAGGGTAAGGAAAAATGTCAGGCTTTTCTGCCCTCCCGCCATCAGGATAGATGATGGATCCTTGCGGTCCCGAATGCATGCCTGATGGCGGGCACCTGGAATAGGGTGTGGGCATAGGTAGATGGGATTCACCTGGACTAAGACTGTGCTTTTAAGGGCAGCGTCACGGGGATGCCAGCAGCAGCAGAAGCCAAAAAGAAGCCGAGAGAGAAGCAAAGAAGCAGAAGCAGAGAATGCCAGAGAGCCCAGACAGAGTGAAGATTTGCTGGGGGCTGGGAGGCTGGCAGGCCTCCCAGCCCCCCAGCACCCCTGCCTGCCATATGCCTGGTGAACCCCAACAAAAAACCTGCAAAACCACTGAGGACTCTGACTCCTCCTTTACCCAGTCTGCTGGATCAGAAAACCTGCACTGTGTCCATTCCTGCCCCTTACAGTTGTATTTTGGGCTAGGCAAACAGACATTACATGGTCAACATGGAGATAATCCCTGGTGCCCTCCTTAGATGCAATAACCCTCTGTGCCTTCTTCTTGAAGGCCTGTTACAACCAGCTTCAGGCATGTATTAATTGGTGTGAATGCAGATTCTTTGGCTGCACCTGTTTGTAAGGACTCCCCAGGTAACTAGGAGTCAGTAGCTTTGCCAGGATGGTATAGGTAGGATAAAGGCCTGGTGGAGCAGGCGAGGATAGCTATTCCTGCCAGGTCACATTTCCTGGTTGTGTGAGGATAAAGGCTGCCTCTTTCCACATAACTAAAGGCTAAAGGGACACCCTCGGAAAGAATGAGAAAAAACAAAGGCACAGATGTCATTTTTTGTTACTCTCTGTCAAATGGAAAATAAATCATCTGGCACCTATACACCCATTGAACGTATTCTTAAGAACTGGGACTCCTTTGATCCTCAAATCTTAAAAAGGAAACAGTTGATTTGCTTCTGTACTGCCTAGCCATCTTATAAGCTAGAAGACAAAGAATCCTGCCCCAAGGAGGGAAGTATAAATTTCAATATCACTCTCCAGCTGGGTCTTTTCTTTAGGAAACAGGGACAGTGGCCCAGGGACAGTGGCCCAGGACAGTTCTGCATGTGCAAACTTTCTTTGCTCTGAGGGACAAGCCTAAGTTGGGTCCTGCCCTCTAGGATCAGCCATCAGTCCCCAAGAGAAAAGACTAGAGAGCCCCTGTCTTCCTCCCAAGTGACCACCCACCTACCCCCACCTTCTTATCCTCCTGTCTCTTCTTGTTTCTCCTCCTTTCACTCTGGACCATCATCTCCTAAATCTGTCAACATATGTCCTCTTCAGAAAGTTCCCAATGAAGAGATTAGCCCTATAAAAGTTCACATACCCTTCTCCCTTAAAGATTTAAAACAGATTTAAACCAATCTGAGAAAATTCTCCGACAAACCTGATCAGTACTTAGAAGAATTCCAAAACTTAGGACAAATTTTTGAATAATAATGGGAGATTTAATGTTAATTCTCAATCAGACCTTAGCTGGGTCAGACAAGCTAGCAGCATGAGATGCAGCTGTAAAGTTCAAAGACCAGCAGCACTTGCTTAACAATCAATTTTACCAAAGTGTTGAGGCAGTTCCCCAAATGGATCCTGATCAAGGTTATCCAAAAGAGGATAGTAAATGGAAAATAAAATAGTTCTTCACCTGTCGAGTGGAAAGTCTCCATTTGATTAGGTCAAAACCCCTTAATTATTACAAATTGTCTACCATCCATCAAAGCCCAGGTGAAAATACCACAACCTTTCTAGAAAGACTCAGAGAGGCCCTAGTAAAATATAACTTGTCTGCACCCTAAGACAAAGAGGGTAAGCCATTATACCATACCCAGGGATCCACAATCGTCAATGGCCTATGATATCTAAGAAATCTATCAGCTGTTTTAAGGTGGTAGGGTGAGGCAACTTAGGAATAGATGATATCCTTGCTCTGTTTAAAGACTACATTTCTTCTGACAATACCAACCTCAGATATTTGATAGTGGACTGACAGAGTTGGGCCTTAGATTTGGAAACATTTAGCTTATTCTAAGGGATAAATTCATCAACTAATCAGCTCCTGATACTAATCTTCAAAGCCTTTTAAAGCTGGCCAACTCAGTATATTATAACAAAGTCCAGGAGGAAGATCAAAAGAGGGACTGGAAAGACAAATGTAAGATTGCACGTTTAGTTGCTCCCTATGACCCTCCACCCCAACTTCCTGTGGCTGTCAGTTATTGTTGTAGAGAGACAGTGCATTTTAAACAGGAGTGTCCATGAAAATATCAAAGGCCACCTGGGTCTTGCCCTTCCTGTGAGTAAGGACACTGGAAAGGGTGCTGTTCCCTGAGATATCAGTCTCTGAGATTGGTGCCAACCACCCATAAGGTCCAGGTGGGTTGATGGATCCTTGACTTTCCTCAACCCCTGGCTCAACAACTGTCATAACAATTCAGGAGTCTTATGTCAGTTTGGGGGATCAAGGTATTTGAAGTCAACTTCCTTTTAGACACAGAGGCGACCTATTCTGATCTCTGTTCACACCATGAGCAACTCTCATCCTGGTCAATTATAGTATGAGGTGCCTCTGGGAATCCTAGGGTCTGTTATTTTACTCATCCACTAAGCTGCTTGTGGGATTCACTTCTTTTCTAGCACTCCTTTTAGACAGTGCTTGAATGTCCTACTCCTCTGTTGGGTAAAGACATAGTAGCCCCTTTAGGAGCAACCATCCTTTTCACCCCAATACAAACACTTGTTTACCTCTGACAGAGACAAATAGTGATCTGATGGCTTGGGTTGAGCAGGATGGGCACTGACAGCCTCCCCAATTTCAATCCACCTTAAAAATCCATCTAAATTTCTGAGGCAGTGATAGTATCCCCTCAGCCCAGAGTTCAGACAGGGCCTAATACTTACAATAGACAACCTTAATGTCTAAGACTTTTAAAGTACTCTAACACCCCTTGTAATGCACCTATTCTTGGAGTAAAAAAGTACACTGGACACCTGAGATTGGTTCAAGATTCACTTCTACTTGACAAGCCCTTGGTTTCTTTACATACTGTTGTGCCCAATCAATCTATATACCCTACAGGATCAGATACTGGAGGGAAGCAGGTGGTTCACTTTTTTGGATCTTAATATTGTGTTTTTGTGCATTCCTTTACACTCAAACTCACAGAACTTGTTTGCCTTTGAGGGTCCTATAGTCCCCACTTCCCAGTCGACCTGGATGGTTCTCCCTTAGGGCTTCCAGGACAGTCTGTATTTGTTTGGACAGGTTTTCGCACAGAATCTGGCTGATTTTTCTTGACTGGGTGCCACTGTCCTCCAATATGTGGATGACATTCTCACATGCTTCTCTCTAGAGAAAGAAACATAAGAGAGCACCACCCTGTTGCTTAACATTCTGACCTCCCAGGGATGTAAGTTTACCAAAGCTGATGTCCAACTCTGACATCCTACTGTCAAATATATGGGGTTGATATTATCAGAAGAAATGTGATCTTTCAGCAAAGAAAATATATCACCTATTCCTAAGTTGCCTTTCCCTACTACCCCAGAAGAGCTAATAGGCTTCTTAGGCATCACAGACTATTGCCGATTGTAGATCCCTAGATATGGTGTAGTGGCTCACCCTCTTTACTGGCTTCTAAAGGAAACCACAGACTCAGGTTAGTCCTTCCTGGCCTGGGAAACAGAAACAAAAAAAGCCTTTCAAAAATTAAATGAGGCCCTCAAAAATTAATTGAGGCCCAGCCTTGAACCTACCCACTGGAGAGAATTTTCACCTATATGTGACAGAAAGGGCATAGCCTTTGGGGTATTGACCCAGCTTCAGGGAATAGTACCATAGCCCGTGGGTTATTTCAGTAAAGAAATTAATCTAGATTAATCTAGTGACAAAGGGGTGGCCCACTTTTTTAAGAGCTATTGTGGCTGTGGTTACCTTTGTCTCTGAGGCTCTTAAATTAACTCTAGGAAAATACTTCATGGTTGTTATCCCATGTGATGTCCACTGCTGAGGGTTTTTGATGTCAGAGAGCCAGCTGTTAAAATACCAGGCATTATTACTTGACATTAGACTTGCTCATCTTTAAGCCCTCCACCTTCTGCCCAACATAAATGAATGGCTTGAATATGATTATGGCTAAATAGTATTCCAGACTTACACTGGTAGGGATGACCACCAGGATAAATCCCTTGACCCTCCCCTTTTACTGATGGAAGTTCCTCTATGGATCAGGGAGTTAGGAAGGTGGCACAAGGTGGCAGTAATTCACTGCCAGGACACCAAAAAGGGATTGGCACGGTTAGCCTAGAAAACAATTTGGCTGAAGATGCAGCCAAACAGGCAGCTAGGGCACAAAGCCTTCTTAAGTCCTCAGAAATTCTGGAGGCTCTGTTGATATGGGAGCCCCTTCTGGAAACAGAGGCTCCAGTAGATCCCCAGGAAACAAAAACAGTCTCTTTTCTTTGGATACACTCTCTCTCCGTGTGGCTGGCTGCAGACCAAGGGAAGAAAGCTCCATTTTTCTTCCTGTGGGAAGTACTCAAAAGCTTACATCAATCCTTTCACCTTGGGCTAAATAAAATGAATAAAATTTGCCTATTGACCCACCAATTGTTCATAGGAAAAGAACTATCCAAAACCATCAGACATGTTAATAGCTCTGAGCTCTGCCTCAAAATCAACCCCCAAATATAAAGGCCCCCACATCCCACCCTTCCGCAACAGAGATGAGTAGTTTCCTGAAGAGGAGTGGCAGATGGGTTTTACCCATATACCTAAAGACAAGGGAAGCCAGAGTCTCTCGGTAATAGTGGGTAAAAATACCAATTGGGTGGAGGCCTTACCCGGAAAAACTGAAAAAGCCACTGAAGTGATAAGAGCATCAATAATGGAATTATTCCTTGGTTGGGGCTATCCCAGACTTTACAGAGTGACAATAGGCTCACCTTCAACTCAAGGAGTTTTCAAGGCCTTGGGAATTCAATGCCACCTTCACTTCACTTGGAGGTCCCAATCATCAGGGAAGTCTGAAAAGTTTAAAGTCTTAAAGAATAGATACCTCAGAAAGTTGGCACAGGAGACTGATTTCTCATGGCCTGTCTTGTTGCCTATTGTTCTTATTCAGGTTTGCAAAACTACAAAATAGTGTACTGAATCCCTTTGAAATGTGGTATGAGCCTCCTTCTTGATTAGCAATTTCTCTTTTTACTCTGAAACTGCCCTTCAGATTAAGCAGGTGTCTGCATTAGCAGAATTCCAACAAGCTCTTCAGCAGCTCTTTGAAGGATGCCTGAGAGAGATTGGCCCTTTCCTCAACTAGTGACCCGGTATAAGGATAATCCCTCCTCTCTCTCCCTGTCTTTATAGGATCATTGGGAGGGGACATACATGGTAATCCCTGCAAATCCAACTACAGTTAAAATGGGAAGACAGGATGACTGGATTTATCCTTCAAGATCAAACACCAGCTACACCTAATAGGCCACTGATATCCTTCCCAGTACAGCTAGGACTCCAGAGATGTCAGACCCCTGCTCAGGAGAGGAGGAAAGGGAGGCTGAACCTTTGCCTGAGTCCCAACCAGCGGTGGCAAACCAACCCGCAGCCCCGGAGATGCCAGACTCCTCTGGAGAGGAGGAGGAGGCTGGTCCCATATTCCGGGCCCGCCCGGTGGTGACTCAGAAAATGAAGCGGCAGCGACCCATGGCCCCAGGGGCTCTGGCTGCGGGACCACCACAGATGACGGAAATTTACTACCTATCGACCATACACCCAGGCAGAACTGGTGGACTTGGGCAAACAATTCTACCAGAAACCAGGGGAACCCTTGGCAGCCTGGCTGCTACATTTATGGGAGACCTGGGGGTGGATGGGATTATTTGCATGGCACAAGAGTTGGAGAGACTGGCTTCTGTGACTTCACACCCATCCTTGCGACAGAGGCTGCAGAACAGCCGGCGGTATGGCCAGGGCGACCACACCCTCCTGGAGTGGATAATGGCTGCCATACAGACAGTATGGGCTGATGCAGGAGATGTGCCAGAGACAGTAAGTGGATGGCAGACGTACGCCGAGCTGGTGCAGGTACTTTGGGAATTGCGTGGTCCTAACGATGCGCGTTTCACAGCAGGGATGAGAGACTTGGTATCAAAGAATGCCCCCTCATCTACATTTGGATCTCTCATGCAGTACTAGCACCCTATGTGGGACGTCAGATACATGATGTCACCACAATGATAGCCAGCTTGGGCGAAGTTGAGAGCTGGCATTCTCAGAAAGGAATACGGGTAGTTTCTGAAAGGTCAAAAGGAATGCCAGGGAGGGCAAGGAAGCCTCTTGGCATCACAGAACCTATAAAAGTCACCCGTAACCAAATGTGGATGGATTTAATAAGAGCGGGGGTAGATGGCACTAAAATACACGCACAGCCCAATGCATTTATTGGAATTATGGCAGCAGCTGCGAGAAGAACAAAGGTTCACACCATGAGAAGGACTGCTGCTCAGGGGGAGCCTGGAAGACCCAGGCCTCAGGCGCGCGCCCTGTGCCTGGAAGACCACTTGCTGCCAACCCCGTCCTTGGGTGATGGCCTGATATCTTTTGAATAGGGTGAGGGCCAAGGAACCCGTCCACAGGGGACGGGCGGAGACCGGAGGCCACATGTGAAACATGTGTAGTATGTTCCAGGACTTACCCCTGGAGACCTTTTGCATCTACAGGCCAGGTGTTGCGGGGGCAGGTACCCTTGACATGCTGGCAGATTGACATCATTGGACCACTACCTCTCTCAGATGGACGACAATACGCGGTCACCTGTGTGGACACTGCTACCGGGTTATTGGCAGCTTACCCTGCTCCACATGCAGACCAAAAGGCAGTTTTGGCAGCACTGGCACGCCTATGTGCTGCATATGGACGTCTGCTGGTAGTGGAGAGCGATCAAGGGACTTATTTTATAGGAGCCCGGGCGCAGCAGTGGGCCAAGAACATGGGTGTTGAATGGAAGTTTCATACTCTCTATAATCCCAAAGCTGCAGGGATTATAGAGAGGTATAATGGCCTACTGAAGCAAGGACTAAGAGCCACCGCCCCGACTCAGACGCTGGCTGGGTGGAGCCAACGTCTATGGGAGGTGTTGCAGACATTAAATGAGAGGAGCAGGAAAGGCGGCCTGGCTCCAGTGGAGGCATTGCTACATCATGCCGCTGCTCCCATCCAATTACAAATAAAGACTTCAGACATCTTATTAAAACCGGGACTTGGACAGCAGGGCAACATCTTATTGCCAGCCCCAAATGGAGTGGACCCAGGGCAGACTGTGGACTGGGAATGGCCCTGGACAGTGAAGGCTCCCCACATGTGGTGGGTGGCTCTGATAGCCCCTTAGGGTTGTGGCCTGGAGGCTGATTTACAGATAAAACCATGGGTGACTGCGCAGTGGCCACCACGGGTGCGTGTTACCCACCCTGGGGTTGCAGATCAGAGGGCAATCCTCAAGGGGACATTTGTAATAACTCTGTGGCCCATTATGAGCTCTCCACTCCTGCTGCATGTAGAAACCACTGATGCCTCTTCACTGGCAAAGTGAGTGTGGTACTCACGACCTGGAAGGCCACTGATGCCAGCGACAATATTGTCCTCAGATGCCAAATTAGCATGTATATTGCCAGATGGGAGGGATGTCCCATTACTGGTACCGGTAACTTCTCTGCCTTTCCGCCCCTAGGAAAATTGAGTTTAGTCATTTTGTGATGTATTTGCTTTTTTGGGCCATGGCAGACTGTGGACTGGGAATGGCCCTGGACAGTGAAGGCTCCCCACATGTGGTGGGGAGTTTATAAACTGTTTATGTTTGCTTAAAAAATTGTATATATGTAGACTATATGGCAGAAAACCCTGAGGGGGTGGACTGTAGGGTAAGGTAAAAGGTATCAGGCTTTTCTGCCCTCCCACCATCAGGATAGATGAGGGAACCCTGTGATCCTGAATGCATGCCTGATGGCGGGCACCTGAAGTGGGTACACCTGAGCTAAGAGACTGATTTATAAGGGTGGTGCAGCGGAGTGCGATGTGGTGGTAGTGCGGAGTTGAGGGTGGAGGAGTGGAGTGTATGGAATAGTACAGCGACTACAAACAACAGCGAAGAGCATGTGGCTGCTAGAACCGTTCATAAACCTGCCCAGAATGGGTTGGTTGCTTTACACCCTTCCATTAAGCCTTGAAACTCTGGTCAAATCTCAGGGGCATTATGTAGAGGTCAAATCCACTATGCAGACCAATTGTTCTACCTTGTGCTGGGTCAAAAATATTATGACTTGGGGAACTTGGCAGTGTTTATCATGTGGCATACACACCAACAATGGTGAGTAAGACCTATCTCTACTTTATGAGCTTCCTCCCCATGCCCTCAAGTCACTTCTTGGAATATCTTGAGACTTCTCTTTGTAATTATACTCTATTACAAATCCCACCCCCACATGAGATGGGAACTTCAAGCTCTTATCTTAACCTGTAATCTTTCCTTGAACAAGCCTTCTGATGATCCAAAACAAAGCATTACTGACAGATCCCAATATGGGGATCTTAACAGCTAGGGCTGGGAGGACATCTTCATGATAATTCAATTTTAGAAAGACCAGGGATCAGCCATTCCATCTACAGAGGTCTGTTTTGATTTGTAGGGATCCCCACGTTGAAAAAGTCTGTCTTAAATTTAACTAGCCTGTTCCCATTATCTAGGAAGTTTACTGCAGATGCCACTGAAAAACACTAGACCTCACTTAATAGCTCAGTTGATGTGGTCCTACAGAACAAAAGGTCCTTAAACCTTCTCACTGTTAAAGTAGGTGGCACCTGTGCATTGCTAAATGAGACCTGTTGCTTTTTAATTAATACTTTCAAAGAGGCTCTAAATGTTCTAAAAAAAAAAATAAAAATGATTGACAATTAGATAGGGTACAGGAATAGATCCCTACTGGCTTCAGTCTACTCCTATCCCCAAAGTGGACTTGTCTTTTAGTAATGATTGGTCCCCTGCTGATGCATTTCCTGGCCCTATGTTTTGATCTATGTATTACTATACATAGATCCCCTGTTAATTTGGTCTCTTTCAGGTTAGAGGCTGTCATCCAGATCAATCCTAAACTGAATGTCCTGCCTAATTTTTACCAGGGTCACTAGATTATCCCTCCTCAGAGGTTGAACCATACTTGTTCATCCTTTGTCCTCTTCACTAGGAAATAACTAGAATGGTCTTCACCCCAAATCCCTAATGGCAATTAGGGCCACCACCATAGAGGGAGAAATGAAAGAGGAAATAAGTTGGGCATGTAACAGGGCATGTCAGGATCACAGGGGCCCATCCTCAACACAGAATAGTGAAAAAAACAGAATATTCTGTAGGTTGACCCACACCAAAGCAACAGATGTGGGCTAATGTTAAACAGTCTATGCCTATTCCTAAAAAAGCAGATATCATCTGGGCAAGGAAACCCTAGCTCCCGAATTCCACAGATGGACAGAATCAACTAAATAAGAACCTGTCATGAAATTCAGCCAATTTGAGAAAAAGACAAGGCAAAGTACTAACCCCATTACTTCAAATAAAGTAAGTTAATCTATGTTTCTTGCCCCTAGGGGCAACCCACTCAGGACACCTCTCTGTTCAGAGAGCTTTCCTGTCCTTCTTCTTATCCAACAATAAATTTGTTGCTTTTCTGCATGACTCTGGTCTCAACATTGAATTTTTTTCCTCCCTGAGACAAGGACCAAGTCCCTTGTGTAACCAGTGGCTAAAGCCAAAGACTGTTACAGGTGGTGCCCTCTGGAAGGGGGTGCTGGTGAGGATGGATAGCCCCAGTGAAATTGCAAACAAAGTATCCATGAGGATTGAGATTCTGATAAGAAACATAAGAGACTGCAGAAGTGATAAAGGGCAGCAAGGGGCACTACAACTGGCTGAGAACACTGCCAAAATAGTTTACCAGTCACTGTCTGAGTTCTTTACCCACATGCACAATTGCAAGATTACTTAGGCTCAGAAAACAGTGACAGTGAGATTTATTCAACAAACCAAGGGAAAACAAAGAGTTACTGAGGCCAAAATCAGCTGTTTAACTCACCCAAAGCAGTGTCCAGTGTTTTCAAGTCCTAAACAAAAGCAGCTAATATGGCATCTTCCTGCCACTGAGGATGCAGAGCTCCTCTGCCGAACAATAGGCCAAGTGCCAAAGATGGTGTCTTCCTGCCACTAAGGACAAGTGGCAGCCAGACTATAGGTCAGGTTCCAACTCCTGGAGACAACAGGAGATGTTTCTGGAGCTGCCAAGATGCCCCAGCACCATACCAAACCAACAACACTCAAAACAGCAGTTGCAGAAGCTGAACATCCCAACAAATAGCCACACCCACACAGTTCAGCAAGGCACTCTGCTCTGGGTCTTTGCCTTCTCTGTCGGGCTGTAACACAGCAAAACCAGGAAAAAATTTCAATGCTGAATCCTCAAATGCTGACTCCCAAAGACAAATGCAGAATCCCACTGCATATCTTTTGCAGTGCCTTATATTTTTTGTCAGTTGATCCACCCCAAAATGCAATACTTTATAGCATTTTCCCTGGGGCTATCTATCTTCACCATTAATCCCCTACAGGGGGTTCCACCTGTAACAGTCTTTGGCTTCAGTCACCAATTACAAAAGCAGACATGAGCATTCAGTGTTCAGGATTCAGAATTAGGGATTTCAGTGTTTTCAGATATTCAGGGATCCTGGGGACAGAAATTTATACCCCCACCATGACAATCTTCCAGAAGGCTGTTGCGGGCCTCTGAAAGATGTGGAGAGGCTTCCATCAGCCAACGTCAGAGAGGAAAAGTTAAGAGAATTTTCAAGTAGCTGAATGATTGAAACTGTTCCTGATTTTGCTGTTGTTACATCCTGGAGGGGAAGGTGAAGATCCAGAGCCAGGTGTCTAACTGAGTGGCATGACTATGGCCTTTTGTGGGGTCTCTCAGCAACTGCAGCTGCTGTTTTGAATGTCACTTGTCTGGTGCTGTGCTGGGGCATCTCAGCAGCTCCAGTGAGCATCTACTTTTGTGTCTTCTGCTGTCTTTGTGAGTGGGAACTGGCCTATAGTCTGGTTGTCATGTGCTCCACACCCTCAGTGGGGGGAGGACGTCATCTTGGGAGCATTCATGTTTAGGAATTTAAAACACTGGACCCTGCTTCAGGTGAGGTAAACAGCCACTTTTGGCCTTGGTAACTCTATTTTACCCTGGTTTGTTAAATAAAACCCATTTTTGCTGTTCTCTGAACCTGCATAATCTGCAATTGTGTGCATGAGTGAAGACTCAAATGGTGACTGGTAAACTATTTGCACAATGTCCTTGGCCAGTTTTAGTGCACCTTCTGCCCTCTATCACTTGGAATCTGGCTCCCAGACTCCAAACCCAATTCACCACCAGGAGTTGAATATTCATTTGCCACTTGCTGGTGTATTGCAGACTCTAGGTTCTCATTAAAGGGATGATGCCATCTTGGATTAGTGCACTTGTTTTTGACTGCTGAATATTGTGGACACTATCTGAGGTGAGACAGCTGGCCAGCTGTGGCCACATAAACCCTTTTATTTTCCCCAATATCATGTTTGTTAACAAACCACTTTGTTGTTGCACTCTGACCTTGGGTAGTGTCTTACAATTGTGAACACACAGGCAAGAATCCACAGTGACCTGCCCTCCCAAACTTGGCACTGTTTAAGCTAACTCTGTTTTAAAATGATTAGTGGCATGACAAAAGTAATTCTAGAAGTTTTTACTTTGTTGCTATATCTTAAAAATTATACCACATTAATTATTCAATATCACAGTGTCAAAGGACCATCACATAATAGAGTGGCCCTTGCCTTCTAGGGAAATAATTCATCAGAGAGAACTAGCTGTAATTGAACCAGACAAGCCTTTATTAGAGACACTCATGCAGGAGAGAGCCAGGTTGGGAAAAGAGACTATAACCTGCTCTCCAAAGGGAATTAGGAGAAGATATTTGGTGGGTAAGTCCAAGAGGTAGCAGTGAGGAGAGAAGTGTCATTGCTTGTTCTGGGCTGGGCTATGCCTGGACATGTGCAGACGGGTTACATTCCAACTGCACATGTGGGCTCTCACCTTTCTCCTTCTAGGAAATTGTGAGAAAATCATTTATCAGGATCTAATTAATGCTTTTTATCTATCACAGGGACTCATGGTCAATCTAGTGGGTCAAACTACTTGGACAGGGCTTTCCAGTTCATGAATTACTCCACCTGTTCAAACAGTGTTGAGAAAACTTATCATTTAAGCCTCTTTCTTCTTTTCTTTAATCTAGGCTGTCGCAAAAGTTTATCCCATCTCTCAGACAAACTGGGTATTCTCCCCTCATATACACACTTAACACAGCAATTTAGTCTTCCATCAAAAGATGTATGTGGTGCCTCCCTGGTGGTGCAAGGGATTAAGTGTTAGCCCTATGAAGCGATCCACAGTTACTCTAGCATGAGTTCGATCCCTGGCCAGGTAGGTGACACACATGGCACAGCAGATCTCTACTGTCTTGCCTGCTGCTCCCCTCAGCAATGTGTTTCAGTAAAACCACCTGTTCTGCTCCCCACTCTGCCTCTGGTGAATCCTCTCACCCTCCCACATCTCTGTCCTGTACCCCAGTTCTTGTATGCATAAATAAATAAATCCTCATAAATAAATAAATAAACCTTTTTAAAAAAGGTTAGTGGTATGAGGTTAGTAGTGGCTCTTCAAAATGTTTTTCCACTTCTGAAGGAGCAGAGAAATAAAGTCACCCACAAAAAAGGCAAAGATTACCCATATAATTATTTCAAGAATCTGCAAAGAATTTCTACCAAAGAGCCAAGGAAGAAGAAACACCATCAGTTGGGGATATCACCTCTCGCAAGCAAACATCTAGTCCTGGTTGTGGCAAGGTTTTGTTCTCCTTGCCTCCTAGACCTCTGATTTGAAAGTCACAAAGTCAAGAAGTCATCCCTTCCCTGCCTTTGGGATGTGCAAATTCTAAGTCCATTCCTCCTTATTTTAAATTAGCTTTCTATACCAAAGGGAACTCCAAGTACATAAATAGAATAAGGATGGACAGAACTGGAATTGCCACTGAATCACCCTGAAAAAAGAGCACCTGACAGAGAGTGAAATGTCTCGATCCTGAGAGCGTAAGCCAGCTGCAGCAGCTTTGTTATTCATTCATTAATTGGTGGAATAGGGGTGGAGAGTCAGTGTGAGATGGGAAGGTGAGAAGGACAGGGTAGAGACCATAGGGATACAGTTACGGAAGGCAAGGGTGTGTGTGTGTGTAAGTGTGTGTGTGTGTGTGTGTGTGTGTGTGTGTGTGTGTGTGGTGTGTTGGTGGGGAATTTGTCCACAGGCTTCAGTGTCCTATCTATATTAATAGGGAATCCAGAAAAGACTTAGGCACTTATTGGAATATATTTCTCCATTAATCAATAACAGCGAGGTGTAGAGAAAAAACAGACTAGGAAAACTGATGGGCTAAGGTCAAATTGTATGATATTAAAGCTTTCTAAAATGGAGGAAGACTGGTAATATTTTTTTTTAAATAAACAGTAAATCTTTATTTTTAAAAAAAAATTATTTATACAAGCACTGGGTACAGTCAGGAGCGCGGGAGGATGAGAGAATTCACCAGAGACAGAGCCGGGAACAGAACAGGCAGAGTGACGAAATACACTGCTGAGGGGAGCAGCCGGCGGCAGGAGAGGTCTGTCGTGCCATGTGGGACCCTCCCCTGGAGCCTGGGGATCGAACCGGCCCTGCAGAGGCTGCGGGCAGCTTCGCAAACCCGCGCTCAACTGTTGCGCCACCGGCGAGGCCCCAAGGAAGATTGGTATTAAACAACAGATACAAAAAGAAAACTAAAACGTTAATACTAAGAATTTTATGTAGCCATTAAATGAATATTTGCATAGGTTATTGAAGACACTTAGACATACATTTGAAACACCAGGAAAGAAGAGTTGAATTTTCAACATATTCATGTAAAAAATTCATATAAATTGTGGATTTAAATGTAGAGGATTCTAAATCACATTTAGATAAAGGTGTTTTTTTTTTTAATTTTCTTATGTAAGGTTTTTTTTTATCATTTACATTCTCTTCAAAAAACAATAATGTCTTCAATGAAACAGTTTATTTAAAATATGGGAGGATTAAATGGTGTTTAAGGAGTTTATAATATAATCTCCATCTAATCTACAGAAAACATTTGTTGTCTTCCAATATAATCTTTTACAGCTGCATGTTCATGTTGTGTGATTGACTTTGTCTTCACTAAAAAAATCATTCTTCCTGTTATGTAACTGTTCTATATAATAGTGCTGAATATTGGAGAGACTTCTATAGTTTATAGGACACTTATCCATTGCTTAATATTTAATCTCTACAGCTTCCCTAAGAAATAGGTAGAGGGGCATCCGCTGCCAGCGAGGGTCCCGCAAAAAAAAAAAAAAAAAAAGAAATAGGTAGAGAAGTCATGCTTTTCTTCTCATAGAAGTTACACTCATTGATTTAAAAATGAAGAACCCAAACCAGGAGAGAAAGAGCATAAAAATAAGTGGGACACAGACCACTTAGGTCTGGATCTTAAAAACGATAATTTTCTCATGACCTCACACAGTTATGACATTTGCATCACTCCACGTGATCTTCCTAAATTCCTTGGTAGACCAAGCACGCAGAGAAGAGAAAGAACTATTTTACAGGCTAAGGTGAGTTCTTAACTTCAGATTTTCTGCACTACCCATGTAATGAATTGTAACGACAGTACAAAACAGGTCCTTGGTGGTGCAAGGGGTTAAGTCTCAGTACCATGAAACAATCTGCAGCCACTGAAGCACAAGTTCGATCCCCGGCCAGGGAGCTACCAAGGTCTGGTGTGGCAGACCTCTCATGACTCACCTGTTGCTCCCCTCAGCAGTGTATTTAGTAGATCCACCTGCTCTGCTCCCCACTCTGCCTCTGGTGAATCCTCTCAACCCTCTGCCTCCAAACCTCTGGGCTACACCCCAGCTCTTGTATGCATAAATAAATAAATCTTTATAAGAAATACAAAACAGTCCTGAACCTGGACAGGAAGTTCTGCAGAGGCCTTCAAGGGAACCACCCATTCTGGCCATGCTTTTGACTCTCTCATCTATACATACCAATCACCACTCACCAACTCCAGGCCAGTGCAAACACTTCTACCACTTGGGTATGAGTCTAAAGTAATATGTGTAATATGTTACCAAATGTGTAATATGTTACCAAATTCATAGTTACATCAGCCACATCCCCTTTTGTCCCTTATCCCCTTCCCTCTGAAACAAATGAGAACATTTCATGATAGTGATAAAGTCACATTTGGTTTATTGTTCTGCAACTTTGGTAAAGTCATATATCTTAATATATTTATATATAATTTTATCATGATATTTTGTGCTTTTGCAATTTAGATATATGGAAAAGTAATATTTAAAACTTTAAAAAATATGCTTTAATATATTATATATTGGGCCTCCCTGGTGGCACAAAGGGTTAAGCACAGCACTGTGAAGCTATCTGCAGGCTCTGCAGCATGAGTTTTATCCCCAGCCAGCCAGGGAGCTACCCACATGGAGCAGCAGACCTCTCCTGTCTTGCCTGCTGCTCCCCTCAGCAGTGTGTTTAAGTCAGTCTGCCTGTTCTGCTCCCCACTCTATCTTTGGTGAATCCTCTCTTGTGCCCCACACCTCTGACCTGTACCCCAGTTCTTGTATGCATAAATAAATCTTTCAAAAAGATATTATATAACTAGTAAGACTCATTAATATACAAAAGTGAAATAAGGAGAGGTTTTCTTTTTAAAGTACTCTTTGAATAATAAATATTCAACACACAATAGAGCTAGTTTTAGAAAAATCTACTCATTTTACAGAGATATTGTTAGGATTAAATTAAACAAAATAAATTCTATAATGTACTTTGTACATATTAATTACAAAATAAACACATATCCTTTTCAATGTTACCTTATTCCAGGTCTTTTGGTGAAAACTATAGCCCTGATTAAACCATTTGAATTGATTTTCATTCATTTGTTCAATTTATATATTCTTATCCCCTTCAAATCTTTCCCCCTTCATAATTTCTGCCTAATCCCCTGTTTGCTTCATCTACTTTGTCCTAAGAAATCCCTGCTAGAATTAACTCACCTTGTTTGTAGGTTTCTTGTTTGTTAAACAATACTTCTATTTTATTTAAGTCTATGTATTTATCCATTCATCTTTCTACCATCATCAGCTATCTATATCTGTCTCTCCTTACCTTATTTTTATTATTTTTATTTTTTTAAGATTCATTTATTTAGGCATACAAGAATCGGGGTACAGGTCAGAGATGCTAGGGGCGAGAGGATTCACCAGAGACAGAGTGGGGAACAGAATAGGTAAAGTCAGTGAAATACACTGTTGAGAGGAGCAGCAGTAGAGAGAGTAGAAGTCTGCCTCACCATGTGGGTTGCTGTCTGGCTGGCCATGGATCGAATTTGTGCTGTAGAGGCTGCGGATAGCTTCATAGTGTGGTGCTTAACCCCTTGAGCCACCAGGGAGGCCCCTCCTTATCTTGTTTTTAACTCCTGTCAAATCCACAAGCAAAAATAAACAGTAAAGATAATTATGCCAATGATGTACATTGCTACTGTCAAGTAAATAATAACTTCATAAAAGAATATAGAATGTGCGTGTATCACTCTTTGTTTTATTACACGGTGTGTTATAATTTTATAATATGATTTTCACAGATTTGGGTGGTTATGTGTTGTAATTAGTAAATTTTAAAAGTTAGAGGCAGGTGGGATGGCAGAAGAGCTATAGTTGTACATATCTGAACTAATAATTGAAGTATAAATTTGTGTTCCTTAGGCTGCTGAAGAATGAAGAACATTCCAAGTATGCAAATACAACAAGCAGAGGAAACACAAAGGAATCAGTCACTGGAAATAACTTGAGATCACTGGAATTTAGACAAAACCAAAAGGCAATAAGAAATTTTGTTTGAAGGACTAGGTCTGGGAAAGACTTTGAGGAAGTATTTGAAGTAAATTTGGACTTCATCCTGCAGCAAAAGATTTTTAAAGCATAGGAAAGCCTAAGTTTTATATTAAGAAAAAAAAAAAACCCTCTCTGTGTAGAAGGGCGGGGATGGTTTCAGCAGGAGGAAGAGGTAATAACAACAAACAATCTTCTGGGGGAAAAAAAAAAAGTAGAACAAAACCAAAACCAGGTTGAAGGGATGCAGAGGATTTAGAGATGAGACATATGCTCTAAAGTGTATAAGCCACTGTAACAAAACACTTGATACAGGATGTAAAACAAATAACAAGCTTAAGGTGTCTAAAATGAGACAGGTTTTGCTTGACAGTTGAATACAATAACACATTAAGGCAGGAGACAGAACAATCCATAGAAAGAGAAAAATAATGACTTAGTTTTGAACAGATAAATATTTTTATTTTTAGTAACTTGTAAAGTTTAATCGTAAGAAATTGAGTATATTCCACAATTTTTTACTTTTATAAAGCCAATTCACACTAAACACCCTGATAAATATTTGTATTTCTCTTTTGAAACACTGTCTCTATAAAAAGTTGCATTATACCAAATATAAAGTATATACAACTTACAGAAATATTAATACAATTGTGTCAATATTTTTTTTAATCTCCATAAAATTATGTATTTGAAAAAATATTTACTAGGGCTTCCCCTGGTGGCACAGGTGGTTGAGCGCAGTGCTGTAAAGCTGTCTGCAGCCTCTGCAGCACCAGTTCGATCCCGGCCTGCTGGCGAGGGTCCCACATGGCGCAGCAGACCTCTCCTGTCTCGCCCACTGCTCCCCTCAGCAGTGTATTTCGGTCAGTCTGCCTGTTCTGTTCACTGCTCTGTCTCTGGTGAGTCCTCTCACCCTCCTGCGCATCTGACCTGTGCCCTGGTTCTTGTATAAATAATTAAATAAATCTTTGAAAATGTATATATTTACTAGTGGGAATATACTTAAAAAGTTTAAGCCACTGAAATTTATTCCAGAATAAAAAGAAAATCAGAATAGATCAAACAGAGAGATTAAATTGTTAATCTAACACATCCCACAAAGAAATGCCTAGATTCAGATGACATCATAGGTGAATTCTACCAAATATTTGCAGAAGAATTATGCCAATTCCTCCTAATATCTTCCTACACACACACACACACACACACACACACAGATTAGAAACACATCCCAATTCATTTCATGAGGTCACTAGCATATCTTTTAATTATAATGCCATGCTGTTTTAATTACTATTACTTTGAAGTATTTTCTGAGGTATCTAATTTTGTTCTTTTTTTTTCAGTAGATTTTTGTTATTTAGGGTTGTTTGTGGTTTGAAATAAGTATCATTTTTTTGTTTCATTTCTCTAAAGAAAACCATTTGGATTTTGATAGGGATTGCATTCAATCTGTATATTGCTTTAAGTAGAGTCATTAGGTAAATTTATTTTAACAATGTTAATTCTTCAAATACATAAGCACAGAAAATTTTTCCATCATATTGTTTCTTCTGCTTTTTTCAACAATGAATTAGAATTTTCAATTTACAGGTCTTTTACATCTTTGAATTAATTCTAAAGTATTTGTTATATGATTGTAAATGTGATTATTTTGTTGATTTCTTCTTCTGTTAGATCTTTATTTGCATGTGATGACAAAGACTTTTGTATATTAACTTACTGCCTGCAACTCTACTGTATTTATTATTTATAATATTTTTTAAAATTTTATTTTATATATTTATGTCATTTTTTAATTTTTGTAGAATGTATGCATTTTTGTCTTGGTTATAATCCCCATAAAATTCCCATCCCCTTTGTTTTGATCCTACTCCTTCCCCCCCACCCCCATAGTGTGTCTCTGGTTTATAGTTGCCTGTTAATTTTGATTTTTCCTTTATTATAATTATTTTTTTTCCTGATCTCTTATTTAGGTTTTCTAAATTACTGCTATGAGTATGACCATCTGGTATTTTTCTTTTTCTTTCTGGCTTATTTCTTTCTGGCTTATTTCCTTCTGGCTTATTTCACTGAGCGTGATCCCATCCAGCTCCATCCATGTTGCTGCAAATGGCATGTGTTTATCTTTTTTGATTGCTGATTAATATTCCATTGTGTATATGCACCACATATTCTTGATCCAGTCATCTATATTTGGGCATTTGGGTTGTTTCCATAGCTTAGCTATAGTAAATAGTGCTGCTATAAACATAGGGGTGCAGGTGCCCTTTGGAATTAATGTTTCTGTGTCATTTGGGTAAATACCTAGGAGTGGAATTGCTGGATCATATGGAAACTCTATCTTTAGTAAGTCAAGACAATGACCAAAACAAAGAGAAACCCCACTGACTGGGGGAAAATTTTTGCACACAACACTAATGATAAAGGACTGATCACAAAAATCTACAAAGAGCTGATGAGACTCAACAAAAACAAAGAAAATAATCCAGTCAAAAAATGGGCAGAAGAGTTTAAAAGAAACTTTTCCAAAGAGGAAATGCAAAGGAAAGTCATATGAAAAAATGTTCAACATCACTTGTAATCAGGGAAATGCAAATCAAAACTACAATGAGATACCATCTTACACCAGTGAGAATGGCACATACTAAAAAAAAAACTAGCAAAACAAATGTTAGTGAGGTTGTGGAGAAAAAGGATCTCTCCTGCATTGCTGATGGAAGTGCAAACTGGTCCAACCACTATGGAGAGCTATGTGGAGATATCTATATCATTAATTTTTGTTCTGCTCTGTATTTCCAGCTACTGACTTTTTTCTTTGTTTGTTTTCTCCTTTTTTCTACTGCCTTGTGGTACAAGCTTAGATGCTTATTTATGATACTTATTGTTTCATGAAGTAGGCCTGTATTGTTACTGTTGCATCCTATTCATTCTATTATGTCTTTATTTTCATTCATCTTATGTATTTTGTCATTGTACCTTTGATTTTCCCATTGACCACATATTTGTTCCGTAACATGATGTTTATTCTTCACAAATTTGAGGTTTCTATTAATTCTTCTATTATTTTAAATCTCTAGTTTCATATCATTATGATCTGAAAAGATGCCATTTAGGATTTCAATCTTCATGAATTTATTGAGATTTGTTTTGTATCCCCTGCTTTTGAGAATGTTACTTGAACACTTGAAATTGTGTATTCTCTTGTTTTGATGTGGAAGTTACTGTGAATATTTCTTAAATCAACTTCAACCAATATGTTGTTTAAAGTCATTGATTTTCCAGTGATATTTTGTCTTGATGATCTGTCCATTACTATAAGTGGGATATTATGTCTTCTACTGATATTGTCTTGGTATCAATTTCTCCCTTTTTTTTTTTTTTACAAGCAATATCTGTACTTTTATTAAGCAAGAACAAATTACATTTTAGCTACCATTACAAAAAAAAAATCAATTTCTCCCTTTATATCTGTCAAAACTTGTTTTATACATTTTTGTATAACTATAATGGGAACACACATGTTGGAAACTCTTATGTCTTCCCTTTTTGTTGATATTTTTATAATGGTATATTGTCTACCTTTGTCTCTTGCTAATCTTTTACCTGAAAAAAAAATATATATATATATTTTAAATATTTGTTTATTTATTTATTTATACAAGCACTGGGTACAGTCAGAAGTGCGGGAGGGTGAGAGAATTCACCAGAGCCAGAGCAGGGAGCAGAGCAGGCAGAAAGACCGAAGTACACTGCTGAGGGGAGCAGCCGGCGGCAGGAGAGGTCTGCACGCCATGTGGGACCCTCCTCCAATGGCCAGGGAGCAGCCGGGATTGAACTGGCGCTGCAGAGGCTGTGGGCAGCTTCGCAACCCAGCGCTCAACCGCTGCACCACCGTGGAGGCCCTGAAAATAAATTTTATGTGATATAAGCATAGTGATTCCTGCAATTTTAAATTTTCCATTGACTTGGGTTACTAGTTTAATTTATTAAGTACTAAAGATAATGTGAGACTACTGCAATCAGTCGTTAGTTGGGTTTTCATTTAAACTGGCAAATCTATGTCTTTTGAATGGCTCATTTTTTTTTTTTTCTTTTTGGATCTTCAAGTATTTTAAGAATATGTTAATCCATTCTTTCCGGAACTTTAGGTTTTTTGTTTAAACATCTGATTAAAGACTGATGAAAGTATCTTTATAAGTTACCTGCTATTTTTGCCCAAGTCATCTTCGCTATTCTGCATTTTGATAGCTTTACTATCATATGTTTTGGAGTAGGTGTCTTTGATTTAGAGGATCAGATTTTCTGTGTCTTTGTGCTTGGAATTTTGAGAGATATTCTTTCCTTCTGTTGTTATGTTTTCTTGAGGACTCAAGTTGTTATGTGCCTAATTTTCATCTGCACAATTTGCTACTATTAATTTTCCACTTTCACACACACACACACCCACCCACACACACACACACACACATTCAACACTTAGAGTGTTGAAATACTTTTAATTTTCCAGCAGATGTCACAGATTTTTGGCCTCTGCCAGCTTCTATAATTTCTGAGGTCTGTATCGGTAGCTGTTGTGTCAGCATAGGTGGTATAGAGGAGTCCAGTCACTGTTGTGAATCTGCTAATGGTTCCCAGTTCATGTTAATGGCATTGCAGATACCCCTTCTATCTGGGTCCCAGAACTGAGATTTTGTAGTATCTATAATTTAAGTGCACTATGTGAGATGAGCACCAGTCCCAAGGAGTGAAGGAGGGAGAGTGCAGTCTTCAGCACTCTCTGCTGTCCTCTCTATTAGGGTCCTGACATGTGTGAAACATCCAAGCTCATCCATATGTCTTCATCAATAAAAGGCACATGTTTATACATTATTTTTATTGTCTTTTTTTTTCTTTAGGGTCCCTGACTTAATTGGCAGTTCTGCTTTCTGTATCCCACCCTGGACAACAAGCTATGTGAATTTTCTCCAATGGAGTGTGTATCTGCTTGGTGTCACCACTGGTGCAGTCTGTATTAGTTCTGAATTTCAAAGAGTGTCAGTAGTCTTTTCCAAGACTTTGAACTTTGAATATAGTGACCCTGCAGTTATTTTTAGATTTTCTTTTGGGGAGCAAAACAAAGAACCTCCTCTATAACCTTCTTGGTGACATTTCCCCACCTGTTCATTCTGTGGAAGTCAATAAAGTCTCTTGTTCATTTTTTTTCTTTTTTTATTCTGCCTCCTGTCCATTTCTGGTATCTCTTGGTGTGCAATACACCCACACACCCATACACACATGCAGTGAACTACTTACTTCTAGGGAATCATGAGTACATTTATTTCTTCACAAATCATTTATGTGTCTATATGTCTTGCCATACCTGAATATAGCAAATGCTGGGTACCCTTAAAACACAAGACAAAACCACAGGATTATCTCAACAAATGAAAAACATGGAAAAATCCAAAACTCTTTCATGATTAAAAACTTTCAGCAAGTCAGGTATAGAAGTAAACTTAATTATTCCACCTGATAAAATTATCCCTAATAGGAAACCCCACAGTAAACATCACATAATATTGGAAGACTGAATGTTTATTCCTAAAATTAGTAACAAAATGTTGATGGTCCATTTGCCACTTCAACTCAAAATTGTACTAGATGTTCTAGATCGCATACTTAGCTAAGGAATAGAAATAAAAGTTGGGCTTCCCTGGTGGCCCAGGGGTTAAAAACAGCACTATCAAGCTATCACCAGCCACTGCAGCACTAATTCGATCCCCGACTGGCCAGGGAGCAACCCATATGGCACAGCAGACCTCTTCTGTCTCGTCCACTGCTCCCCTCAGCAGTGTATTTCAGTAGATCTGCCTGTTCTGCTCCGCAGTCTCTTTGGTGAATCTTCTCACCCCCTGCACCTCTGGCTTACACCCCAGTTCTTGTATGCATAAATAAATCAATATTTTTTTAAAAAAGGGATAAAATTAATTTATATTAGGAAAGACTGTGAAACAGTCTATTTGAAGATGACAAGGTCTCATATATAGAAAAATTTAATTAGTTGGCTAAAATAATATTAGAACAAATAAACAACATGGCAAGATACATAAATCAGTGCCAAAGGGAGGGAACAGGTCACTGTCCATGAGTTCTTATCCATGCACTGACAACTGCAAAGCAACACACAGGGTGTGTTGCAAAGCAACACACGGTGCAAAAACAATGGAGTTTATTTAACAAACGGGGATTGGGCGTAAAGAAGGTGTTTCTGAGACCACATGTGGCTGATTTTCTCAACCCAAATAGTGTCCACAATGTCCAGTGTCCAAAACAGGGCCACTTGTGCAAAGTGTCACTGTCCTTAACTGAGGGTCTGGAGCTAGTGCATACCAATAAGCAGTGGGCCAGGATCCAACTCATGGTGGCAGCTGCAGGTAATCACCAGTGGGGCTGCTGAGGTGGAACTGAAACAGTTCACAGCAATAGTGTGAAGCTTGGGGTGGACAACACTGGACACAGATCTGGACAGACTCCAACTGCACTGAGGTCATATCAGGCTTTCTCGTGGACTTCAGAGGATTATGGCCTGAGCAGGCTGTAGTGAGACCAGAAGCACCCCTCAGAGAGTCCATGTGTAAAAATGCAGGAAGACTAGCAACAGTTCTGGGACATTGATCCCAGCAGCTCCAGGGTGGGCCCAGTGCTCCTCCAAGAAGTCTCTAGGACTTGGGAGTTTCCTCCACAACTGAATCTTGTTTTGGAGTGGGAAAACCTTACTGCTGCAGCTTCAGTGGAGATGCATGCCCTGTGGTGGTAAGGTGGTGAAGTCCCTGCCAGTGCTGTCAGAGACTGTTGGAGAAGGCTGGGCATTGCCCACAGGCAGTGCATTCTGAGGTTGACTGTTGGAGCCCCAGCAGGGTTACATATGGAGGCATGGCAGCCTGCACATGCTGGGGCTCAGAGAGAGACTGCCCTTAGGTCATGTGCACTGAGGTTGCCTATTTGCCAAAAGAGCTGCTGCCATACCCCCCATCCCTTCCCACTTGAGCAGTGGGGCCACAGTAAAGCTGATCATGCCATGTGACCTCAGACACCATAAGGCCACTGCTACAATATTCAATCAATATACAAAAGTTGGTTTTGTTTCTATATACTAGTATAGTTCTTTTCTACTGATGGTGTAACAAATTACTACAAATTATGTGGCTTAAATGTATTATCTTTCAGTATTATGTGAAATGTGTTATATTTCTGTAGGTCAAGTATCTGACATGAATCTCAATTGGCTAACTTCCAGGTATCAGCATGGTTTCATTATTTTCTGGAGAATTTAGGGGAACATTTATATCCTTACCTTTTAAGAATTTTATATGCTGCTGATATCACCTGACCATGACCCTTCCTTGCATGACTCCTATCTAAGCTTTAATTAACATTTCTTTTTCTTTCCTCTGAGAGCTTGAGAAGAATTGGGGAGTAATTACTAATGGCTATCGTTTACTTTTTGAAGTTATGAAAATCTTCTCCAGTTGATTATGACCGTGCAACTATGAATATACCAAAAAATCTATTGAGCTTTAGGCTTTAAATGGGTGAACAGTGGGATTTTTAAATAGTATTTCAGTAAGCTACTGAAAAGATACAAAGAAAGAAGGAGAGATGTGAATAATAATTCAAATAGGTAAAGACAAATGGATATCAAATTCTTTAACACAACATTTTCTCAAAACTGGGGAGTTTTATTTACAATATTATTTCCTTACTAATATTTTCAGTTCATAGTAAAAATCATAGGAATGAAGATCAGACAACACAGAAATATTTGAAAATAATTGCAAAAAATAGCGTCACCAAAAGTAGCCACGGTGAGCTTTTTATTCTCTATTAAGTCAATTACTATAATGAATCCAAGAAGAGCTTATGTAAATTACATAATTACAAATTTTGAATTGTAATGTAAATGTGTTTGATGATTTTAAGGATAATTTCACATCTAAATGAATATTTGAATTGTATTGTATTGTTTTAAACAAGATGCACAAAAGATAGCAAAAAGAGATACAATATCTAAAACACTTATGAAAAAGGAACAGTTCAGTATTAATGAGGTAATGAAGTATTTTAATTGTGGTTTTAAAACTTGGCACTTAGACCTGTTAATGTCTAGGATATCACTAGTGAAATTTAATATTATTTAGTTTTATAAATGACCTATGATCAATGCAGTAAATTTGTGAGGCTTTCCAAATGCCTAAGCATAATGCCTTTCATAGAGGTTAAATTAAGAGTATAATAGAATAATTATTTTTTTATACTTCAAATAGTCACCCTGTAGATTTCATTACAAAGTTGCCCTGGAGCAAGAAGAATGGACCAGATACTTTTTTGCTTCCTAAGCTGACTGAGATGAGAACAATTTTTCACATAGTTCAGATTTGGGACCCATATCTCCAGGGATGGAAAGTTTCCTATCAGGTAGTCCCGATGTCTAAGAATCCCCCACCACAACTTCAGGACATTCCACTTGAGTATGTTTTTCTTGTTGAGGCAGACAGTGTTCTGGTGTGTTAACCTCCGGTAGCACCCAAAACAATGGTAATAGGAATTGATAGGGCAATTGTTTTGACCCCAGCACCACAGAAAAGACACAGTCAAAGCACTCTACACAACACAATTGCCCCAGACCCACAGCAAGGCAGGTTGAGGATGGTGTTCATCAGTGCTTGCTTTCTCAGTTTCCTTCCCTTCTTGTTCTACCTGCCCCTCCTTACTTGTACTAATGTCCCCTCCTGTAACACTTAACTCTTGTTACATAACAATGATCTCAAAATAGATATTTTAAACAACATACAATCTTTGTGATTGCTGGACAGCTTTGCTGTGACTCTGCAAGATCAACTAGATCCATTCATATATCTATCTTCAGTTGAACAATTATTCAAGGAGGGGACTTGGGCTGGTGCCCAGTCATATATCTGTTGTCTCAATTGCACAGGAGCTGCAGGAACTTTTCTTATGATCACTTAGTATATGGTCATCTAACCTGCACATGTCTACATTTGGCAGGTGGACCCTCCCACCTCAGGATGAAAACAAAAATAAAAGCTGCTCATAAAGCATGGGCTCAGAAGTTCTAGAATGCTGCCAGAATGCCACCCATACCACTAAACATTAGTCAAAACAGGTGTTCAAGGAGATTCAATGAGAGCAAAATCAGGTTCCACCTTCTGTGACAGAAATAGCATATCTGTGCAGGATGTGGGGTGTTGTTGTTGGTCCTATTTATCACATTTTACCACTTTGCCATTGTTTCCAATAAACTACTTGAATGTTAATGCTTGTTTTTATAAAAGGTCAGATTCTGGAAATTCAAAGTTAGGGTAATGTTCTTAAGCCTATGGCACTTGAGCTCAGAGTGCTCACATTTGAGACAACATAATGTTCTACATTTGTAATTTCATTACCATACATGTCCTCTCTAGAGGGATGGCTCTATATGAACACTTGTATCCATCTGCTGCAGTGCAGCATCAAGGGGTCTCCAGACCTGATGTGGACCATAGGTAACACAGAGGGAGGTGGATTCTGATTCTACTCTTACCTATACTTGGGATTCAAGACTGCACAAATAATGCCACCGAAATTTCCATAAGTCCTCTGTGCTGAATGTGAGGTGGGGTACATGGTTCCAATGGGTAGATGGCTATTCCAGTATTGTGGAATAGCAAGTAGGGATATGTGGTGTGTCACTATGGAGGTAGAGCCCATGAGTTATATACTGGGGAATTTGTGGATGACCATCTGACTTTAGTGTCTCACTATGGAGACCCCACATCCCTGAATGAACAATCCTTAGAAATCTCAGAGCAACAGATTTGCTATGAAAGGAGAACCCAGAGTGATAATATTGCTTTTTTAAAATTTATTCATGAACTCTTTGCCATGCATTTGAAAGCCTTTTTTGATTTTCCTACTTACATGGAGGGAGAAGGATGAAAAATCTCCAACTCAGAATGCCATGCAAGTGAGTAGGGCAGTCCAGCCCCTGTGACACCACCAGAGCCTTGGAGAAAGGGAATCAGGAGAGGATACTGGCCTCTCTCAGAGAATCTCATCACATTGAGGTTTGAATTGTTAATTTATAGTAATTCCTATAAGACACAATTAAGTAGCCAGTTACAGGTAACAAGGCAACCAATTGTGAAATGATTTTCTTCACTGGATGTCATGATATACAGATTTGATTGTTCCGTGGAGGCCCTCATGATAGAGCATGAGTTTGAGTGTGAGGTTAAAACATTCCAAGTATCTAGGAAAATGTTCTGGAAAAATGGTGAGGTTAAACCAGGGAAGGTAAGTCATATCAGGTCATTAGTAGAGTACAACACCTCTGAAAGTGATAGAATGAATACAGTTGTCAGATGTACTGTGAGCAGCATTGGCATTAGAGAACCAGAGAGAACAGGGCAGAGAATATGTGATGTCATCCTTTGTCCCCTCTTACAGCTTGTCATATAAGCCCAGTTCTGTCACAGTTACCGAATATTACTCTGATTAATTACAGGACAAATTTTTTCTCCTCTTGCCACCCAGTTCATTAATAAGAAGTAGTCATCATAATAAAAATATACAAAATCCAAGGCATGAAAATCTACATCTGACATACAGGTACATCTCCCTGAATGCTAGATTGTATGTCCCTAATGGATTAAACCACCGCTAATCTCTTCTTGGTACTAGTTGTTGAAGAGAAAATACTCCAAAATTGTTCTGTGAGTGCCTAAGATACCGGGTTTCTGAGCTGAGAATAGAATATAAGATAGCCCTTCACATTCTTATATTTTCCTGTTATTCCTACAATGTTGCCATTGCCTTTTAGCATGTAAGAAACATATGCCACTGGTTATTATTATTGTTTTTAAAAACTATTTCCTCTTACTCATTTTTCACTACCATTCTGTGACTCTGCATCACTGTGGGAGGGAGTGGTTTTCACTGTCATCTCAGTCTGGGGACTGTGTTAGCGTGATTACTGATTATTGAAATTTCAGTCACTAGGGGAAATAAAAATTAATGTGTTTCACAACCATATTCAAGAACTACCTGAATTCTGCATTTGTCCATGGCCCTTCAGGGTAAGAAACCCTGTCTCTCATTGGCCTGAGGATATGAGGAGCAGAAGCACACGGACCATTTTGGTTAACAGGTGAGAAGAAGTCAGTTGTCCCAGGAATTGGAAGGGAGGAGAGCTCACTTTAGCAATGGTATTATGGTATGACAGAAATATCATCCCAAAGAGATATGTGTATTATACACTTGTCGTATTAGGTATAGCATCATCAGTATAGATACATCTATGGTGATTGCCTCCACATCTGTGTCTTGTCCTCATTGTCCTACAGCTTTCAATTGCACTGATATTTGGTTTCATTTCCTTCACTGGCTCATAATTGTGGACACTCCTTCTGTTTCTTCCCCACTCTCTTATCTTTCCACACCTACTTCATCTCTTTCTTTTTCTTTGCAATTCTCATTCTCTTCCATACCCTCCCCACTGTTAATGTTTCCTAGGGGTTCATTTCAAAGGGGTTCATTTCATTTCTTTATGTGCACATACAGAGTTTTACAATTGTAATGTTTGGCCAGTGGCTTCTACTAATTGCTGTATCATGTCTTTTCCATTTTGGGAAAAGCTGACCAAGTAGAAATTCCTGGCAAGACGTTTGCTTAAAAAAGCAAAGTGAGGGCCTCCCTGGTGGCTCAAGGGGTTAAAACACAACCTATGAAGCTATCCATAGCCACTGCAACATGAGTTCCATCCCTGGCCAGCCAAGAAACAACCCACATGGTGCATTAGACCTCTCCTGACTCGCCCGCTGCTCCCCTCAGCAGTGAATTTCAGTCATTCTGCCTGCTCTGTGGCCCACTCTGTTTCTGGTGAATCCTTTCATCCCCCACACTTCTGGCCTGTACCCCAGTTCTTGTATGCATAAATAAATAAATCTTAAAAGAAGTAAAAACCAAGATGTGGAATTCAAAGACTTTGTATAATAAGATACAAGCTATTTAGTTACATCAATGAAACTAAGATATCAGAAATTATGTTGGGATTAATTCAAATTGCAATCTCATATGACATAAGCTACTGAATCTGTTTAATTCTTCAGAGAATTTGGGACAACATTGATCTTTAGTAGTTGACATTAAAATGCTTTCATTCATTTTATGAATTTACTTCTATTTTCATGCACACTCAATTCATAATTTGATTGAAAGATATGTGCTGAACGAAGTGTAGCATTAACAATGACTGCAATATATTTTTGTTGTTTATTATACATATGCTATTTATTCTCTATACATATATTATGTACAGTATTGTATATAAACAATGCATACCTATGATATACATACATGTACACAAATACATGCAAAATATGTATACCCATATATTCAAACACATGCACACACAAACACATACCTGGTCACACAAGATGGAAAATTATTTATTCCACTAATCATCACTCTACTCTCAATGCTTCACATATGTGTAGGGTTTTCTCTCCATTTAAGCAAGTCTCCTAGTCTCTGGACAGCTATCATATAATTCATGTCTGACACTATCTACATGGAGTTTACATAGACTCCACAGGTTATGGGATCAGCCCAGCAAAGCTGCCCCCACTCAGAAACCAAATACTAGCCCAGCAAGGTTACCTATACTTCTGGATGGTTATCAATCAGAAAACCAACAACCTGGAGAGTTTGCTAGAATGGTTCACAAAACTTAGGCAAGAACTTCAATTACTATTACTGATTTAATACACAGAACATTAAGTGACACAAATTAAGGATCTGATGAAGAGATACATAGAACAAGGTTCAAAAGGGTCCTGAACACAGAACAATGTGTGGAATTTGGAGTACTTCATACACTTAGCACATGTGTGGATTCTTGTTTATTGACCGAGCAGCTCTCTAAACCATATACTCTAATGATTTGTATGGAGGCTTCATTACTTAGGCACGGCTGACTAAATCACTGGTCATTGGATGAATAACTAAACTTTTAGTACATCTCTCCTCCCTGGAGATTGGGAGGTGTTGCAAAAGCTCCTCTAATGGCAAAGCTGGTCCCCTGGCAACAGTTCACATCTTATGATTATCTGTGGACTTTCCAAAACTCAATTTATTAATATTAACTCATATGTGGTTGAAAGGGGTTTGTTGAGTAACAAAAGGAACTCCTTCATCTTTTTTTCTCTGCCTTTCTCTCCATTCTAGGAACTGAAGACAAAAGACCAAACATAGTAACCAAAGATGCTCCAGACACTGTATGACTTAGGTAATTAAGAGAGTTTTATGACCCTTGTGGCTAGAAGCAAGGAGACCAAAATATGTGTTTCTTATTATATCACAGTATTACATAAACACAATGATACATATATCTCACTAATATACAACAAAAGGAATAAAATGTGTGATATGTTTCATATACCAAATTAGCAAAGCAGTGAATCTAAAACACTGAGGTGTGCCTCCCGTCTGAGACATGGAGATATGGGAAAATTAATGCTTAAGTGACATTGGGACAAGACAGGGGCAGGGGTCTCAGCAAAGCTGGGCCAATAACTACTGGAATTGTGGAGCTGAAGGTAAGAAATATGCAAAAGGTACTCAAAGAGGAAATGATAAGAATATAAAAAGGAGGTTAATTGCACCAAAAGTTGGGAAGGCATTCTGACTATGAATACAATGAATGAGCCAAAAGAAAATGCTAATAACTTTGGCTACAATTAATAACTAATATTTGGCTTAAAAATTGAAAAAAGTAAACAAATTGTAAATTATTTGAAAAACTTACATAGAAAAGTTACCTTCCCTCTATAATTATTTTTTCATTTTTATAAATTTTATGAGCATTTTGTTTCCTGCAGATCTCACTCTTCCACCCAACCTAACAAAACCTTAAGGATTTTGTACAGAGATCACAGACTGTTCTAATGAGTTGCTATTTGTGAAAGAGTCAGAACAGATAGAAAAGAGGGAAGAGGGCCTTCCCTGCTGGCACAAGTGGTTAAGCAGCGCGCTGTGAAGCTGTCCGCAGCCTCTCCAGCACCGGTTGGACCCAGACCAGCCAGCGAGGATCCCACATGGTGAAGCAGAACTCTCCTGTCTCGCCCACTGCTCCCCTCAGCAGTGTATTTCATCAGTCTGCCTGCTCTGTTCCATGCTCTGTCTCTGGTGAATCCTCTAACACTCCCACACATCTGGCCTATACCCTGGTTCTTGTATAAATAATTAAATAAATCTTTGGGGAAAAAAACAAAAGGGAAGAATTGTTGAACCAGGTGTATTAAAAAAGAATATTAGATAATGAAAACATGTTGAAGGAATTAATTTAATGGGCTTAGAAAATAAAGAATTGTACTTAAGATTATAAACTGCTTTTTCTGTAACCAGGAACCATAGAATCCTAGTCCTTAAATTTCTGCTGGAAGTTTATGTTTATTCACCAAAGGATTTTTCTCCTAATTGACCATCACAAGAGATAGTTACATTTGTAAGTTTATGTGTATGATTTTAGAAGAAAAATAAACATGTATTCTTCCTTCTTAATTGAAATAATCTTATATTATTTCATTTTCATTTATGCTAAAAGAAAAATAAATTGATGTTTTATTTTATGCATAATTTTTTTGCACATCATCTGTGACACATGGAGCACGAACAATTTCAAGAAACAACTCTACTTTGGATCACTGCTTCTATCAGAATAGCACTGAAGAATCCATGATATCACTGGCCTTTTCTTGACTTTTGATTTTATAGACAGTAATCCTAACTGCATCTCTTACGTATGAACTCTGTACCATGGACATAGTTTATGGACAATTCAATCAAACTCTTCTGCTCACATAAAATACTGCTGGCATGCTGCTAATCCTCTTTTCTTTATAATTTGTTTCCCAATTATCTGATAATCTCTGAAAGAACTGAAGGCCCACTGCAATGTTAAAGATAGAAGTTTGTGAATATTATATGCAAATAATAGAGAAAATCTAGGACAAATGAGTCTAAAAATTTTGTGCATTTACTTTTTTGTTTGTAAGTTTTTTTCCTCTTCTGTGTCACTTTTTAAATAACAGGACTTAAAAAGAAATGAGTCGAGTAATCTAATCATTAGTGGAAATAAGAAAACAGGCAGAAAAAAGGGATGACCCAGTTGGTGGGTTTTCACCCATGCTTTTATGACTGCAGGATATGTCTCAAAGCAGATGCATGGATAGAAATAACAACAGGATTTATTAACAGGGAGTGAGAAAAGGGAGAGCTGAAAGTATGTTTATCCTATCCAGATAGTGTCTGTGCTGCAGAATCCAAGTCAAAAGCTGCATGTGGAAGATGGCTTCTGTCTCCCTCAGCAGAACAAGCAGTAGCTGGCCATGATGAGGTGTCATCTGGCTCACTGAGGCAAACGTGGAGTCAACTGTGACTCTTTGGGGAAGAAGTCGGACTTTCATGGAGAGAGCTGGCCTGCCAAGACCTGCGGGCAAACCTTGGAAGCTGGGGTCACACAGATGAAGGGATGGGACAAAGATCCCAGGTGGCCCATGGAAGGTATTGGAGGGCTGCAGGGTCTGGTATCCACCTCCTCCAAAGACCTGAGTGGTGAGAGGAGAGGGAGAGAGAGAGAGCGAGAAAGCCAGAACGCTTCACAGTTCACATGAAGAGGATCAGTTGCAAGTGTTCTGCCTTTTAAAACCCCATGGCTGTGGTGATGTTGCACGGGTGCATTGATGAAGTAAATTCTATGGGGATTACACCTGAAGGTTGGGAGGGGGAGCAAACATTGTTTTTTTTTTTTTTTTACATTAACAATAATTTAAAAAATAAATAAAAAGAAAATATTTATAAATTTAAAAAAAGAAATTAAGGGAAGAAAAAACACCCTAAACATTCATATTAATACTAATCCTATGTGGAATATACAGAATCCAAACAGAAGGCAAAGAAAAAGTCACAGCTAAAAAGCTGACCATAGATCTGAGGCATATCCCAAGAGAAGGGAAGGCAGGGGGATCAAACCAGGGGAGGGAAAAACACAAAGGAATGTGGTGATGGTTCACGGGTGATACGTTGGCAGCAGAACCATGGGGACTACAGTGATATAGGAAAAAAAAATGCTTAATTAAAAAGCTAACAGTTTTTAAAACAGAAAAAATAAAAAAAGAATAAAATAAAATCCCATGTCTGTCATGCTCTGTCTCCATCCCTGCAGCCCCTCACTCAGGGCACCAAGGGGTAGAGTTTGGGACAAGGTGCTGTACACCAGAATCTGGTCCATTTTGACTGGTATCTGGATGGTAGGAGGTGGATTTTGGCCCCTTGCCCTGATGAGAAAAACAGCATGGTGCAAGAGTCAGTGAGGGAGACCAGGGCAAGCCACAGTGACAACTACCCCACTTTCATTTTTGTCACTATTTCTGTGGTGAAAAAAGTCAGATGTCCAAGTGCAAGGATTGGCCTCATACCCTATACCTTCATAACTGGAGGGTTGCTGTATATTCTAAGAAAATTAAAATCAGTAAGACTCAATCTTGAGTTCCATCAATTACCATGGGTAGCAATAAGAAGAGAATCCAAGGTTGATACAAAGTCAGAATCACAGAATCCAAACTTATTCTAAGCCTGCTGATGAGACCATACTTCCAAGACATAATGGAGATCAGGACACAGACTGTAGTTGGCTCCCAGCCCTCATGTTAGGCACCCTGTGACAATGGCTTGCAGTGTAGTAAACCTAACTCCACAGAAGTCCTCACCCAGCAAGTATACGTGTTGTCTCTCGATTAGATCAGAGTCACCCAAAACACTTATGACTACACAGAGAACCACTGTGGACCCAAGACCTGGATGCAATCCTGTTCCTCACCCCTACACTCAGCTCATACATGGAAAACTTCAGTTTTCCTGAGCAGAACCAACTCAGGGTCTCAGCAATGTGAGATCTTCTCTTTCCTGCTATGTTTTTTTTCCTCAAAACAATTTCAACAAATGTCAAAACTTTGAAATAATCAGAATTAAAGGTCTAATAACAATGTAACTGGCAAGGAGAATTTGTACAAACTTATAAAAACAACCAGAGCTGACAAACAATATTACATCAGAACATCAAATACTTATGACACTTCATACAAACTTTTAAAATGCTGATATTAATTTTCATGTATATCCCAAAGTTGAACATATTTTTTTTAATGGCAGTGGTTTATTTGTAAATACCAATAAGTTAAATTCTTCAAATGTCTTTCCCATAAGGAAAGGAAAATTACAGAGGGTGTCTCTGGAGTACTACTGAGTTTCCATAAAACACAAAATTGCCAAATGTTCCTAATTTAGATATTTGGAAGTGTTTTACTTAGCCTTAGATAAATACACCATTTCATTAGCCTTATATAAATTTGCCATTTCATTAACCAACACTTTATTTTAAAGTTTATTTTATGTATTTTTACATTTTTCATGTCGGTTATCCTCCGGGTAAAAACCCCATCCCCCTTGTTTTCATCCTTCCTTCTCTCTACACTGTAGTGTGTCTCTGGTTTATAGTTGCCTGTTGATTTTGATTTTTTTTTAATTAATAAATTTTATTTTTATATTCCCCCAACAATTGCAAACGCCCCATTCTGACCCCAATCCTTCCCCTCCCACACCCCACCCCCCAAAAAGTGTCTCTGGTTCATAGTTTTTTGTTGATTTTGATTTTCACTTTCTTATATTCATTTTCCTGGTCCCTTATTTAAGTTTTCTAGATTCCTGCTATGAGTGAGACCATCCGGTATTTTTCTTTTTCTTTTTGGCTTATTTCCCTGAGCATGATCCCTTCCAGCGCCATCCATGTTGCTGCAAATTGCAAGTGTTTATCTTTTTTGAATGCTGAGTAATATTCCATGGTATATATGTACCACATCTTCTTGATCCAGTCATCTATTTTTGGGCATTTGGGCTGTTTCCAAAGCTTAGCTATTGTAAACAGTGCTGCTATAAAAATAGGGGTGCAGGTGCTCTTTGGAATTGATGTTTCTGTGTCCTTTGGGTAAATACCTAGCAGTGGAATTGCTGGATCATATGGAAGCTCTATGTTCAGTAGATCAAGAAATCTCCACACAGCTCTCCATAGTGGTTGGACCAGTTTGCACTCCCACCAACAGTGCAGAAGAGTTCCTTTTTCTCCACACCCTAGCCAACATTTGTTGTTGCTAGTTTTTTTAATATGTGCCATTCTCACTGGTGTAAGATGGTATCTCATGGTAGTTTTGATTTGCATTTCCCTGATGACAAGTGATGTTGAACATTTTTTCATATGTCTGTTGGCCATTTGCATTTCCTCTTCAGAGAAGTTTCTTTTTAGCTCTTCTGCCCATTTTTTGACTGGATTATTTTCTTTGTTGTTGCTGAGTCTCATCAGCTCTTTGCAGATTTTTGTGATCAGTCCTTTATCATTAGTGTTGGGTGCAAAAATGTTCTCCCAGTTGGTGGGGTTTCTCTTTGTTTTTGTTATTGTCTCTTTTGCTGTGCAGAAGCTCTTTATTTTGATGTAGTCCCAGCTGTTTATCTTTGCCTTCACTATCACTGCTTTGGGTGATGTGTCTGTAAAGATGTCTTTGATGTGCAAATCCCGTAGTGTTTCGCCTATATTTCCTTCTCTGTATTTTATGGTTTCAGGTCTTATGTCTAGTTCTTTAATCCATTTTGAGTTGATTTTTGTGTATGGTATGAGGTAGTGGTCATGCTTCATTCTTTTGCATGTAGCGACCCAGTTTTCCCAGCACTATTTATTGAACAAACTTTCTTTGCTCCAATGCATAGTCTTTGCTCCTTTGTCAAAGATTAGTTGACCATAAATCTGTGGGTTTATTTCTGGATTTTCTATTCGATTCCATTGGTCTGTATGTCTGTTCTTGTTCCAATACCATGCAGTTTTGATGATTATGGCTTTGTAGTATAGTTTGAAGTCTGGGAGTGTGATGCCTCCATTCCATTCTTTCTTTTTCAGGAGAGCTTTGGCAATTCGGGGTTTTTTGTGATTCCATATGAATTTCATCAATAATTGTTCTATTTCTTTGAAGAATGACATTGAAATTTTGATTGGAATAGCATTGAATCTGTATATTGCTTTTGGTAGGATGGCCATTTTAATAATGTTTATTCTTCCAATCCATGAGCAGGGGATGTCTTTCCATTTCTTTGTGTCTTCTTCTATTTCTTTTAACAGTGTTTTCTAGTTTTCTTTGTATAGGTCCTTTACCTCTTTTGTTAGATTTATTCCCAAATATTTGATTTTTTTTTGTTTCGATAGATGGTTTTTTTGATTTCTTCTTCTTCAGATTTATTGTTTGTGTATAGGAAGGCTGCTGACTTTTGCGTGTTGATTTTGTATCCTGCCACTTTACTGAACTGATTGATTGGTTGAATTAGTTTTTCTGTGGAGTTTTTGGGGTTCTCTATGTATATTATCATATCATCTGCAAATAGTGATAGTTTGACTTCTTCTTTTCCTATTTGGATTCCTTGGATGTCTTTATCCTGTCGTATTGCTCTGGCTAGGACTTCCAGTATTATATTGAAAAGCAGTGGTGAGAGTGGACATCCTTGTCTTGTTCAGATCTTAATGGAATTGCTTTCAGCTTTTCACCATTGAGAATGATACTGGCTGTTGGCTTGTCATAGATGGCCTTTATGATGTTGAGGTATGTTCCTTGTATCCCAAGAATTTCAAGGGCTTTTATCATGAATGGGTGTTGCACTTTGTCGAAAGCTTTCTCAGCATCTATTGATATTATCATATGGTTTTTATATTTCTTTTTGTTGATGTGTTGGATAACGTTGATTGATTTTCGGATGTTAAACCATCCTTGTGTCCCTGGAATGAATCCAACTTGGTCGTGGTGAATTATCTTATGGATACATTGTTGGATTCTGATAGCTAAAATTTTATTGAGGATTTTTGCATCAGTGTTCATTGGGGAGATTGGCCTGTAGTTTTCCTTTTTTGTGTTGTCCTTATTCGGTTTTGGTATTAGTGTAATATTGGCTTCATAGAACGTGTTTAGTATTGTCCCTTCCTTCTCAATTTTTTGGAAGAGTTTGTGAAGGATAGGCACTAATTCATCTCTGAATGTTTGGTAGAATTCATTTGTAAATACATCAGGTCCTGGGCTTTTGTTTTTGGGGAGGTTTTTGATTACCATTTCAATTTCGTTGCTTGTAACTGGTCTGTTTATGTGTTCTATTTCTTCTTTATCTAGCTTTGGGTGATTGTAGAGTTGTAGGAATTTGTCCATCTCCTCTAGATTGTTGAACTTGTTTCCATATAACTGTTCATAGTAGTTACTGATTATTCTTTTGATTTCTGCTGTGTCCGTTGTGATTTCTCCTCTTTCATTTATGATCCTGTTTATTTGTGCTTTCTCCCTTTTTTCCTTTGTGAGCCTGGCTAGGGGTTTGTCTATTTTATTTATTTTTTCAAAGAACCAGCTCTTGGTTTCATTGATCTTTTGGATTGTATTTTTAGTATCAATTTCATTTATTTCTGCTTTGGTTTTTATTATTTCTTTTCTTCTTCTGGTTTTGGGTTTTTTTTTGTTGTTGTTGTTGTTTTTCTAGGTATTTGAGCTTCGAGATTAGGTTGTTTCTTTGAGTTCTTTCTTGTTTCTTGATGTGAGCTTCTACTGCTATATATTTTCCTCTTATTACTGCTTTTGCTGCATCCCATACATTTAGGATATTGGTGTCCTCCTTGTCATTCAATTCAAATAATTTTTTAATTTCTTCTTTGATCTCCTCGTTAGTCCAGTGGTCTTCCAGTAGTGTGGTTTTTAATCTCCATGAGGTAGAATAGTTCCTTGCCTTCTTTTTATGGTTTATTTCTAGTTTGATGCCGTCGTGGTCAGAAAAGATGGTTGGTATGATTTCAATCTTGGTGTATCTGTTGATGTTTGTCTTGTGCCCCAGTATGTGATTGATCCTGGAGAATGATCCGTGTGCGCTTGAGAAAAATGTGTACTCCGTTTTATTTTGGGTTCAGTGTTCTGTAGATGTCTGTTAAGCCCAAATGCTCTAGGTCCTTATTTAGAGCTTTATTTTCTTTACTTATTTTTTGTCTTGTTGATCTATCCATTGTTGATAGTGGTGTGTTGAAGTCTCCCACTACGTTATGTGTTTTCTCTGATGTCTGTTTTCAGAGAGGACAACAGTTGTCTGATATATTTTGGTGCTCCCTCGTTTGGTGAGTATATGTTAATGAGTGTTATTTCTTCTTGAAGTATTGTCCCCTTGATCATAATGTAGTGACCATTGGGGTTTCTTTTTATTTTTTTGAGTTTGAAGTCTGTTTTATCTGATATAAGTATAGCTGTTCCTGCTTTCTCTTTTGGTCCATTTGCTTGTAGGATTGTTTTCCATCCTTTAACTTTGAGCCTATTTTTATCTTTTGTAGCTAAATGTGTTTCCTGGAGACAGCAAAAGGTTGGGTTTTGTTTCTTAATCCAGGCTGCAACTCTGTGTCTTTTTATTGAAGAGTTTAGTCCATTTACATTTAGAGTTAATATTGATATGTTAGCATCTGTATTTGCCATTGTTTGTCTTTCCTTTGATTTTATTTATTTATTCTTTTAATAACTTTTTTTTTTTTTGGTCTTCTTTCGTTGTTATTCGTCCCTATGAGGTTCTGGCTTTAGGACTCCTTGTAGTATTTTTTGGAGTGGGGGTTTAGTTGTAATGAAATTCTGGAGTTTCTGTTTGTCTGGGAAGATCCATATTCTTTCTTCAAAGAGGAAGGAGAGCTTTGCGGGATAGAGTATTCTTGGTTGGCATCTGTTTTCTTGGAGTCTGTTGACTATGTCCCTCCACTCTCTCCTTGCCCGTAGTGTTTCTTCAGAGAAGTCTGATGTCAGCCTGATTGGTTTTCCTTTGAATGTTATCTGTTTCTTCCCTCTTGTCAGCTTCATTATTTTTTCCTTGTCCTGGATTCTTGGGAGCTTTACTATTATGTGTCTTGCTGTGTTTTTCCTTTCGTCGTGGAAGTTTGGTGTTCTTCTTGCTTCTTGTATATCAATTTTCAGCTCCTTCTTCGCATTTGGGAAGTTCTCTTCAATTATCTCCTGGAATATTTTCTCTGTTCCTACATCTCTCTCCTCTCCTTCTGGAATTCCTATAACTCATATTTCCTTTCCTCATGGAGTCAGATAGTTCCCGAAGTCTTTCTTCATTCTTTTTCCTTCGTACTTCTCTTTCCTTTTCTGTTTTGGTTCTTTTTATTTCTGTGTCTTCAAGAGTACTTATTCGTTCTTCCATTTCATCTATTCTGCTTTCATTGCTTTTCCCAGAGTTCTTTAGTTCCTCTATTAATTCTTTGATCTCCTGCATTTCTTTTACTTCCCTCTTTAGGGACTCAATTTCATTCTTCTGACCATTGTTTTCCCTCTTTACAGACTCAATTTCCTTCTTCTGATCATTGTTTTCCTTTATGACTTCTATCACTTTTTTAATCATGGCAATTTTAAATTCTCTTTCTGGAAGGCTCAGAAGTTCTTCCAAGTTGCTGTCGTTGCAATCTGGGGAGTGGTTTTCTTTTTGTGGTGTGCTTCTTTCCTGAGGAGTTGTTAGTTTGCATGTGGTTCTTCTACTCCCTACTGTCTGTTTTCTAATTTGTCGTATGCGGTGGGACACTGTGTTGCTCAGACTGGCTGACATCTTGGGTGAACTTCTCCGCTCCCCTCTGGCTCCTCCAGGAGCCATCTCTGGCTTCTGGGGGAGCTTTCTGCTGGTTTTAGGCAGTCTTTACTGAAGAAATGTCCCTGTTCTAAAATGGCGAAGTGGATGCAGTCCCTGCGCCTCCGGTTTCAGGCACACTCTTCTGCGTGCCCGGTCTGCCCCGGACATGGGTGCCTGTTCCCTCTGTGGGCTCAGACTGCTGGTTGGAAGGGGCCTGGCGTGGGCTAACTTCCCAGCTGGCCACTGGGTCCTCCAGAAGCCTTCTGCCTTTTCAAGCAGTCTTAAGAAATTTCCTGTTCTATGGGGTGTTAGTGACTTTTTTTTTTTCTGGTCGCTAGGGGTGGCGCAGAGATCTCTCCTATTGTCCTTGGGGGGCTGTTTTTCGCCTCCCCCACCCCGTGGGGACAGGGAACAGAGCGGGAATGGTAGGGTAAACCGCAACGGCTTTGGGGTGCTGTGTCTGCCCTGTGCCCCACCGTCGTGGAGAACCCATGCCCCGAATTTCGTGCCCCGGGTCTCAGTTCCAAAGCCCTCAGGTCCAGAACACGGGCTGTAGCCCAGTTCAGTGGCGTGGGAATGGCGCCTTTTGCACCGCTCCCGTGCCTGGGCGCCTGGTTCCTGCTCACTCAGTGAGGGACTTTCACCTCAGTGAGGAGGGCCTCCGCACGTCTCCCCACAAGCCTAGGTCGCAGGAGCGGGGCCCTGGCAGCCGCGATCCACACGCCAAGCACGCCGCTTTTCCGTGCAAGCTTACTGGCAGCCCGGGCTGTGTGCGCGTCTCCTGGGGTCTTTGTTCTTCTCTAATGGCGCCCGGGGCCGTTCGCTCACCACCGCGGCGAATCCTGCAGGGTTCTCCACAGCTCCCGTTCACAGGGTGTGGTGGCTGAAATAGTTCCTTTCCACTCACAGTCCCGCTTGCTGCGTAATTTGTTCTTGTTGGCCGTTTTGGTTTGTTGTTTTCCTCCTCTCTGCTGGTCAGAGAGTGCCGCCTCTGTGGGCGGGGGAGGGGAGCAGGGTTCTGCGCTTTCCTCCCTTCTAGTCCTCTTTTATGGCCACTTTCTTCTTGGGGTAGTTTGCTGGAGTCATCTGTTTACCTTCCGTGTCCCAGTTCTCACTGGGACCTGCCGCTTTTCCTCCCTATTAACTTTTTTTAATGGGAGATCTTACTCGCAGCGTCTCCTCGCCGCCATGTTGCTCCGCACCTTTACCCTCATGTGGTTTTGTTATAGAGCAACCCCGATATTAAACGGGTTCCTGGCTGTGGGTCCTCACCCGTGCGCTTTAAAGGGACTTATGAATACTCTACTACAGACACACACAAAAGGTTAATAAAAGGTTTATTTACAAGAGAAAAGGAAATAAGGAAAATGTACAACTCAGGGAGAAAATAGGGAAATAAAGTCTTTAATGCGTCCTACCCAATCCGAAGACCTGGAAACCCAGTCACTCTCAGAGCTGGCCGGACGCTGCGAGCTGTTGGAGAGCCAAAAATGGGGGATCCCCAAAGCCCATGTGTCTGCCTTTTATATCCACCTGGCTGCTTAACCCCACCCTCAGGTCCCAGCCACCTTCCCTTTGGTGGTGATGGGATTTGGAGTTCCCAGTGTCTTTGGCTTTGACCCGGGGTGGGGGTGGAGTCCACAAAGCCTATATGGAATTAGCTTTGGGACATCCTTTTCCCCCTAACAGTTTCAGAAGCCATCCTACATACTTTAGACTTTGGAAGAAAAAAATACGCAGTTAGAGCAATTACCAAAGAATATTTATAGCCTTATTCAACATTCAGTGTTTCTGTCTGCTTTATGTTATTACAGTATTGTAGCTTCAAAAATGTGTTTGTATGTATTCCTTCTCAAGGTTTTGATAGAGTTTGAGCAGGATAGGTATTAGAATCCATATAGTCCCAGTCTTTTGTTTTTTGGGAAAGAGATTTGATTAGTGTTTTTTTCTTTATTATTAATGAAGTACCATTGTTTTACATCTTTGTTAATATTTTGCCGATGTAGGATTTCTCCCATTAGATATGGTCATTGTAGTTCTCCACCACCAAAGCATCCATAGTCCTCTGTGACAGTCTGCTGAGCTCCCCACTGCATACTCATCCCTCTTCCTCTCTCCCTTTCTTGCTCCCATTGCATGTTGCACTTCAATTTTCTTATTATCACTTATTGAAGAATCTTTCCTTGTTCCAGTGTATATTTATCTCTACTTTGTCATAGATTATTTGTTCATATATCTGTGATTTTATTACTGTGTTCTCAATTATATTTTATTGGCCATGTGTCTGTTTTCCTTCCAGTAAATATTAACTTAATTACTATGGGTTTATAGCATGGTTTGAAGTCTGGAGATATTATACCTTCATTTCCCCTTATTTTAATCAGGAGAGCTTTTGCTCTTCAAAGTCTTTAATGTTTCCATATGAATTTTAATATTTTTTTCCCATTCCTTTAAAGAATATCACTGAGATTTTTTGTTTTCTTTTTTTTTTTTTGAATCTTTAAATTGCTTTGGGTAAGTGGCCCTTTTGACAATGCTGATTCTTTCAATCCATGAGCAGAGAATGTCTTTCCACTATTAAAAGAAGCCAGAGACAGAGCGGGGAACAGAACAGGCAGACTGACAAAATACACTGCTGAGGGAGCAGTGGGCGAGACAGGAGAGGTCTGCTGCGCCATGTGGGACCCTTGCCAGCTGGCCGGGATCGAACCGGCAGTGCAGAGGCTGTGGACAGCTTCACAGCACGGCTCTCAACCACCTGCGCCAACCAGGGGAGGCCCTCAGCCTTCCATCTTTATCCAAGTCTTCACTTTGTGCTGTCATTTGTTTCCTTTCCATTTTTTTTTTTTCCTGCTTTCTTATGCATTCTCCCCTTTCTTGCTTACAACCTGGGACACCTTACCTTCCAATGTCCTACTTCTTTTCAATAAGCACACTGATTTTCCTTAAGTGTTCTTTTCTCCTGCTTACTCTCCACACCCCTTCTCTATTCATCCTAAAACCAGTTGTGTTACCTCTTTATTGTAATATAGTTGCAGGTATTTATCTCCTTTCTTCTCTTACATTATTAAGTTATAAAGATTATATCATATCCACCAATTGGGAAGGATTCATCTCCATAGATATCTTGGTTCATTGGTTTCTTATATCTTGAGTACACTGCTCAATGAATATCCTGCTAATTGTTTAGACATTTTCTGGAGTGTCCAAGTTCATGTCTATGTATTTACAATAAGTTTGAACAATTTTACAAGTAACTCAAACATCACCTCAATGGCCATCTGTAGAAGTTATAGTGTCTTACTAAAACTGTTTTTGTTTATACATCCCCTTCCTTTGTCCTCTTTATAAACACCTTTTACAGTGTTCTAGACTTTCCATTCCCCCATTATTGGGATCCCAGATAAAATCTAGTTCTTGACTTTCTGGATCTTAGTGGAGGTGATAAGCCTCTTCGCTAACCTTTCCTACAACTATTCTTTTCTCATCCAACATTAAGAGTATATATAACATGGATCATATGTCTACTTGGTTAGGCTGACAGGAGGTAAAAATTGAAGCAAACAAAATAGCCATCCTTGAATATCTTGTTATTATGTAGGGATGGACTATCTCTAACTCAGGCAGTTTTTGCTGGTAAAGGGTATCCTTCATTGTCCCTGTTTGTTCAGCCCATTCATTGATAGTTTGCAAAGAGGGAATTCTCCAACTCCAGTGTTTAATTGGGTGTCCAGAATGATATGAGAAGGAAAAGTCATTCACTTCTATTTTGAGGAAGACTGTAGGGCAGTGAGACTTTTGCAATAACCCCAGAAGTGGTATTGGCCTCTTAGATGGGATTTTCCTCTAGAGGGTGCAAAACCTCCAGTAAATCATGAACATTTTCTTTCTAGTCTTTAATTTACAACTATAGGGCCTTCCCAGTGGCGCAGTAGGTTGAATGCAGTGCTGTGAAGCTGTCCGCAGCCTCTGCAGTACGGGTTCGATTCCTGGCCAGCTAGGGAGATTCACACATGGCATGGCAGACCTCTCCTGTCTCGCCCACTGCTCCCCTCAGCAGTGTATTTCAGTCAATCTGCCTGTTCTGCTCCCCACTCTGTCTCTGGTGAATCATCTCACCTTCCCACACATCTAGCCTGTACCCCAGTTCTTGTATAAATAAAAAATAAATCTTTCAATAATAATAATAATAATAATAATAATTTACAACTATCAAGTCAGGGTAAGACTGCTCATCTGTTCTTTGTGCCATCATTGGATCTTTGTCTTTTCAAAATACAATTTATTAAAAGAAGCCAGAATTTGTCCAAGCAGACTCTTGACCAAAGTAGAAGTTTATTTTTCTTAAAGATATTTATTTATTTATTAATTCATTCATTTATGCAAACAAAATCTGGGGTGCAGCCCAAGAGATGTGGGGGAAAGGGTGAGGAGAGGATTTACTAGAGACAGAGTAGGGAGCAGAACAGGCAGATCTACTGAAATACATTGCTAAGGGGAGCAGCAAGCGAGACAGGAGAGGTCTGCTGTGCCATGTGTTTCACCTCCCTGGCCGGGGATCAAACTCATGTTGTAGTGGCTGTGGATTGCTTCATAGTGCTGACACTGAACCCCTTTGCCACCAGGGAGGTCCTGAAATAGAAGTTTAAACTCTTCTCATACCTAAAACAAAACTGTAGAAAATTCACGCACACACACATACACAAAACCTAAGAAGCAAAAATCTGATGTTAGAAGTTGTAAATGAGCCCCAGATATATATAATCTCTGTACATTAGATCTCTGTACATTAGTTTCCACAAACCAAAATTTAAAAAGGGAGAAAAAGAAAGGAGAAAGAGGAGAAGAGAAAGGGGTGAGATGAGTAGAGCTGCCTAAAAGTTGAAACTATGACCAAATTCAAACACACAAATATACCACACACACCTAGAGAATCTTACTGAAAACCAGACTTTCTAAATGAGAAAAATTACTCCACATACCCAGTATATTGTGCCATGCTTATTGTGGTCTGTGCCAAGAATAGACCCTTGGAATGGCCAAAATTGGGTGTCTGATCCCATGTCGGGTGTCAAGTTGAGATCTAGAAAGTCCAGAGTGAAAAGGAGAATGGCCCAGCTGGTAAGTCTTCATCTGAATATTTATAACCACAGATCATGACTCAAAACCAGATACACAGGAAGAAGTAACAACAACGGTGCTTATTATCAGGGAGTGAGAAAAATGAGAGGAAAGACAGGACACAGAGGAAAGAATTATTTTACCTAATAATGTCTGTGTTATAGAGTCTGCGTTAAAACAAAAGTCACACATGGAAGATGGCTGCTGGCCCCCTAAGCAGAGGAAGCAATAGCTGACTGTGACAAGTCAGTGCTTGATTTACTGAAGTAAACCTGGATTTATGTGGGCAAAGAAGCCATGTGCACATGGAGAGGGCCAGCCTTCTGAGGCCTGGGGGCAAGCTGCTCCAACAAGAGGAAATATATGCTCTAATAATCAATTAGTTCTCTGATTGCTAGACCCCTAGTTCACCTCAAAGAAAGTCATGTCCATTGTACTATTGAGTGTAAGGTCAAAGCCCAATTCTGCCTTAATAAAAATTTCAGGACATCCCCTGGTTGCGCAGGAGGTTGAGCACTGCGCTCTGAAGCCATCAGCAGCTTCTGCAGTGTGGGTTCCATCCCAGCCAGCTGGCGAGAATTCCACATGGCACAGCAGACCTATCCTTTTCACCCACTGCTCCCCTCAGTAGTGTATTTCATCAGTCTGCCTGTTCTGTTCCCAGCTCTGTCTCTGGTGAATCCTCTCACCCTCCCGTGCATCTGGCCTGTACCCTGGTTCTTGTATAAAATAAATAAATAAATCTTTAAAATAAATAAATAAATATCAAATAAATAAATAAATAAAAATTTCATCTTCTGGTCTTTGTCTCACATTTTTGTAATTTATTTCTAGAAGTGAAGTAATAAAAGTCAGGTATTCTTGAGTTGCAAAAGCTTTCTTAACATCATCTCTCTCCTATTTTTTCAATAAAATAGGAACTGTACAGGCAAATTTTCTCTGTGACCCCATTGGATATAAAGTGTATAATCTCCAACAATTTAGGGGCTCCCTTGTGGTGCAAGGGGTTACGTCTCAGCACTGTGAAGTTACCTGTAGCCACTGCAGCATGAGTTTGATCCTCAGCCGGGAAATGATACATATGGTGCAGCACACCTCTCCTGGCTTGCCTGCTCCTCCCCTCAGCACTGTATGTCAGTCAATCCACCTTTTCTATTCCCCACTTTGTCTCAATTGAATCTTCTCTCCACCTCCACCTCTGTTCTGCACCCCAGTTCTAATATGCATAAATAAATCAATATTTAAAAAAATCTCCAACAATTTAATCTGTCACTTGTTATTTAACAAAATTTCCATTGAGATACACCTTTTGAAGTGAAATTTTTTGCAAGAAATACAAGAAATCTTCACTTACAAACTACTCTAAAATTTACTTTTCTGTTACTTTAGAGAACAGAAGCAAGTGAAAAGATTGAACAAAGAACATTGACCTTCTGTACAATGAATTTTATTGAATTGAATTTCGCTGTGTCAACAGCACCTGTTATTTATGCTTTTAAAAAACTACCCAATGACACGCAGGGAGTGCGTCCTGCATCACAATTTTAGAGAAGGGACATTTCTTCAGTAAAGACTGCCTGAAAACAGCAGAAGACTCCTGGAGGAGCCAGAGGTGAGGTGGGAAGTTCGCCCACACCAGGCCACTTCTGGCCTTCAGTCCGAGCCCAGAGAGGGAGTGGGAACCCACCACCTGGGCAGCCCAGGTGCACAGGGGAGTGTGTCCCTGTATCGGCATTTTAGAACAGGGACCTTTCTTCAGTAAAGACTGCTTGAAACCAACAGATGGCTCCCGGAGGAGCCAGAGGGGAGCGGAGAAGTTCACCCAAGATGGCGGCCAGTCCCAGCAACACAGTGTCGAATGCATATGGCAAATTAGAAAACAGACAGTAGGGAGGAGAAGAACCACACGCAACCTAGCAACTCCTCAGGAAAAAAGCACACCACAAAAAGAAAATCACCCCCCAGATTGCAATGACAGTAACTTCAAAGAACTTCTGATCCTTCCAGAAAGAGAATTTAAAATTTCCATGATTAAAAAACTGACAGAAGTCATAAAGGAAAACAATGATAAGGGAAAAATAATACGATCAGAAGAATGAAATTGAGTCCCTAAAGAGAGAAGTAAAAGAAATGCAGGAGATCAAAGAATTAATGGAGGCACTAAAGAACTCTGGGAAAAGCAATGAAAGCAGAATAGATGAAATGGAAGAATGAATAAGTACTCCTGAAGACACAGAAATTAAAAAGAACCAAAACAGAAAAGGAAAGAGAAGTAAGAGGGAAGAAGACCGAAGAAAGACTTTGGGAACTATCTGACTCCATGAGGAAAGGAAATATAAGAGTTATAGGAATACCAGAAGGAGAGGAGAGAGATGTAGGAACAGAGAAAATATTCAAGGAGATAATTGAAAAGAAATTCCCAAACATGAAGAAGAAGCTGAAAATTGATATACAAGAAGCAAGAAGAACACCAAACTTCCATGATGAAAGGAAAATTACAAAAAGACACATAAAGCTTTCTTAGTAAATCTCCCAAGAATCCAGGACAAGGAAAAAATAATGAAGCTGACAAGAAGGAAGAAACAGATAACATTCAAAGGAAAACCAATAAGGCTGACATCAGACTTCTCCGAAGAAACACTAAGGGCAAGGAGAGAGTGGAGGGACATAGTCAACAGACTCCAAGAAAACAGATGCCAACCAAGAATGCTCTATCCTGCAACTCCTTCCTCTATGAAGAAAGAATAAGGACCTTCCCAGAAAAACAGAAACTCTGGAATTTCATAACGACTAAAGCCCCATTCCAAAAAATACTACAAGTAGTCCTAAACACAGAACCTCAAAGGGACGAATAACAATGAAAGAAGGCCAAAAAAAAAGTTATTAAAAGAATAAATAAAAAAATCAAAGTAAAGACAAACACAATAGCAAATACAGATGCTAATATATCAATATTAACTCTAAATGTAAATGGACTAAACACTTCAATAAAAAGATACAGAGTCACAGACTGGATTAAGAAACAAAACCCAACCTTTTGCTGTCTCCAGGAAACACATTTAGCTACAAAAGATAAAAATAGACTCCAAGTTAAAGGATGGAAAACAATCCTACAAGCAAATAGACCAAAAAAGAAAGCAGGAACAGCTATACTTATATCAGATAAAACAGATTTCAAACTCAAAAAGATAAAAAGAGACCACAACAGTCACTACATTATGATCAAGGGGACAATACATTAAGAAGAAATGACACTCATTAACATATATTCACCAAACAAAGGAGCACTAAAATATATCAGACATCTATTGTCATCTCTGAAAACAGACATCAGAGAAAGAACATTTGTAGTGGGAGACTTCAACACACCACTATCAACAATGGATACATCAATGAAACAAAAAAATAAGTAAAGACACAAAAGCTCTAAATAAGGACCTAGAGCACTTGGGCTTAACAAACATCTATAGAACACTAAACCCCAAAAAAACAGAGTACACATTTTTCTCAAGCACACACAGATCATTCTCCAGGATTGATCACATACTGGGACACAAGACAAACATCAACAGATACACCAAGATTGAAATCATACCAACCATCTTTTTCTGACCATGAAGGCATCAAACTAGAAATAAAACCATAAAAAGAAGGCAGGGAACTCTCCTACCTCATGGAGATTGAAAACCACACTTCTGGAAGACCACTGGACTAATGAGGAGATCAAAGAAGAAATTAAAAAATTCTTTGAATTGAATGACAAGGAGAACACCAATTTCCTAAATGTATGGAATGCAACAAAAGCAGTAATAAGAGGAAAATATATAGCAATAGAGGCTCACATCAAGAAACAAGAAAGAACTCAAAGAAACAACCTAATCTCGAAGCTCAACAATCTAGAAAAAGAACAACAACAAAAAAACCCCCAAAACCAGTAGAAGAAAAGAAATAATAAAAACCAAAGCAGAAATAAATGAAATTGAATCTAAAAACACAATCCAAAAGATCGATGAAACCAAGAGCTGGTTCTTTGAAAAAATCAATAAAATAGACAAAATCGTAGCCAGACTCAAAAAGGAAAAGAGGGAGAAAGCACAAATAAACAGGATCATAAACGAAAGAGGAAAAATCACAACAGACACAGCAGAAATCAAAAGAATAATCAGTAACTACTATGAACAGTTATATGGAAACAAGTTCAACAATCTAGAGGAGATGGACAAATTCCTACAACTCTACAATCACCCAAAGCTAGATAAAGAAGAAATAGAACACATAAACAGACCAATTACAAGCAGCAAAATTGAAATGGTAATCAAAAACAAAAGCCCAGGACCTGATGTATTTACAAATGAATTCTACCAAACATTCAGAGATGAATTAGTGCCTATCCTTCACAAAGTCTTCCAAAAATTGAGAAGGAAGGGACAATACCAAACACGTTCTATGAAGCCAACATTACACTAATACCAAAACCAAACAAGGACAACACAAAAAAGGAAAACTACAGGCCAATCTCCCTAATGAACACTGATGCAAAAATCCTCAAAAAATTTTAGCTATCAGAATCCAACAATGTATCCATAAGATAATTCACCATGACCAAGTAGGATTCATGCCAGGGACACAAGGATGGTTCAACATCCAAAAATAAATCAACGTTATCCAACACATCAACAAAAAGAAATATAAAAACCATATGATAATATCAATAGATGCTGAGAAAGCTTTCAAAAATGTGCAACACCCATTCATGATAAAAGCCCTTGAAATTCTTGGGATAAAAGGAACATACCTCAACATCATAAAGGCCATATATGACAAGCCAACAGCCAGTATCATTCTCAATGGTGAAAAGCTGAAAGCATTTCCATTAAGATCTGGAACAAGACAAGGATGTCCACTCTCACCACTGCTCTTCAAATAATAATACTGGAAGTCCTAGCCAGAGCAATAAGACAAGAGAAAGACATCCAAGGAATCCAAATAGGAAAAGAAGGAGTCAAACTATCACTATTTGCATATGATATGATAATATACATAGATAAACCCAAAAACTCCACAGAAAAACTAATTCAACCAATCAATCAGTTCAGTAAAGTAGCAGGATACAAAATCAACACGCAAAAGTAAGTAGTCTTCCTATACACAAACAATAAATCTGAAGAAGAAGAAATAAAAAAAAATCCCTTTTATTATTGAAACAAAAAAATCAAATATTTGGGAATAAATCTAACAAAAGAGGTAAAGGACCTATACAAAGAAAACTATAAAACACTGTTAAAAGAAATAGAAGAAGACACAAAGAAATGGAAAGACATCCCCTGCTCATGGATTGGAAGAAAAAACATTATTAAAATGGCCATCCTACCAAAAGCAATATACAGATTCAATGTTATTCCAATAAAAATTTTAATGTCATTCTTCAAAGAAATAGAACAATTATTGATGAAATTCATATGGAATCACCAAAAACCCCGAATAGCCAAAGCTCTCCTGAAAAAAAGAGAAGGGAATGGAGGCATCACACTCCCAGACTTCAAACTCTACTACAAAGCCATAATCATCAACACTGCATGGTATTGGAACAAGAACAGACACACAGACCAATGGAATCAAATAGAAAATCCAGAAATAAACCCACAGATTTTTGGTCAAGTAATCTTTGACAAAGGAGCAAAGACTATGCATTGGAGCAAAGAAAGTTTGTTCAATAAATGGTTCTGGGAAAACTGGGTCATTACATGCAAAAGAATGAAGCTTGACCACTACCTCACACCATATACAAAAATCAACTCAAAATGCATTAAAGAACTACACATAAGACCTGAAACCATAAAATATATAGAAGGAAATATAGGTGAAACACTACATGACATGCACATCAAAGACATCTTTACAGACACATCACCCAAAGTAGTGATAGTGAAGGCAAAGATAAACAGCTGGGACTACATCAAATTAAAGAGCTTCTGCACAGCAAAAGAGACAATAACAAAAACAAAGAGAAACCCCACCAACTGGGAGAACATTTTTGCACCCAACACTAATGATAAAGGACTGATCACAAAAATCTGCAAAGAGCTGATGAGACTCAACAACAACAAAGAAAATAATCCTGTCAAAGAATGGGCAGAAGAGCTAAAAAGAAACTTCTCTGAAGAGGAAATGCAAATGGCCAACAGGCATACGAAAAAATGTTCAACATCACTTGTAATCAGGGAAATGCAAATCAAAACTACCATGAGATACCATCTTACACCAGTGAGAATGGCACATATTAAAAAAACTAGCAACAACAAATATTGGTGAGGATGTGGAGAAAAATGAACTCTTCTGCACTGTTGGTGGGAGTGCAAACTGGTCCAACCACTATGGAGAGCCGTGTGGAGATATCTGGACCTACTAAACATAGAGCTTCCATATGATCCAGCAATTCCACTCCTAGGTATTTACCCAAAGGACACAGAAACATCAATTCCAAAGAGCACCTGCACCCCTATGTTTATAGCAGCACTATTTACAATAGCTAAGCTTTGGAAACAACCCAAAATGCCCAAAAATAGATGACTGGATCAGGAAGATATGGTACATATACACCGTGGAATATTACTCAGCATTCAAAAAAGATAAACACATGCAATTTGCAGCAACATGGATGGCGCTGGAAGGGATCATGCTCAGCGAAATAAGCCAGAAAGAAAAAGAATAATACCGGATGGTCTCATTCATAGGAAGAATCTAGTAAACTTAAATAAGGGTCCAGGAAAATGAATAACTATAAGAAAGTGAAAATCAAAATCAACAAAAAACTATGAACCAGAGACACTTTTTGGGGGATGGGGGGTGGGGAGGGGAGTGATTGTGGTCAAATTAAGGGGGTTGCAATTGTATGGGGAATATAAAAAAAAAGAGTCATGATCAACTGCACTTCATCAAGACATTCATTAAATAACAATTATTGAATATATACTCTCTTTGTCATAAGATGTGCTTGATACCAGAAATACAAAGTTCCATATGTCATATTTTATTCGTCAGTTTTATTGTATAGCAGAGGTTATCGAACTCTAATTCATGGGACAAATACTGACAGCATCTTTTTATATATAAATTCTTACTGAACCATAAAAAAAATACCAAATGAAAACATGCTAATATAAATATTTATAAATGAACAAATTTATTGGTAAACATTTCTAATAGTTCTAAACTATTTTACATAGTATAAATAATTATAAAGTTATATTTCTTTCATTTAGCTGATTATCACCATTAGATGTACTGTTGCATGCTGATTACTGAAAATAAAAATTACGTCACCAATAATGTCCTTTTACCATTGCTTGTTAAGATGTTTAGAACCAAATTAATTCCACATATATTTTGATATAATTATATATATACACATATATACATATATATATATATATTACATAATTGTTAATTTTTGTGCAATGTTTGCTTTCTCCTCTCAGGTATAGTCCTCATAGAATCCCCACCACCAATTCACTGGTGCACCATCACCAGTCTCCTGTGCTCTTCCTTCCCCTGTTCTGATCCTTCTACCTCCCCATTCCCCACAGGATGTCTTTGATTTATAATTGTCTGCAATTATTTTTGTTATTATTTTTCCCTTTATCTCTTATTTGGTCCCCCTATATTCCTCCTATATGTGAAACCATCCGATATTTTTTTCTTTTTTCCTTCTGGCTTCATTCACTTAACATAATCCCTTCCAGCTCTATCCATGTTGCTGTGACTGGCATGAGCTTATCATTTTTTATTGATGAATAGTATTCCATTGTGTATATATACCACATCTTCTTTATCCAGTCATCTATTTTTGGACATTTGTGTTGTTTCCATATATTACCTATTATATCTAGTGCTATAATAAACATACGGGTGCAGACATCCTTTTCAATTAAAGTTTTTGTATCCTTTGGGTTAACTCCTCATACTTAGTTAGCTTTTAAAGCAAAACCCATGTTTAGCTCATTTAGGTCTTACTTCTAAATTCATTATGCATTGTCATTATTAAAGTACAGTAGAGAGTGTGAAATGGTCAATTTCATGTTGAAATGATATTTCAATTATATATGTGTAAGACATGCAAACTTGTATTAAAATTCTTAAAAATATTCATGTAGTTTGACTCAATGATTTAATGTCTGATTAAATTATTGTACTTAATTATAATTATACTTAGTGGTATAATCAAATATATGAATGATGATTTATAAGCTAAGCTTATATTTTTATTATTTTAAGCATCCTTGTTTATTTTTTCACAATGTAGGATTTTTCTCCATAGGGTTGTCACCATAAATTTCCCACCACTAAATCACCCATATTTCCCCACCATCATCTTTTGTGCTCTCCTACCCACTGTGTTTTCTACTCTGCCCCTCTGCCCCTCTACCCCTCCTGAATGTCTCAGATCTATTATCTACTTTTGTAGGGATGAACCATGATATCTACATATGAATTAAAATAAGTAAGTAGATAAAATAGAAGCAAAATCCACCAGTAGAGGAGAAATGTCAACAGAATTCCATATTAATACTACAAAACACATTTTCATAATACATTTTGAAAAGGAAAATTCTCATGTTGTGATATTGAATGATGAAAGCAATGTGTATATATAAAATTCTACTGTAACATGGTTTCAATTTTATGAAAAGGATATATATTTTATAAGGGAAAATAACCTTAAATTCATATACCAAAATGTTCTCAGAGTTTCTCTGAGTCAAGGAATTTTAGATAATAACCTTGTCTTATATTTTGCTCATTTTCTAGGGCCCTATAGTCAAAAAACAGTAAAAGAAAAATACTGGTTACCAGTTTCACCGGCATATCCTGAATGTGTGTTTCACTTAGTGCTCAGCTACCAGTGCTTTGGGAGCAGATGGAAGCCCCAATTTGGGTTTTGCAGCACGTGGGGAGTACATCCACTCAACACTCAGCCACCAATGCCTGGGAGCAGGACCAGGCCCAAACCTCAGCTACATAGTACCTTGCTCTAATCAGGGATCTTCAAGAGCCCCTGGTAAGCACCCAGCCACCAGCATCTCAAGAGCAGATGCAAACCTAGACCACGACTTGCAGGGCGTCATTCTTCACTATGGGCCCTGAGACACACTGAGGGATGACATCCTGTTCAGTGCTCAGCCAGCACTTCAGGAATAGATACAAGCTCCAGTTCAGGTCTTCCAGGCCTTATCGCTTCACTGCAGTCCCCCAGGCACAACTGGGCAGTGCATCATATTCAGCAATCAACCTCCAGTGCCTGGGAGCAGACACCAACCTTAGTCTGGGTCTTACAGTGCCTACCTGTTCATCACAGGCCCCAACCACACCCAAGAAGTGTTTGCACTCAGCATTCACTATCAGTGTTTCAGAGCAGACCCACACTCCAGTATGGGTCATGCAGTATCTTGCTGTACATCAGGGATCTTCAGTAATCCCCTGGTAAGCACCCCTAAATCCAGGAGCAGTCACCAGTGCCTTGGAAGTAAACAAATGTTCAGTCCAGATATAATTAGGTTTCACTCTATATCATCCACACCTGGGAAGTAGAACCCACTCAGCAAAGGTCTTCGCTCTGTATTAGGGATCTTCAGGAACCCTCTGACCTCCCAGGCACCAGAAAGAGAGCCTGGCCAACCATTCTTTTTTGGAGTAAGCTCCCAGTGACAGCTTCTTAGCGCAGCACCACCCAATCCTCCCAGGCACCAGAACAAGACCCAGAAGTGTTTCAGGAGAGGCTATAGCATGACCCATTATCCTAAGGACACCAATAGTTGTTCTTACCATCAAGTAAACACAAAGGACAGTGGAAAAGAAGGACTCATATACAACAAAAGCCACAACTATAGTAGAGCAAAACAAAAGCAATAATGAGGATAGCGGAGAATAAAAAATGGCTAAGCAAGACCTCAGGGAAACAATATATCTAATAGAAAAAACAGGACTCCAGAACCAAACCAAAAAGACATGGAAGAGCTTCTTTACCTATCAGCTATCGAATTCATGATGGCCATGAAGAAAAAAAAAAAAAAAACAGGAATAATAGAAAACTCAGAAAAGGAAACAGATATTATGAGAAACACAATTAACAAAGAGAAGATCAATATTGGAACTTTAAGCAAGAAAATAAGAGAATTGCAGGGGAAAACAAAAACTTAGGAGAAAAACCTGGATATAGAATAAATCAATTGGAAGAATGAATAAGTGATATTGAATATGAAATAGAGGTAAAAAGCAAGATAGAAATGAAGAAAAAAGAATGAGGAAACACTTGAGAATTATCTGATATGAGGAAATGGAATATAAGATCAGAACAAGAGAAAGAGAGGAGATCTGAGAATCTTTTTAGGAAAACAGTGGAGAATTGCCCAAACTTGAAGAAGGATATCAACATAAATATGCAAAAGTAAAAATGACATCAAGATACCTACATAAAAGGAATATGATAGGAAGACACATAAAGGTAAACCTTCCAAGAGTCAAAGACAAAGAAAAAACAATGAATTTGACAAGGTGGAAGAAACAAAAGGAACACTAGTTAAACTAATATTGAATCTCTCTCAGGAAACATTATGGAAAATAAAGGAAAGGAATGATGTATTTAAAGTTGTCTTTGTTTGGTATTGGTATAAGTGTAATGTTGGCTTCATAATGTTGGCTTTCTCAATTTTTTATTATGATTTACTTATTTATGCATACAAAAACTGGGGTTCAGGCCAGAGATGTGGGTGGTGAGAGGATTCACGAGAGACAGAGTGGGGAACAGAACAGGCAGACTGACTGAAATACACTGCTGAGGGGAGCAGGTCTGCTGCACCATGTGGATATCTCCCGGGCCGGGGATTGAACTCATGCTACAGTGGCTGCGATAGCTTCATAGGTTGCATATTAACCCCTTGTGCCACCAGGGAGGCCCTGCTTTCTCAATTTTTTGAAAGAGTTTGTATAGGATAGGCACTAGTTCATTTCTGAATGTTTGGTAGAATTCACTTGTGAAGCCAACTGGTCCTGGGCTTTTGTTTTTGGGGAGTGTTTTGATTACTGTTTCAATTTCACTGTTTGTAATTGTTCTGTTTAGGTGTTCTATTTCTTCTTTATCTAGCTTTGAATGATTATATAGATCTAGGAATTTGTCTATCTCTTCTAGATTGTTGAATTTGTTTGCATATAATGTTCTCCGTAATCTCTGATAATTCTTTCTATAGCTACTGAGTCTGTTGTGATTTCTCCTCTTTCATTTATGATCCTGTTTATCTGTGTTTTCTTCCAGTTTTTCTTTGTGAACCTCACTAGAGTTTTGTCTGTTTTGTTTATTTTTTCAAAGAACCAACTTTTGATTTTGTTTATCATTTTTATTTTTTATTTCAATTTCATTTATTTCTGCTTTGCTTTTTATTATTTCCTTTCTTCTATTGATTTTTTCCTTTTTCTTTTTCTTTTTTTTCTTGTCTAGTTGTTTGAGATGTTACATTAGGTTGTTTCTTTCAGTTCTTTCTTGTTTCTTGAGATGAGCCTGTATTGCTATATACTTTCTGCTTATTACTGCTTTTGCTGTGTCCCATACCTTCTGGAAAGTTGTGTCTTCATTGTCACTTATCTCAAGGTATTTTTTAATTTCTTCCTTGATCCAACAGTATTCTAGTAGTGTGGGTTTCAATCTCCATAAATTGAGAGGGTTCCTTTCTTTCTTTTCATGGTATGTGGTCTAGTTTTGATGTGTCTATGATCAGAGACTATAACTGATATGATTTTGATCTTGTTGTATATGTTGATGTTTGTCTTGTAGCTCAATATGTGATCAATCCTGGAGAATGATCCATGTGCACTTGAGAAAACTGTGTACTTGGATATTTTAAAAAATCCAAGTATATTAAGCCCATGAGGTCTAATACTTTATTTAGAACTCTAGTGTCCTTGTTTATTTTTTGTCCCTTTGGTCTGTCCATTGTTGAAAGTGGGGTGTTGAAGTCTCTTACTAAATATCTATTTTCTCTAATGTCTGTTTTCAGAGCTGATAATGATTATCTGATATATGTTGGTACTCCTTCATTTGGTGAATATATGTTGATGAGTGTTATATCTTCCTGATATATTGTCCCCTTAATATATCATAGTGATCATCTATGTCTCTTTTTACATTTTTGAGTTTGAAATTTATTTTATCTGATATAATTATAGCTGCCTCTGCCTTCTTTTTGATCCATTTGTATGTAGAATTGCTTTCCAATCATTTCTGTTCAGTCTATGTTTATCTTTTGTAGTTAAATGTGTTTCCTGAAGACAGAAGAAGATTGGATTTTGTTTTTAAACCCAGCCTACCTCTCTGTGTCTTTTTATTGATGAGCTTAGTTCATTTAGATTTAGAATTAAAATTGATATGCTATTATCAATATTTGCAATTTTGTCTTTTTGTGATTCTATTTCTTACCTTATTCTGTACTTCTTATTCATTCCTCTGTTGGTTTTGGCTTTAGGGCTTCCTGTAATATTTTTTAGAGTGAGGGTTATGTAGTAATGAATTTCTGGAGATTCTGTTTGTTTGAGAAGGTCCTTATTTTTCCTTCACAGAAAATTAGAGCTTTGGCGGTATACTCGTATGCTTGGTTGGCACTTGTTGACTTGGAATTTGTTAAATATTTACCTCCATTCTCTTCTACGTCATAATGTTTCTTTGGAGGTCTGATGTCAGCCTGATTGGTTTTCCCCATTGTCAGCTTCATTATTTTTAACTTTTCTTGGAATCTTGGAAGTTTAACTATTATGTGCTTTGCTGCAGTTCTCCTTTCATTGTGGTAATTTGGTGTTCTAGATTTCTATATGTCTTTTAATCTCGTACTTCATGCTTGGGAAGTTGTCTTCAGTTATCTCCTTGAATAGTTTCTTGGTTCCTTTGTCTATCTCCTCGCCTCCTGGGATTACTAAAAATCTCATATTTCCTCTCTGCATGGTGTCAGATAATTCTTGAAGTGTTTCTTCATTTTTTTTCCCTTTGTAGTTCTCTTTCCTTTCCTTTTTTTTTTTTTTTAAAGATTTATTTATTTATACAAGAACCTGGGTATAAGCCAGATGCGCCGGAGGATTCACCAGAGAGAGCAGGGAACAGAACAGGCAGACTGACAAAATACACTGCTGAGGGAGCAGCAGTTGAGATAGGAGAGGTCTGCGGCACCATGTGGAATTCTCGCCAGCTGGCTGGCCAGCATCTAACCCACGTGGCAGAGTCTGCGGACAGCTTCACAGTGCAGTGCTCAACCGCCTGTGCCACCAGGGAGGCCCCTTTCCTTTTCTATTTTTGGTTCATTTTATATCTGTTTCTTCGAGAGTCCTGATTCATTCCTCAAATTCATCAATTCAGATTTTGTTAATTTTCCCAGAGTTCTTTAGCGCCTCCATTAATCTTAATATCCTGTGTTCCCTTCATTTCCTTCTTTAAAGACTCAATTTCTTTTTTTTTTTAATTTTTTAATAGAGGCATGTTTATTTATTTATTTGTTTGTTTGTTTGTTTGCTTTGTTTATACATGCACTGGGTACAGTCAGAAGCGCGGGAGGGTGAGAGAACTCACCAGAGCCAGAGCGGGGAGCAGAGCAGGCAGAAGGACCGAAGTACACTGCTGAGGGGAGCAGCGGGCGGGGCGGCAGGAGAGGTCTGCGCGCCATGTGGGACCTTCCTCCTGTGGCCGGGGAGCAGCCGGGGAGCAGCTGGGGATCGAACTGGCGCCACAGAGGCCACCGGCAGCTTCGCAACCCAGCGCTCAACCGCTGCGCCACCGGGGAGGCCTTAAAGACTCAATTTCATTCTTAAGTTCATTAACTATATTTCTCATATCATTCTTTTCCTTTTCATTTTCTTTACATCTTTAATCATGGAAATTCTAAATTCTCTATAGGTCAGGCAGAGAAGTTCTTGCGTGTCATAGTTGCTGAGTTCTAGGGGCTGATTTTCTTTTTGTGGTTTGTCCTTGGTTATTTGTATCTTTCCTTCTGCCTGTTGTTTGTTTTCAAATTTATTCTATGTGCTGGGTTACTATGTCACTGATACTGGTGGACATCTGCTCCTACTGGGACATTACATACTAGTGGCCACACTGGGACCAGAGTTGTCACACCAGTCTTCACAAGGACAGTGATGCTGATGGGTGCTATCCCTGATGATCATCAAGTCTCTGTATGCTGCTGGTCTTCCACTATATGCACATCTTAACCTACAATGTCAGGCCTGGTCTGTGCATGTAGTATGGGTTCACACAGACTCTAACACTGTATGTGGGCCAAAAGGCACTCTCCCAAGCAGTTGATGCTCCCTATGGGGCATGAGCCCCTCCCGCTGCCTTCCTGTTTTTACTACTGCTCCAAATAGTTTGCACAGGTGCACTAGGGGTCACCCTCTTCCCATAGCTGTGTGCTGGCCAGAGGGCACTGTCCTGGATCTCACTCTTTACCTTTCTTTACTGGGGCCTCCCTCTGATTTCATCTGGTTCCAGAAGGAGTGCTCATGGTCACTGGGATCCAAAAGCCCTGTGAGTCAGCAGGTACTTTTCTTGGATTGGCTGCCCACCTTTGTTTGTGGGACCCTCCCTCAACCTTTATTCAGTTCCAGAAGGGGCCAAAGGGGGCTGCTGGCCTCAAACAGCTTTGCAGGCAAGCCCACATTTTCCTGGACCCAATGGTCACCTTGATGGAGGAGCCCTCCCTCTGTCTTTACTCAGTTCTAATAGAGGGGTGTGGGATCACTGGTCTCCTTTCATTCTGGGCCTATGCCTTTCTGGGATCAACTGTTCACCTTTGTTTGTGGTTCCATCCCTCTGCACTCACCCAGCTTTGGAAGAGGGACATGGAATCTTCAGCCTCCAATAGCCCCATATGTATGCCCAAAATTTTCTGGAACCCATTCGTTTTTAAATTAGGTAGGTGTGGTATCAGCACTGTAGAATGCAGTCTAGCCTTACATTTGATATATGTGTTTAAAACATAATTTAGGTAAAATGAAGTGCATTTAATTCAAAGGTTAACAAAAATCATAGATGAAATATTCCAATAAAATATTTGAATGTAATATGTTCATATGCACATATATATGTTTATGTGTATATATGTATGTATGAAAATATTACATTCAAATATTTATGTGTATATATGTGTGTGTGTGTATATATATATATATATACACACAATGTGTGTGTGTGTGTGTGTGTGTGTTTAACCTGAAGCAAATTTCACTTAGGATATTTTTATATATAAACATATTTTTATTTTAATTATGTATTTGCATGCATGTGTATTTATACTTAAATTTTAATAATAATTTTATTCTGTAGTTATATAGGTAGATACATATTCATACATATATTCATATTCAGAAATGTTTCAAATTACTTTTTTAAAGATTTATTTATTTATGCATACAAGAACTGGGGTACAAGCTAGAGGTGCAGGGGGTGAGAGGGTCATGAGAGACAGAGTGAAGAACAGAACAGACAGATTTACTGAAATACACTGCTGAGGAGAGCAGCAGGCGAGTCAGGAGAGGTCTTCTGTGCCATGTGGGTAGTTTCCCTGGCTGGCTGGGGAATTGAACTTGAGTTGCAGAGGCTGTGGATCACTTCATAGTGCTGTACTTAACCCCTTGTACCACCAATTCAAATATTACAAGCAGTAGAGTTTAAAAATTATAAATAAATAAAAACAATTTCTTATATCAAAAATTGTCACTCCCTACTAAATAAGTTTCTTCAATTTAGATCTATCTTGTTGAGAAAGTTTAGTGTTATCAGCAAAACATTTAGAAAGCTTCTTAATATTAAAGGGACTTATATGTGACTTTAGAAAACAGCTTGGGCAATAATGAACTAGTGTATGCCTGTTTGTTTTTTTTGTTTTTTACAGATGATAGCTATTAAATAAACAAGCAAAACTTTACCTCAAAGAAGTTATTGAAACAAATACAGCAATGCACTAAATAATCTGAAGATAAAACCACAGTGAATGTTTCAGGTCATGAATTATTCACATGTGATTTCCTCATTTTTTTAATCAGAAGAAAATTAAATATTCCAAATTTTCATGTTAAGAACATGGTTTTCACTAAATCTTTGTTTATTTTGAACCATTTAGTAAGTAAGAAAGTAGGAAACAGTGCTAAGTACTTGTGGACAAATTAACATACACTAACATGAATAAACTACTAAACTTCCATTTAAATTGATAATAAAAATCACTTTGTGACAAGTATATCATCCAGAAATAGATACAATAATAGGAAAGAATCCACATCATATTTGCCATAAAGTTTGTCCACTAGCACAAAGAAAATTGTTTTTTTCCTTACTAATTTAGTTACCATATGATTACAATCCATAAGAATATGAGTTCCTAAAATTTTAATTACAGGTGAGAGATCAAGCCCTTATTCCCTTGTTCCAGCTTAACCTACCTCGAAGCAGATGTATAAAATCAAATGGTTACTTGGAACATTTTATAATAAACTGCTTTCATTCTCTGCTCTTTTATGCTCTCTCTCAGGACTAACTACTTCATTTACTACTCCATCTCCAAAATCATTTTAGAAATTGTCTCAGGGCAATAGAATAAAAAGGGAATATGAAGGTCCAAGAGCTGCTGATATTTAACATATAAATGTGCTTTATATAAGCAACAAAATTCTGTACTCTGGAATTTCAAGGTAGGTAATGGTATATGAGAAGATTTTGTATATACATATATACATTTAAACTAAAAGACCCAAATACTTGGAGTGATATAATATCCCAGAGTGTTCTGCTTCAAAGAACACTGTTTCTGAAAATCACTTCCAAGGAAAATGTCTATTTTGGCTTAGTCTTAAATGATTGCAATTCTTGTGCTAAAGGATTCCCTGTAGTGACAAGAGAGATTGAAACAGTATTCTGTTATTATCTTGAAAACATGTAAGAATGTGTATATCAATTGAGTTTATGTAAATAAATGCATAGGACTTAAATATTTGAAAACTGGCTGTCATACTAAGCAGAGATTTTAAATACTCGGAATAGCATTTGGAGGAAATAGAAATAAAGTATTGACCTTTGGTGACTGGTTAGTTCATCTAAATTCTAATTAAAACTATTCATACAAAACCTTCTTTTTTTGCATAGACATTTTAAAGGTAAAATTGCATTTTGATTTTGAGAGCTTGAATGACTATAAATTTACTGTAACTTTATAATGACCTTGATGTATAGCTATCTAAGTAACCACCTTCAAATGACTTCACATTTTTATTAATTTTATTATTAATATTATTTTGTTTGGCAATGAATTGTTGCATCTGATACCAAAAACACAACTAACTAATGCAAAATAAATAAGTTGAACTACATTAAATGAAAAACTTTTCAACAAAGGAAGCAACAAAATGAAGACACTTAAAGAATGGCAAAAATATTTGCAAGTCCTATGTCCAATATGGGGTTAATATTCATAATATATAATAAACCCAGATAATGCAATAACAAAAAAATGAATAGCCTGATAAAATATTGCAAAACACCTGGAAAGACTTTTTTTTTTTTATAAAGAAGACATCTAAATAGTCATAGATATATGTAAAGGTGCTCAGCATCACTTATAATCATCGGCCTATGAATCCAAAACAGAATGCATTATCACCTTATACTTTTTAGAAGGGACACTATTAGAAGACAGGAAATAAAAATTCCTTATAAAAATACCGAAGGGCCTCCCTGATGGCACAGGCGGTTGAGCGCATCACTGTGAAGCTGCCCGTAGCCTCTGCAGTGCTGGTTTGATCCCCGCCGGCCTCGGAGCAACCCACATTGTGAGCAGACCTCTCCTGTCAAACCTGCTGCTCCCCTCAGCAGTGTATTTCATCAGTCTGCCTGTTCTGTTCCCCGCTCTGTCTCTGGTGAATCTTCTCACTCTCCTGCGCATCTGGCCTGTACCCTGGTCTTTCTATAAATAAAATAAATCTTAAAAAAATAAAAATACTGAAGATATGGTAAGAAGAGAACCCTATGCATTATAGCTGGTAATATAATTTTGTATAGCCATTATGAAAAACAGTATAGACATACCTTAAAAAAATAGAACTTTCATATCATACAGCAATACTGCTTCTGGTTATGAATCCAAAGGAAATGAAATAACTGTCCTTCAGAGATGTCTTCATTCTGACTTTCATTGCAGCATTAACCAAAATAGTCAAGGCTTGGAAGCAACATAAATAATTGTCAAGGAATGAGTGGATAAAGAAAATGTGGTCTACATATACAATAAAACATTATTTATCCATAAAAATGAATAAAATTACTAAAATGGAGCTACCATATGACCCAGTAATTCCACTCCTAGGAATTTACCCAAAGGTCACTGAAACATTAATTCAAAAGGAAATATATACTCCTATGTTTATTGCAGCACCAATAGCTGATATGGAAACAACCTAAATGCCCAAAAACAAATTACTGGATGGAAACAATGTGGTATATATACATAATGGAATACTGGCCAGCAATCAAAAAAGGTAAACTCATTCCATTTGCAACAACATGGATGGAGTTGGAAGGGATTATGCTCAGTGAAGTAAGTCAGAAGGGAAGAGAAAATATTCGATGGTTTCACTTATAGGAGGAACAGGGAAACCAAACAAGGGAAAGGGGGAGACAAAACTAGCAAGCAAACTATAAATCAGTGACATTCAGCTGGGGAGGAGAAGGGAGAGGGATCAAAACAGGGGAAGAAAGAGCACAAAAAATGATGGTGATGGTTCAAGGGTGTCTTGATAATTTTATGGAATTATACTTGAGAGGAGAATCAATAATATATAAATTAAAAATTAAACAATTAAAATTAAAAATGAGTGAAATTTTGTCATTTTTCAACAACATGGGTAAAACTGTAGGACATTATCATAATTTTAATGAGTCAGACATGTTACAGATAAACCTCTGTGAAGAGGAGATGCCACTTTCCTTGTCCCCACTTACATATTGCCACCTTGGACTATAAGTCTCAGTATGCCATGAATCAGATTTTCAGAGAGCCAGAGCTACTGGAAACTAGGGTCAGAGCTAAGCGGCCAGATGGACCTATGTAATGAGGAAGGCCGGTGGACCCAGTCTCCTGCTTCTCTGGTTTTGATTTGTGCCTACGTACTTGAAGGGGATGTAGGGAGGAGAAACATATAAAAACATTTGGAAGAGACACATAGATAGGGCCTCCCCAGTGGCGCAGCGGTTGAACTCTGGGCTGCGAAGCTGCCGGCAGCCTCTGCATCCCCAGAAACCGGCAAGGGTCCCACATGGCACGCAGACCTCTCCTGCCGCACCCGCTGCTCCCCTCAGCAGTGTATTTCGTCAGTCTGCCTGTTCTGTTCCCCACTCTGGCTCTGGTGGCTTCTCTCACCCTCCCGTGCTTCTGACTGTACCCAGTGCTTGTATAAAAAAAATAATTAATTAAGTAAAAAAAAAAGAGACACATGGAGGGATGCATGGGTGAGAGTCACCTGAGGAGGCTGCTCCAGTTCTTAGGGAAAATGGCAGCCATTATCTTGATTTGTACTTTTTGAATTTTACGCCTCTCCTTCTGTTCCAGTTCCCTTGGACCTGCCTAACCTATTTCTTGCTGTTCTCTGCCAAAAGTTACCTTAGACTTATGATAAGCTTTCATGCCTCATTGGCTCTGTTTCAGGCCAATGCTGTTTGACTACGTATTCACCCACGAGGGGATGGAACATTTGTGGGGTTTGTTGGTAAGATATTATTTAGGATTATCCTTTGTTTTCTTATCTCTCTAAATTTTATTAAAGAACTTTCACACTGAGTTTGCTTCCTTTGCCTTTTGTATGGTGCATGACTGAACCCTTTTTAGAGAATTCATTCCTTAAAGGTTTAGGACTCCTGGGTATCTTTCACTCATGTGCTAACAGAGAAAAGCAAATATTATATAGTACATGTATATGTAGAATCTAAAAACTAAAAAAAAAAAAAAATCAAGCTCAGAAACAGAGTAGTGATTGTCAAGGACAGGTGTGAGGGCTGTTGGCTAAAAGGTACAAACTTTCAATTATAAGATGAATAAATTCTGGGGAAGTAACATGTAGCATGGTAGTTATCCAATAACAAAGAAGTAAAATATCATGTCACCAGCTTCTGAGAAAGGTCAGTTTATTTGTTTTCTTTTTAAAGATTTATTTATTTATGCATACAAGAACTGGGGTACAGGAAAGAGGTGTGGGTGGTGAGAAGAGTCACCAGAGACAGAGTGGGGAGCAGAACAGGCAGATAGACTGAAAATACGCTGTGAGGAGAACAGACAGCAAGACAGGAGAGATCTGATGATTCACATAGGTAGCTCCCTGGCCGGGGATTGAACTCGTGTTCCAAAGGTTGAGGGTAGTTTCACATTGCTGTGCTTAACCACTTGCACCACCAGAAAGGCCCCTGAGAAGGGTCAGTTTAATGCATGGTCACCTGACAAAAGACTGATGACAAGACACAAATCAATCAGTCACCATAAGGATGAGGTTTTGGGAAATATTTATTGGGTTAAGAAACAAAAATAAATTTAATAAATGCAAGTTTATAGAGTCTGATTTCTTGATTTCTCCTGAGTCAATCATAGCATAACTCGAATTTGTGACCAGAAGTGGAACAAAGCTGAGCAAGCTTTATGTCTGAAGGTTGCTTGTTTAACCATAAGTTAAACATCTCTGCTTCATCTTCCTTGACTGTTTTTCCCTCCAGGCAATGAAAGGTCACCTAAGGACAGAAAACATTCTCCTGAACCTGTACTTTGAAACACAAATGTGAACTTACAAAAGGTTTCCTTTCTACTTGTTTAAAATGGGTAAGGCAGTTTTGTTGTGTTGCTTTACTCTTGAATTCCCACCTTGCTGTTCTTTCAAAATAAGCAGAAACAAAAAAAAAGATCACCAGTCCACCATGATTTCAACAGTAGTCATTTCATAATGTATACATATGTCTACTTAAGGTAGAACAGGAATTTAATATAGACTTTGCAATACTCCCCATACCCCCAACCACTTATCCAGTAACTCTGGGAAAAAACATTTATGCAAATTCCTAGGTAAAATAACCCTAATCCTACTTATTTAAAGATAATTCACTTCCCTTTATCTCAAGCTTGTCCTCTGGATACTGTCAATGGAAAAACTTCTATCCTGATTTGCCAGCAATCTGGCTAAACAAAACATGACCAGAGCCTATTTAGGACCCTATCTGTGAATGCTCTGATCCCTCAAACTAAGCATATATTATATCAGCAGCATCAAGGCCCAGGGTGTGATTTTTCTCTTGACTGTGCCTATATTCTCTCTTGAGTATGTGTAGCAATAAAGCAATAAAGCTTCACCCCCAACTCACCTACTCTAACTCTTGAATTAATTCTTTCCTGCACCAAAGACATGACCTTCTATTGTCCCTCAACACACCTGGAAACCTTCAAAACTTTGTATCATGCGCATTAAATATAATTATAATTTTGTCAATTATGTCTTAAGGAACTGAAAATAATATACCAAAGATACAGAACTGTGGATAATTCTACTCACAATTCCAATATGTGTGTGTTTACCCACACCTAACAGTTCTCATCACCAGCTAAGTGCCCTACAATTCAACTCAATTCTGACACTATCTACCCAGATAATAGTATCAGATTTCACAGTCCCATAAAACTGCACTCCACTTCCAAAGCTATTCAGAAATCCAGGATGGTATGTGGGCATTTGTCAATTGCCTATAGATTGAAGGATTGCACAGACCCTCCTTGGATTCAATTAATTTGCTAGAGTGACTCACAGAACTCAGACAAATATTTTACGCACTGATCACTGATTTGTTATAAAAAGATATAACTGGAACTGTCGAATGGAAGGACATCCATCCAAAGTATAGAAGAAGGGTACAGAATGCACCACTCTCTTCAAAGCACCATATGTTCAGTAAACTGAAGATCCCCTAAACTCATCCTTTCGTATTTTTATGGAGTTTTTACTACACAGGCCTGAATTAATTAAATCAATGACCATTATGATCTACTCAACCTCTAGCTCCTCTCCCTTCCCAGGAAGTCAGAAAAAGGGACTGATAACTCTGATCACAGCATTCACTCCACAGAAAATCAACCCTTACCCTTTACTATTTTTAGGGGCACCCAAAAGTCACCTCACTAACATAACAGAAGACACTTATTGCTCTATTCACTTAGAAAGTTTCAAGAATTTTAAGAGCTCTGGGCCAGAAATGAAGACAAAGAACAAGTATATTTTTCTCATTGTAAATCACAATATCACAGTATAGCTGCTGTTTTTAAGCTTAAAAATCATGTTAAAATCTATGTATCCATTTTGGAAAATAAAATGTGAACAGTTTTTTTGAAACTTGCTTTATCCACTCTACATCACAACACTGCTATCTCCATCCCAGGATTAAGTGACTGTGATTATTAATTGCTATGAAATATCATCCCTTGAGTTTACTTAAAGATATGCCACTGTGAACATTAATATTCAGGACCCAAATTGAATGAGAGCTTCAGGGTAAGAGTGCCTGTAAAATAACCTGTAAAAGTATCTGGGCTTCTCTTACTTTTGGCAAGAATTCTAATTATTCTTTATTTACAAACTACAGGACCCTGCATACCTTACATTTCTTATGGAAGTGATGTTTTCCATTTTGGATTAACTGAGAAGGCGATCTTCCATGGTTACATAGGAAGTTATGTAGGAAGTCTTGATTCATGGAAGCACACATAGATCTCTGATCTGCTCTCTCTTCCATTGCATGTTTTCAAATAAACCCTATTTGTTATCAGAATAACTGCTTTTGTTTGAGGTCAACACCACATATGATTGATTCACTAAACAATGTATTGTTTGGGTTTTCCTGATTTGTTATATTAAAACAATCATTTGTGTGTCTCTCTGACTAAAATTTCCTATTCACTTTTTTTTTTCTTTTGGATTGATCCCTTTTGCTGTTATTCAATATTCCCCACCCCTGGATTTATTATGCAAATAAGTAAACATTCCCTCAAGTCTTAAGTATTTAAATTGTTTCCACCTGTCACCATGAAGACCAAAATATTCTTTTATATTTCTTATCAGGCATAGACACAATAAATGCTCACCAAAAAATATCTAGAAGTAGTATCTTTTAAGCTGTTAAATTGATGAGTGTTTCTATTCTCTAAAATAATTTGCATACAATTCAAATTATTTCCTGTTTGATTCTTTGATAATGATCACCTGTGAAACTATCTGGACATCCCTTTCTTTTGGTAAGAATTTTAATTATTCTTTATTTAGCTATAGTGCTGCTTTGTTCTAAAGTTGTTCTAATAAGCAGACTGGATTGCGTTCCTTTGACTATTCAATGTCTGGCCCTGCTTCTAAGCTTTAGTTTAACTGAATTGTTACAGACAACAATAGTAGCAAAGACCAGTTGCCATCTCAAGGATGTCAGGTACATTTTCATATGATTTCACTCATTTCCAGTGCTTGCTGTAGTCATCAGCAACTGACAGTGAACCTCTTTTCCAGGAACACAGATTAAGGGCATTCTATTTTCATCATAAGGCACTATGCAGCCATAACAATAGCTTAATTTATCAAACATTTTCTCTTTCCTGTGTGAATTTATTAAGTACTGTCCTCATTTTTATAATGTTTAATTTTTTTCATATTTTTTTCTAAAAATCTCAATTTGATTTTTTGCAGCATTTTAAAACAGTTATTCCAAATTTAAGTGAATTCTACTCTATTGGTAATTTGCTTATGTAAATAACCTTTCTAAAGGTAAACAGAGCCAATTGAATGAGCCATTCTTGGAAAAATCTGCAGCTTTTCAGTGAAACTTTTTTTGAGGGAAGAATATGTCTCTCAGCTATTGATTCTTTTTCTTACCATATTCATCTATATTTTCAATGTCTTCTAAATACTGAATATACTTTTATTAAACATTTTTTTCAGGAAGACATTAATGCTAATTTTTACGGACAATAAAAAAGAAGACTCAGGGTAATTCAGGAATTTTTCTAAATCACCTTGCTGGTAGATTCAGTATGAACTCTGAACCTCATTTCTTTACTCCCATTAGACATAATACAAATGTATAGAAATGTTGAATGAGGTGTGGGTGAGATTTTCCTTTAGGAATATATTTTTTAATTCATTTATTAAATTTATAAATTATAAAAGTATTTTCTGCGTGCCTGGAGTGCTTCTTTCACCAGTTTATTCTCCAAATTTCCAATAGAACAAAAATTATTTTCTCAGACTATCCAAATCTATAATAAACATGATACAGTACTTGATGACAGTATTTTCCAATGCCCATAATTCAGCTCCTATTAGTATGGTTGATCCTTATTCCTGAAACATACTTTTAAATATCTACCTATCTATCTATCCATCTATCTAACATCTATATCATATATATATATATAAAACTATGTATCCATAACTATAACTATATATATGTGGGGGGGTTAAAGAGCATTTCTAAATGACTGACAAGGAATGTTACTATAAGCATTGCTATGCAAAGGACTTCACCTGATCCACAGATTTACTCATTTTAACATATTTAATGGTCTGTCTTTAAGACTGAGCCATTCATCAATTGATTGTCATTCTTATAACAACAGGTAAAGGGAATGGGTGATGAGCTCAATTTAGTTCTTCAACTTTCACTCAGTCTCTCTGCTTTCTAATACTGGACCTTACCTTGTGTCTCCAGAACTTTCCTATTTAACCCTGTGTTTATTTTCAAACTTCTCTCTGAGAAATCATATCAGTGAATATAAGCTCCTTCACTCCCAATTTCAAAGGTATCCAACACTACCAAATCCCTAGCTTTTCTAGAATTCTACATTCAAACCATCTACATTTTGTTTAGTCCCAGTCTCATACGTAAGATATGTTACAGATACTTTGTTGTTCTTCAGCTTCCACTCATTTAATGATTCTATAGTTTCCAAAATTTTATTATTGTTTTTCTCTTATTGACTTTTTTTTTTTTTTTTTTTGCTATTGTCATGGTGCTTTATGAAACACCAATAATAAATATGGTGGCTTCTTGTATCAAACTACCTGTTCCTAATTTTGGCGATTACAGTTTCCTCTGTGACCACACTTCTCTGTATATCGAAAAAGACATGTATATTTTCAGTTAATTTAGCATTTTATTTGTTAGCATGGAGGCACAACTTCCAAGGTCATTGCATGCTAGACCAATAACCAAAACTACATTTCCTTTGAAGTACACATCTTAGCTTATAAATAGTTCCTTTTGTGATCTTATTTGCTGACATCTTTCCTATGAGACTCAAAAGGACAGAAGCTATGTGACTTTATACTCAGGAATCTTGTTCCTAGAATCAGTCTCAATTCCTAATACATACTAGGAAATCCCAATATTTTAGAAAAACTGAAAAAGTAATTGGATCTTAATACTAGTTAGTCAATAGCTTAGAAAATATGCTACTATTTAATTTATTTTTGGTCATTATTTCTATTTGAAAATTCTCTACTATGTTTCAGTTTTCAAAATACTGCTAACCAAAACTAGGTTTTATTTGTGAATAGATTCATTTTCATTACTGGTTTATACTCATGAAACACACAGTGAAGTGGTTTTTGAAATGCATGTATAAAAACTACTCTCTCATAGATGGTTTTACTTGTATAGCACCAGGCACTGTGTTGTGATCATTGTCTTAAGGTTTACAGTGAATTTTTTTTTTTAAAGATTTATTTATTTACACAAGAATCAGGGTACAGGCCAGATGCACAGGAGGGTGAGAGGAATCATCTGAGACAGAGCAGGGGACAGAATAGGCAGACTGACTGATATACACTGCTGAGGGGTGCAGCGAGAGGTCTGCTGGGCCATGTGGGACCCTCGTGGCTGGCTGGGATAGAACCAGTGCTGCAGAGGCTGTGGACAGCTTCACAGTCTGGCACTCAACCCCCTGCACCACCAGGGGAGGTAATTTACAGAGACTTTGACTGCTATTAGCATTAAAGAGAATTGTGAGGCTTCTGTGCTAGAATCTTGTCTCCAGGCTATGTCCCTTTTGGATTTGTATAACTTATATATATCATTAAACCATAATAGTAAACATAACTATTTAGAAATTACTTTTCTGTCAGCAGATCTCAAATCAAATTCCAAACAATTGTGTTTACCACACTTTTGCGAGGTACTTTTGAAAAGATTTATATATATATATATATATATATATATATATATATGTATGTATATATATATGTGTGTGTGTATATATATATACATATATATATGTATAGAGAGAGAGAGAGAGAGAGATTTTACCATATCAGAATTTCCAATGTCTTTGAGAAAAAGTGCCAAAGTTCACAAATTAAAAATAAAATAGTATGGTAAGAAATAAAATTTTATTTTCTATACAATTGGAAAAATAAATTGGCAGATACAATTAACTCAATAATTTTCCCAAGTTACTAGGCTTAATAACTGCAGAGTAATTGAAAGAATTCCATTATAATTTGTGTTGCATTTTCATGACCCATGATTACTTTTTTTTTATAATAAATTTTATTTTTATATTCCCCATACAATTTCAACCCCCCCATTTTGACCCCAATCCCTCCCCACCCTCCACCCACCCCCCCAAAATTGTCTCTGGTTCATAGATTTTTGTTGATTTTGATTTTCACTTTCTTATAGTTATTCATTTTCCTGGTCCCTTATTTAAGTTTTCTAGATTCCTGCTATGAGTGAGACCATCCGGTATTTTTCTTTTTCTTTCTGGCTTATTTCGCTGAGCATGATCCATTCCAGCACCATCCATGTTGCTGCAAATTGCATGTGTTTATCTTTTTTGAGTGCTGAGTAATATTCCATGGTATATATGTACCACATCTTCTTGATCCAGTCATCTATTTTTGGGCATTTGGGCTGTTTCCAAAGCTTAGCTATTGTAAACTGTGCTGCTATAAACATAGGTGTGCAGGTGCTCTTTGGAATTGATGTTTCTGTGTCCTTTGGGTAAACACCTAGCAGTGGAATTGCTGGATCATATGGAAGCTCTATGTTCAGTAGATCAAGAAATCTCCACACAGCTCTCCATAGTGGTTGGACCAATTTGCACTCCCACCAACAGTGCAGGAGAGTTCCTTTTTCTCCACACCCTCGCCAACATTTGTTGTTGCTAGTTTTTTTAATATGTGCCATTCTCACTGGTGTAAGATGGTATCTCATGGTAGTTTTGATTTGCATTTCCCTGATGAAAAGTGATGTTGAACATTTTTTCATATGTCTGTTGGCCATTTGCATTTCCTCTTCAGAGAAGTTTCTTTTTAGCTCTTCTGCCCATTTTTTGACTGGATTATTTTCTTTGTTGTTGCTGAGTCTCATCAGCTCTTTGTAGATTTTTGTGATCAGTCCTTTATCATTAGTGTTGGGTGCAAAAATGTTCTCCCAGTTGGTGGGGTTTCTCTTTGTTTTTGTTATTGTCTCTTTTGCTGTGCAGAAGCTCTTTAATTTGACGTAGTCCCAGCTGTTTATCTTTGCCTTCACTATCACTGCTTTGGGTGATGTGTCTGTAAAGATGTCTTTGATGTGCAAATCCCATAGTGTTTCGCCTATATTTTCTTCTATGTATTTTATGGTTTCAGGTCTTATGTCTGTTCTGTTCCCCACTCTGTCTCTGGCCCTCTCACCACTCCCACCACACTTCTGGCCTCTACTCCATTTTTTGTATGCATGTAGGCATGCATGCATGCATAAATAAATAAATCTTAAAAAATGGAATTGCTTGAATAATAAAGGTTTAAGCAAATGAGATAGTAATTTCTAACAACTGTTTGACAAAGTTTTTGTTTTTTTTTTTTCAGTAAGCTGAAATTTCAAAATCAGTTTAAATTAAAATTGAAAGGAATTATTTTAGTAAAAATTATCTTACCAGTTTAAGTGAGTCTAATCTGCTATGCCAGAATTTCTGGTGAGTGTTATTTTGTGGAAAAGGCCCTAAAGACTCAACAGAAGTTGTTATTGACACATATCTAATTATCTTTTCCTGTAAGGGTGTTTTACAGGAAAAAATAATCCCCTTTAACCTCCTTTGCGCTAGCTGACTTATTTTAGATGGGATCTGTAAGGGGGTGCTCAGCCAAGCTGAATATCTCCCACTATCCCATGTGTATAGGAAATATCAATCTGTCTGATGTGTGGTTGTTATTTGCCCACCTGGGGGAGTCCAGAGGGAAACAAAATAATTTCCTTTGTGTCCCCAAATTAAATTGGGGATTTCACTCCTAAGAGTCACCTCAATTGATAACTTCATTTTGAATCTTTCCCTTTTGTCATTGTTGAAGTGTTTTCCCATTATTTCTTACTGGCTTTATAAATTGGATATTAAAAACTCAATCTTTGAGCTTATTCTTGACATACATTTTGAAGATCACTATAAGCCATTTGTTAGTCTTCCAATAAAAAAAAAATAATAATGGTATAACAGTTTCTACAAGTGCTTGAAATCCAAAAACTAGGAAATTGGAGTTTTGAGAGTACAAAGTATATGTGTTTGTATGTGTTTGTATGTTTATAGGTATGGGTAATGGGGTATTATGCTAGAGATCTAAGAAAAATTTTGTATTAAAATTTTAACATAAAGAGATTGTAAGACATGGGAAAGCAATAGGAAGTTTGAAGGTTTGAGAGAGGAATCTTGGAAGAGACACTTTGTGATAAAGACAATAAGATCATGTAATTTATTACAGGGACTTTAAGATTAACTTTTAATATCATTAATATACATCTTGTTAAACCAAGTTTTAATTTCTTCCATCTGCCTGGGGGACACAAACTCTATTTAACTAAGTCAGCTTTCTGGTAAAATGTTTAAATGACCTAAAGATCTAACATTCCAAATAAATGTTGAACTTTCAGGCTTATTCTTGCCACACATTTTAAAGATTACTAAAAGCCAACTGTAAGCCTTCCAATAACAAAAAATAATAATGGCGTGGCAATTGTGTGTGTGTGTGTGTGAGTGTGTGTGTGTGAGAGAGAGAAAGAGAGAGAAAGGGAGAGACCATCAGAGACCATTATTCAGCATTGCTATAAAGGTAGTTCACACTTTTAAAATATTGGTCACCCTAGGTAATTATCATTTTATATAATCTATATAAATTTGTTGAACTTGTAAAAATACTTCCCTGAAAAATCAACATTCTAAGTTAATAAAGTAAATATTAAATGAATTGTGTCGACTTGGATGTATTAAACATTCATCAGAAGTATCACTGTGTAGGGGAAATTGTTGAACCTTTTCAGCATATATGACACCCTTCAGTGCATAATTACTAAAACATAAAAAATACAAAAATAATTTTCTTTAGGTGATCCCACTGTTCATTAAACAGTAGGAAACTGCCAATGAGACCACCACCAATCGCCATTTGCTTTTAAGAATAAAATCAAAAGAGGATGAAATTTACAGTGGGATTCCCTCCATTTTGTATCAACAAAAAAGTCTCCTCGGCTAAAAATTATGAATAAGGGGAATTAAACTCTAACCATCTTTTATTCTTTCTTCCCTCTACCCCTTCCTTGACACTAACCATTAACAGAATCCACCGACATTGCTGGGGACTTAGAATATTGGTTTTGTCACAATCCTTAATGAAATTTTTTGTGTCCCTCTGGGATCAAAAGTGGCATCAGAGATAAATATCTGCGGATTGCTGAGAAAACACCTGTTGAGAAAGTCAAACATCTTGACTCATGGCACTTAGACTGCCCGGCACCTCCTAGAGCCTAGACCTTGAAACCTACGCTCTCACATTCCCTCACCCTTTGTAAATTCCCAGAACTCCCACCATTTAGGGAAATTGTTTTTTGGGGAGATATGAGCTGTTTGGGGGTAAACTCAAAAAATGTCCTACTCTGTGAGGACATTTCTCATGGCTCAGTTTGACTTTCTGGATGTGATTGAAGGACACAGTTTGGTCACTTACAATTCCAAGATCAATAATGTGTCTTCAGTTGTTTCTTCAAAGATAAGTGGTCTATATGATAAAGTTCTCAGTCCAGCTCACAATTCATGCAATTTCAGATGAACTTTTTCTCAAAAACTCCATCAGAGGGCCTCCCCGGTGGCGTAGAGGTTGAGCGCTGGGTTGCGAAGCTGCCCGCAGCCTCTGCAGCGCTGGTTCGCTTCTCGGCTGCTCCCCGGCCACCAGAGGAGGGTCCCACTTGGCGCGCAGACCTCTCCTGCCGTGCCCGCTGCACCCCTCAGCAGAGTACCTCAGTCCTTCTGCCTGCTCTGCTCCCCGCTCTGGCTCTGGTGAATTCTCTCACCCTCTGGTGCTTCTGACTGTACCCAGTACTTGTATAAATAAATAAATAAATCTTAAAAAAAAAAAAAAAACCTCCATCAGATTTTTGCAAGAAATGACTTAATCCCCCTGGGCAGCAATGACAAAATATCACAAACTGGGTGGTTTATAAACAAGACAGAGGCACTGGCAGACTGGGTGTCACGTAGCTCTGGCTTCTGGTTCATAGGTGAAACTTTCTGTCTGGGCACTCATGATGGAAACAATGAATGAGTCCCTTGAGTTTTCTTTTATAAGAATATTAATTCTAGTCATGAGGATTTCAGTCTCAAGACCTAATTTCCTCCCAAATACCCTATCATTTAACATTTGGGTTTAGGATTTAACATATTGATTTAGGGGACACAACATTCAGACCACATTAGCCATAGACTTCTTTAATGTGGATGTCCCATTTCACAGTAGAGTATTTCTAAAAGGCATGTTAAAACCTCTAAATACAAAATTAATATTTTATGCTTTGTTGGATACATTCTTAACTGAAATTCATTTTATTCTTTCTGTAAGTTTGTTACAATGAAAATGTAAGTGATAGATTTTGCTGATACCTCAATTTATACTAAGACATTAACAGTTTTACCTACAATTGCTTTTGCATCACCAGTGCAAGTATAATACATTTACATTTGAAAAGAGTATTTTAGTACTGTTATAAATATTTTTTTATCTCCTAATTTCATTGATAGGCTTATGGTAGAGATATAGGTCACACTTTGGAAACCACTGAAGTAAATACATTATCAAGGTAATTACAGATTATGGTAAGGGCTGAAATGGTTATCAAATTAGCGTGATGGGGGATGATGGGTGACTACTCTGTATTGGTTTTATTTGATTCTTCTTACCTGTATGCAAAGGTGATATTTAATTTGAGACAACCCAGCAATATAGAATGTACCAGAGAATCCCTGAAGTTGGCAATTATATTGCTTATTCCAAGAAAAGAAAGAAGCTAGTGTGGTTTAAACTTAGCAAGAAGAGAGTACAATAACTGAGAGGAAGACAAGATGAGACAGTGAAGAGATTCACAAGCCCTAAGAACTAATTTAAATTATAATTCCTTATCATGGGTGCTATATGATATTTTTTAAAAAAGAAGAAAATAATCTAGTGCATGAATTTAAAGGTATACATTATGTGGTATGGACTACAGAGGGAAGAGTACAAAGGTAAGGCTTTTACAACATAAAAGATTAGAATGTAATGGTATCCAAAGTAAAGATGGAAAGAAATAAATATATTTGAGATATACTTTTTTTCATAATGCTTCTATGAGATGCAAGTGGAGAAGCTTTTGCCTAACAAAGAAAAGTAAGAGAAAAAGCTAAGTCCTAAATAATTCATTAGTTGTGTTTTTTTTTTATTTTTATTAAAAATTGAAAAAAAATGAAGGAGAAAGAGGTTTAGTGGGTGTTGGGGAAAATTGTTGAAAGACACTATTGGGGGAAACCAAGGGGTCTCTTTTGGACAGACACATTTGGAACACATACTTAGCATCCAAGTAGAGCTCTCAAATGCAGTTGGGTATTTGACTCTGAATATCAGGGAAAAAGTTAAGAACTTAGAGAGATATCCAAAATTTTATAATTGAAATGTAGATGCTACTTTAAACTCATGGACAAAAATAAATTGTGTAGGAGGAGGGTACGGGTACTTTGAGACTGAAATCTAAGCCTGTGTTAATTACTAAGGTTAAAAAATCATCAGAACCAATAAACTAAGCTTTCATATTTTTGTTTTTCTAAACTGTGTTGGTTATTCCTGATCCTGATTTTATATATTTATACATTAATTTAATTATGTTGTTATGTGCATGTCATATATGTTTGTATGATACATATATATTGTGATATAGATTATAAATAATATGTATATTATATATACATATTATATATATATAATTGCAATATTTTGTACTGAAAGAATATTGGTTCACAACACTGTTTATGACCTAGGGGTACAGGCTCAGACTTCTCCAGGCCTATGTTACCACACCACACCTGCCAACCAAGAACCTATGAAACATCATCATATTCCATTGTTTGACCCTGATTTTAGAATTGACTTATCAAGCTCAATAAAATAAATCAAAAGAAAATTTTCTTAAATGTTACTTGAGATTTCATCACCTCAGTATATCAACTTCAGGGAAAAAGAAATATATTTGCCATCCTGAATATACCAAATGTAAAAATTAATTTAAGGCTTTTATTTACATTTTATCTTCTATTCCTGCTAAGAATCATGAAGATAAGATTGTTTTTTTAAAGTAATTTTATCTCCAATCTTTTGATTGCTTGCTCATTCTCTAATCTCTATTTATAATATTTCTTGAAAAATATCCTGCCTTAAGATCGACTTTTGCCCTGATCTTAGAGGGCAGTTGACAACAGTAAGATATATTAAAAATATCTTTGGCTGACTTGAATCAGTAAGATTTCACAACTTTTTTAAATGTACTGATCATGTAGTACTCAAAAATGATGTACTCAAAAATGTAGTACTTAAAAATGATGAAAACAAGTCATTTTGTGAGTAAGTCACTAACAAAATCACATAGCTCTGAGTATGTCTGATCTAGAAAGTTAATATAATATTAGAAACTTATTCTTGGTAAAATCACCTATGCTTTACAGAATTACTTTTTGATTCCAAAGTTCAACATTCTAAAAGTCTGCAGGCATGGAAGAGCAATGATACTGGAAAAGAATATTGCCAGATGCTAGCTAGATTCTGAATATTTACAAATTTTAAGATGTGGTTCTTAATTTTTTTCTATTAGTTTTAAAATATGTTCTTAAAATCCAGTAAGATTCAGACCTTCGGTGATCCATACATAGTTACATGTATCTAGAGAAGAAATGGGGTAGAGTGAGGTGAGTAGGGGCTATTTATTTCCAACTACATACTTAATGTGGCAAAATATCTGATTAGAAGTTTCCTTTTATTTAAGATTTATTTATTTATGCATACAAGAGCTGGGATACAAGGCCAGAGGTGTAGGGATGAGAGGATTCACCAGAGACAGAGAGGGGAGCAGAAAAGGCAGAATGACTGAAATACACTGCTGAGGGGCGCAGAGGGTGAGACAGGAAAGGTCTGCTGCACCATATGGGTAGCTCTCTGGCTGGTTGGGGATCAAACTCATGCTGCAGAGGCTGTGGATAGCTGCATAGTGCTATGCTTGATCCCTGTGCCACCAGGGAGCCCCTGACTGACTTGTAGTTTTTTGAGAGTTGGCTTATATAAATACCTGATGTTGACATTGATTCATACATACCACATACTGTAAGTTGATAATGAGACATCAGACTTGGTTTGGATTTTTTAGGACACCATAAATTGATAGTCAAATTTAAAGCTATGTAAAATAACAGATAAGTTTGATAAAAAATTCAACTTCCATTATTAAATCCAAATCTTAATTTCTTATTTTTTAATTACCAGATTTGTATTTGTTACCATTCTATGAACTCATATCTCCTTTTTCATTGTGTGTCCAGAAGATTGTCATAAAATTCTATGTAAGAGATGGTTCAATGCCAAAACACAGCACCAACGTGTCTTCAAGAATGTTTAACCATCACAAGCTTCCAAGTTCCTTGTATTTTGATCTGTTTCTAAAAATAGGAACCAAAATTTTATACACTGGTATTTATTTGCATGTGTTTTTTCTCTGAAACATTGTCATTTGTGTGTAGAATCTGCACTGTATAACTTGTGTCCATTCATTTTTATGTGTTCTTGTGTTTATATTGTTTCATGAGAACTGAAACCTTAACTACATTGGGGTCATTGACCTCTACTTTACAGAGTGGCTGTTTGATTCCAAAGCTCAACTCTCCAAAGACATGTGGTTCATATTAGAATTTTCATTTGATGTCAAAATAAGCACCAATGATATTTTCTCCCTGGCATACATTTTTGCTTTTATGCCTGGCTCTCACTCGCTCAGTCTTGGTCTTCAAGTCTCTTCTTCAACATTACCTCAAGACTACACAAGCAATTGCACTTTCAGATATTTTGGCTTTAGGCTTGGCATATTATAGTGTATTTATGCCACTTCATTGTCTTTTCTTCACCATTGATGATTTCATGGTACCTCTTGAATACCAGGCCTACCATTCCTCTTGATGGAGAGGGGGAGATAATCTACATCAACCAACTGGGTGAAAGGTCTGCAGGCTTGAGCTGCAAACAGCTGTGCCAATGTTGAACACACAGTCATGTGTCTGGGTAATATCCATTTGCTTGTTTATTCATTTATTTTTCATATAAGCACCAGTAGATAAATTTTATCTAAACATAATGGCTTTGCTTTGTAGTCACACATTTACTAAGTTGGCTCCCCTTTCCACTGCCAATTTGGTACACAGGATATTGGTCACAGTAACACATTGAGTTTAGAAAAAAAAAAAAAAAACACAAGGCCTTGAGATATTGCCCCATTTGCTGATTCTAGGCAGGCTCAAATCTGGGATCCAATGCATAAAGCTATGATGATAAAACTTGTTTGTTTGTTTGTTTTTTAGCTTTGAAAACATTCTTTGGATTTTCATTTATATCATTATTTAATAAAAACATTTCCCTAAAACAAGAGAATTTTTTAAGCATCTGTTGGTTTCTAGAGATGCATATATTTATAATGTCCAAATACAGTATTTTCACATGTTAGGCAATATCCAAAATTATATACCTCAATATAATCAGTTATGTTCTTCTATATAAAACTTAGCAGAATGTCACAAGGAAATACTGTTTTCAAAAGCATTGTAATGGAGAACTATACCCCTTTTATAGTTTCTTTTATCTAAGAACCATTCATCAATGACCTCCATATAGATCATCTCCCAGAATCTCATCTCTAGGAGTTAATGCAAGATGATAAAAACTTCAGTGACATCATATTCCTGAGGTTTTAATAATATTTGGAGCTATTATCAGAGGTGTTGATCAGTAATTGCAAAAGGTTAGCCTCTTTCAGCAGAGTGAAATTTTAGCTTGGAAAGGGGAAAGAAGGCAATGTGTGTAGAAAACATTTCTCATTGGTTATTGAGTTTAAGGGAAGGGTCATGGTAGGTGAGGGGAAAGAAAATTACATAGTTCTGAATTTTGGACCAACTCCCAAACAACCCTAACTGTATATCCTTCAGTCAAAATTAAAATTATAGCTCTGAGTCACAGTCTATCAGAGAAAAAGCAAATGTTGTGATTTCTGCACCAAAATCAAATTTAACTGGAATGATTCAATAAAAAGACAGCACCATTATGAATGTTGGCACTTTTTCTCAAAGTTTGATTTGTCTAGACACCTGAGCTGAGAAATGACTGTTACTTGATTCTTCAAAGCACACTTGGCAACTTTGATTAAAAACTTATGTTAAATGTAGATGACTTAAAGTAAAATTTATTCCAATCAAGACACTAGCAATTTAGGTATAAATTCTTGTCAGTTTTGGATTATTAGTTTAAAACAGTATAATGTAAGGCTCATCCAACTTAAATATATCTGCACTCAACTAGCTTATATTTATCTCACATTTCTACTGAAACAGAAATCACAATGGGCCTCTGTTCCTTTTGAGGATCCAAACAGCTAACTGCTTCCCAGGCATTGTGTGAATAAGTGAGTCATAATGAGGGACATACTCTTTTCACACTGTCTTCTGTCACAGCAGTATAGTTCCATATAGCAAACCAAATGGTAATATACTCCTAGTCCTTCTGCTGAAATTAATCTTCTGTATCTTCAGTTTTCAATTTAATTTATTCAGTGATTATTCCCACTTATCCATTTATTTTCTTGTTTAAAGTACATGAGAAATTGAGTTACAAGAAAGCTAACAAAAAAACTCAATGATTAATAAAGTAAAACTTCAAAGCATGGTTCTCACTGTTGCTTTCTTTTAGTCCTATTTCTTAGCAAACTCAGATTTATTAAAACAGCGGTACAATTAAAAAAAAAAAAAACAGTGGTACAATTGAGGTAAACAGTGTATTCCAGTTTTCATTGTCCCACTTAGTCTTATGTATATTTTATTTACTTATTTTTAAAGATTTATTTATTTATGCATACAAGAGCTGGGGTGGGACCTCCCCGGTGGCGTAGCGGTTGAGCGCTGGGTTGCGAAGCTGCCCGAGGCCTCTGCCGCGCCGGTTCGATCCCCGGCTGCTCCCCGGCCACCAGAGAAGGGTCCCACATGGCACGCAGACCTCTCCTGCCGCCCGCTGCTCCCCTCAGCAGTGTACTTCAGTCCTTCTGCCTGCTCTGCTCCCTGCTCTGGCTCTGGTGAATTCTCTCACCCTCCCGCGCTTCTGACTGTACCCAGTGCATGTATAAACAAAACAAACAAACAAACAAACAAACAAATAAAACATGCCTCCATTAAAAAAAAAAAAAAAAAAACTAAAAAAAAAAAAAGAGCTGGGGTACTTAAACCCTTGAACCCTTGCACCACCAGGGAGGCCCCTATGTATATTTTAGCAGTTATTAGAATGTGAAAGTGGGCCTTCCTGGTGGCACAGTGGGTTGAGTGCAGTGCTGTGAAGCTGTCCACAGCCTCTGCAGCACAGTTTCGATTCCCAGCCGGCCGGGGAGATTCCCACATGGCATGGCACCCGCTGCTCCCCTCAGCAGTGTATTTCAGTTGTCTGCATGTTCTGCTCCCTGCTCTGTCTTTGGTGAATCCTCTCACCCTCCTGTGCCTCTGGCCTGTACCCCAGCTCTTGTATAAAAATAAATAAATCTTAAAAAAAAAAAAAAAGAATATGAAAGAATTTTTTTTTTATAGAGGCATGTTATCTATTTATTTATTTATTTATTTGTTTGTTTTTTTGTTTTGTTTATACATGGACTGGGTACAGTCAGAAGCGCGGGAGGGTGAGAGAATTCACCAGAGCCAGAGCGGGGAGCAGAGCAGGCAGAAGGACCGAAGTACACTGCTGAGGGGAGCAGCGGGCGGCAGGAGAGGTCTGCGCGCCATGTGGGACCCTCCTCCGGTGGCTGGGGAGCAGCCGGGGATCAAACCGGCGCCGCAGAGGCCGCTGGCAGCTTCGCAACCCAGCGCCCAACCGCTGCGCCACAGGGGAGGCCCTGTGAAAGAAATTTTGATAGAGTTTGTAATATGAAGAAATGTGAATCAGATTTTATTGATTGACTGGCTGACTGATTGATTGATTGATTTCCCCCACCAACATTCCTTGTGTCCCTTCTGTACCTACCCCTCTTAACCTCAGAGCCCTCAGGATGTTTTAGTGTCCAGCAGTTTTTTTAAGTGTTCTGTGTTGAATTACCTATTTTGTAAATTTTGAATATTTGTTTTTATCATTCTGACTTGCTTTGCTACACATACTCTTTGAAATTGCCTCTATTTTTTTTGTAAATGAGTATATTTCATCCTTTCTTGTGGCTATGTAAAATTCCATGGTTTGTATGTACCACAAATTTTTGATACATTTATCTGAAGTATATTTAGGTTGCAGTCATGTACTAGTTATTTTAAATAATACTTCTGTGAATATCACAGAACATATGAGACTTTTTGTTGATGGTTTCATATTCCCTGGATATATGTCCAAGAATCTAGCCTGTTTTCCTTATTAATTTCATTAGTTCATTTTCCCACAAATAGTGAAATAGGATCCTTTTTCTCTCCATCCTCAGCAGCACTTGTTCTTGGGATACTTTTTGGCATGTGCCATTCTCATGGGTATGAGGTGATATCTCATTGTACTTTTAATCTTCATCTCTTTTATTAGGAATGACAATGAACATTTTTTCATATCTGTCTTGACCCTTTTGATTTTTTAATTAAAGTATTTGTTCATATTTGTTGACTTTCATTTATTGGGTTATCTGTTTTTGTTTTTTGTTTATATTTTTTACTGAATTGTGAGTTGTTTACATATCTAGGATATGAATCTTTAATCGGGTGTATATTATATATGTATTTTTACATTCAGTAGGGTATCTAATCATCATGTCTTTTGCTTTATAGAAACTTTTAAAATTGAGGCAATCCCAATAGTTTATTTTTGATTTATTTCCCTTACCTTGGTGGTTGAGTCACCAAAATATATTATTACTAATATCATTGATGCATATTTGTGATATTTATATATCACTAAACTTTTCCTCTAAATATGACTTGTTGCATGTCTTATGTCTAAATCTTTATTTCATTTGGATTTTTGTAAATGGTGTTAGTGAGTAAATCCATTGTATTTTTATATGTAATTTAATTTAATTTTCCCACCACTTTTTATTAGAGATTGTCTTTTTTCCCCATTTGTTTTATTTTGGTCATAAATGTTTTGTCATAGATTAGGTGCTGTTATATACAAGAATTTATTTGTGAACTTTTGGTTTTGTTCCATTGTCCATGTATCTATTTTCACACCAGTATCCTATTGTTTTTAACATTGTTACTTTAAAGGTTGAAATCAGGTAATTTGCAGTTTCTTTCTCTTTTCCTAACATTGCTTTTGCAATGTGAAAGCTTTTGTGGATCCATATAAATTTCAATGATTTTTGTTCAGTTCCTTTGAAAAATGTTACTGAGATTTAGATAGCAATTGCATTAAATTTGTATATAATTTCAGGCAAGATAGCAATTTGATTATATTGGTACAGATGTAAAGAACTCAATAAAGGCCCTCCCCACTGGTGTAGCGGTTGAGCGCTGGGCTGTGAAGCTGCCTGCAGCCTCTGCAACACCGGTTAGATCCCTGGCTGCCAGCGAGGGTCCCACATGGTGCGCAGACCTTTCCTCCTGAGCCCGCTGCTCCCCTCAGCAGTGTATTTCGTCAGTCTGCCTGTTCTGCTACTCTGGCTCTGGTGAATACTCTCACCCACCTGTGCTTCTGACAGTATCCAGTGCTTGTATAAATAAATAACTAAATCTTTTTTTTTTTAAAAAAAAAGAACTCAATAAATTAGACCAAGAACTCTAGACAGAGATATGAAATAATAGACCAAATGCAGGATTGAATCAGTAAATAATTGAGAAAAACTTTTGAAGTCTTGGTGAGGAAATAATTATACAAGTCCATAAAGCTAAAAGAAGATGTGGAGATCAAAAGTGAAATGAGAAATTAAATGAGGTATAGAGTAGAGAAAATAATGAGCATTCAAGTGAAGAAAAATTATTGAAGGTGGCTGGGGAAAAAAAAGCATGTAACTTAAAAAGGCCCTCCCATCAGACTGTCAACCTGATTTCTCAACAGTAACTTTACGATGAGAAAATAGAATGACATATTCAAAATATTCAGAAATACAAACTGAGGACCAAGGGAAAAAAGCAAAAAAAAACAAAAACAGACTGCAGGAATTTTCAGCCACTAGAGCAGAACTCTGAAGTAAGAAAACATAAATATTTGAAATGAAATAGACAAGAAAATTAAAGTAAAAAATGGTAGTTACAAGTCATTATAGAGCAATAATCACCATAAATGTAAATTAAATTCATAATTAAAAAGACACAGAGACAGGTTACTTCTGAAAACAAAACACAACTTTATACTATCTCACAGAGAAGCAGTTGAACTCCAAATGTAAACATAGACTCCAAGTAAAAGACTGGAAAACAAATACATTGGGTTATTGGAAAAGTCATATTTTTCTATGTTTTCTATGCAAAATGCATTTTGATTTTTCTGACAACCCAATATAATCAAATAGCACCCTAAAAAACTCAGAAATTTCCATACATACTTAGAAAAAATAGATTTCCAATTTAAAATATAACAAGAGAAAAGATGGACATAATAAAATTAAGATAGCAATACACTAGGAAGACATAGCATTCATAACATGTCCCTCCAAAGGAATATCAAAATATATAAACCATCTATTAATCAACCTAAAAACAGACATTGCCAGCAACACAATATTAGAACCCCACTTACATCAATGGGCAGATCAACTAGACAGAAAATCACGAGGTAAAAATAGCCTTAAATGAGAAATTAGATAAATGAGCATACAGGATATTTATAGAATACTTCACACATAAAGCTAAGTACACATTCAAGTGCACATGAACATGCTTGAGAATAGAAAACATGTTGGATCACAAATAGTTCCAATAAGTCAGGAAGATTAAAATCATATCAGTATGAAAATCACACCTGGCATCAAACTAGAAATCAATCACAAAAAGAGTCCAGGAAGTAAAACATATGTATGTGGAGATGGAACAATGTGCTCAATATGCTACTAAATGACTATTGGGTTAAAAATGAAATCAAGGAAGAAATTTTAAAAAATATGTATCTGGAGACAAAAAATGAAAACAGGAACTACCAGAGCCTATGGGACAGATAAAGAAAATGCAGTATTAATAGTGATACATAGTGTTAGTTTCATCACTAACAGATGAAACTAAAATCCCCTAGAAGAAAAGAAATAATACAAAGTAGAGTAGAAATAAACAATAGTAGTAAAAAAAATTGCATAAAATATAAAGAAAACCAAAAGTTTGTTCTTTGAAAATATAAACTAAATAGACAAATCTATAACTAATTTCACTATTCAAAAAAAAGAAATAGTTGGATAAATAGAATTAGAAATGATAATGAAGTTACAGCAAATATCTTAGAAAAATGGAGGATCATAAGAAACTACTATGAACAGATTTAAAGAGATAATTGAATAAGCTAGGAGAAATTAGCAAATTTTCAGAAATATACAACACTCCTACATTAAATGAGGAAGGAAAGGAAGGAAATTGATGTACTAACCCAAAGTCTCAAAACAAAACAAAACAGAAGTCCCGCACCAGGCAGTTTCACTACTGAGTTCTCCCAAATCTTCCAAGGAACTAATACTTGTATTCCTCAAAAGTTTCCAAAAAAAGTGAAGACAAGTGAATGCTTTTAAGCAGAATTTATATGCCAACCTTAACCTAATACCAAAAGAAAAGTATATCACAAAAAAAAAAAACACCTACAGTCCAGTATCTCTAATGAAAAGAGATGCAAACATTTTCAACTAAATCTTCACAAACGGTATTCAACAAGGAATTAAAGGATCAAATATTGTGACCAACGTATTTTATTTCAGGAAAATATGCAAATAGATCAACATAATTCACTACAACAACAAAAGGAAAAATATCATATGGTCAAAGAATACATATGACAAGATTCAACATGCATAAAAATAAAATGGGAATGGAAGGAACACACATCAGCATTGTGAAGGCCGTATATGACAAGCCACAGCAAATGTCATACTCAGTGGTGAAAATCTGAAAGCTATCCCACTAGATCAGGTACAAGATAATAATATCCCTCCTCACAACTACTATTCAATATCGCATAGGGAATGCTAGCTAGAGCAATCACAGGAGAACAATATAAAAGGAAACTTATTTGGAAAAGCAGAAATAAAACTGTAACTTTTCAGCTAACAACAACATACAAAGAAAACCCTTAATATTTTTCAAAAAAATAATAATAAGTAAAGTGAAGAGAGCAGGATACATATATAAAAATTGTTTGCATTCCTGATGAAAAAAAATTAACTAGGCAGAGAAAAACAATTAAGGAAATGATCCCATTTATAATCTCATAAAAAAAAATAAATACCTAGAAATAAGCTTAACAAAGGAGGTAAAAGAAGGGTGGACTCTTTGGTGATGCAGGGGATAAAGTCTCCTTATCGTTAGCTATCTCCAGTCACTATTGCATGAGTTTGATCCCTGGTCATGGAGCTAACCCACATGCTGCAGCAGACCTCTCTTGTCTCACCCACTGCTCCCCTCAGCAGTGTATTTCAGTGCACTGCCTGCTCTGCTCCCCACTCTGTCTCTGGTGAATACTGTTACCCACCCCCGCACCTCTGTCTTATATCCCAGTTCTTGAATGCATAAATAAATAAAAATAAATCTTAAAAAAAAGGAGGCAAAAAACCTCTACAATGAAACTGCACCACACTATTAGAAGAATAGAAAAGAACAAATAAAATGGAAAGGCATTCCTTGTTCTTGTATTGAAACAATTAGCATTGCTAAAATTGTCATCTTTTCCAAAGAAAAATACAAGATCAAATCAATCTATATAAAATTTCAATGGTATTCTTCAAAGAAATAGAGCAAACATTACTGACATTTGAGTGGTAGCCAAAGCAATTCTCATGAACATGAACAGAAGTATTACATTCCAAGACTTCAAACTATAGTAAAAAAGCATAGTAGTCAAAAGAGTATACTATTGGAATAAAACAAAAATGGACACACAGATCAATGAAATCTGTTGAAAGTCCAGAAATAAACCCACACAGATAAGGACTGTTAATTTAAGACAAAGTAGACAAGACATACAATGGAGAAATGAAAGTCCTATTCAACAAATGGAGTTGGGGAAATTTCAGTCTCAAGCAAAAAATCAGGAAACTGGACCAGTATCTTATACAATACACAAAAATTAATTCAAAATGGGACAAAGACTTGGATGTAAAATGAAACTATAAAATGCACAGATTAGGCAAAACACTTTGAAACCTTGGCTTCAGTGATGTCTTTGGGGAGTGAAATCCAGTATCAAGGGAAACAAAAGCAAAAATAAGCATATAGAATATAGAAACTCAAAGCATCTGCTCACAGAAGAACCTATCAGTAAAAAATTAATGACTCCCTACTGAATGAGAGAAAATATTAGCATATTATGTATCTGATGAAAGGCTAATACCCAATATCTAAAATAACTCATACAAATTAAAAGAAATAAAACAACCATTTAGAAAATGGGCAAAAGTGCTAAATAGACACTTCTTTAAAGAAGACACACAGATAGCCAAAAAGCAAATGAAACAGAAATGCTCATCATGACTTATTACCCTGAAAATGCAAGATAGAAATGAGTTACACTTCACACCTGTGAGAATGGCCTATATCAAAAAGAGCAGTAGCAACAAAAATTGGCAAAGTTGCAAAAGGGTGGGAGGTACCCTGGTCCAGCATCTCAGGAAAACAATATGAAAATTTCTCAAAGTACTGAAATTATATCTATCATATTAGCCAGCACTCCCTTTCCTAGGTATTTACCTAAAGAATGTAAAAAACACCGATTTGAAAAGATATATTCACTTCTCTGTTCATTGCAACACTATTTAGCCAAAGCATGCAAACAATCAAAATGCTAAAGGGGAGAAGGCGGAACAACATGGTGGCAAGGAGACGCTGCGAGTAAGATCTCCCATTAAAAAAAAAAGTTAATAGGGAGGAAAAGCGGCAGGTCCCAGTGAGAACTGGGACACGAAAGATAAACGGACGACTCCAGCAAACTACCTAAAGAAGAAAGTTGCCATAAAAAGAGGACTAGAAGGGAGGAAAGTGCAGAACCCCGCTACCCTCCCCCACCCACAAAGTCGGCACTCGCCGACCAACAGAAAGGAGGAAAAAAACAAACTAAAACGACCAACAAGAACAAATTACGCACCAAGCGGGACTGTGAGTGGAAAGGAACTATTTCAGCCACCACACCCCGTGAACTGGAGCTGTGGAGAACCCTGCAGGATTCGCCACGGAGGTGAGTGAACGGCTCCAGGTGCCATTAGAGAACAACAGAGACCCCCGAGGAGACCTGCACACAGCCCCAGGCCTGCTGGTAAGCTTGCATGGAAAAGCGGCGCGCTTGAAAAGCAAATGCGATCGGGATCACGGCTGCCCAGGTCCCCGCGCCTGTGACCTAGGCTTACAGGGAGACGTGTGGGGACCCTCACTGAGGTGAAAGTCCCTCACTGAGTTATCAGGAACAAGGCACCCAGGCACGGGAGCGGGGTGCAAAAGACTCCATTCTGTGGACACTGAACTGGGCTACAGCCCGCATCCTGGACCTGAGGGCATTGGAACTGAGACCCGGGGCACGAAATTCGGGGTGTGGGTTCTCCACGACGGTGGGGCACAAGGCAGACACAGCACCCCAAAGCCATTGAGGTTTTCCCTACCATTCCCTCTCCGTTCCCTGTCGCACGGGGTTAAAAAAAAAAAAAAAAAAAACAGCTCCCCAAAGGCTCTAGGAGAGATCTCTGGCGCCACCTAGCGACTTAAAACCAGCAGAAGGCTCCTGGAGGAGCCAGTGGCCAGCTGGGAAGTTAGCCCATGCCAGGCCCCTTCCAACCAGCAGTCTGAGCCCACAGGGGGAGCAGGCGCCCACGGCCGGGGCAGACCGGGCACGCAGAACAGTGTGCCTGAGACCGGACATGCAGGGAGTGTGTCCTGCATTGCCATTTTAGAACAGGGACATTTCTTCAGTAAAGACTGCCTGCAGAAGTCTCCCTCAGGAGCCAGAGGTGAGCGGGGGAAGTTCGCCCAAACCAGGCCCTCTCTGGCCTGCAGTCCAAGCCCAGAGGGGGAGCGGAAACCCACCACGGGGGCAGACCAGGCGCAAAGGGGAGTGTGTTCCCACATCGGCATTTTAGAAGGGGACCATTCTTCAGTAAAGACTGCTTGAAACCGACAGATGGCTCCTGGAGGAGCCAGAGGGGAGCAGAGAAGCTCACCCAAGATGCAGGCCAGTCCCAGCAACACAGTGTCCCAATGCATACGACAAATTAGAAAACAGACAGTAGGGAGTAGAAGAACCACACACAACCTAACAACTCCTCAGGAAAAAAGCACACCACAAAAAGAAAACCACCCCCCAAATTACAATGACAGTAACTTGGAAGAACTTCTGAGCCTTCCAGAAAGAGAATTTAGAATTGCCGTGATTAAAAAAATGGCAGAACTCATAAAGGAAAACAATGATCAGAAGAAGGATATTGAGTCCCTAAAGAGGGAAAACAATGGTCAGAAGAATGAAATTGAGTCCCTAAAGAGGGAAGCAAAAGAAATGCAAGAGATGAAAGAATTAATGGAGGAACTAAAGAACTGTGTGAAAAGCCATGAAAGCAGAATAGATGAAATGGAAGAACGAATAAGTATTATTGAAGACACAGAAATAAAAAGAACCAAAACAGAAAAGGAAAGAGAAGTACGAAGGAAAAAGACCGAAGAAAGATCTCGGGAACTATCTGACTCCATGAGGAAAGGAAATATAAGAGTTATAAGAATACCAGAAGGAGAGGAGAGAGATGTAGGAACAGAGAAAATATTCAAAGAGATAATTGAAGAGAACTTCCCAATGTGAAGAAGGAGCTGAAAATTGATATACAAGAAGCAAGAAGAACACCAAACTTCCACGACAAAAGAAAAAATACAGCAAGACACATAATAGTAAAGCTCCTAAGAATCCAGGACAAGGAAAAAATAATGAAGCTGATAAGAGGAAAGAAACAGATAACATTCAAAGGAAAGCCAATCAGGCTGACATCAGACTTCGCCAAGAAACACTATGGGCAAGGAGAGAGTGGAGGGACATAGTCAACAGACTCCAAGAAAACAGATGCCAACCAAGAATATTCTATCCTTCCTCTATGAAGAAAGAATAAGAACCTTCCCAGACAAACAAAAACTCCGGAATTTCATTATGACTAAACCCCCACTCCAAAAAATACTACAAGGAATCCTAAAGCCAGAACCTCGGAGGGACGAATAACAATGAATGAAGGCAAAAAAAAAAAGTTATTAAAAGAATAAATAAATAAAATCAAAGGCAAGACAAACACAATGGCAAATACAGATGCTAACATATCAATATTAACTCTAAATGTAAATGGACTAAACTCTTCAATAAAAAGACACAGAGTTGCAGCCTGGATTAAGAAACAAAACCCAACCTTTTGCTGTCTCCAGGAAACACACTTAGCTACAAAAGATAAAAATAGACTCAAAGTTGAAGGATGGAAAATTCCTACAAGCAAATGGACCAAAAAAGAAAGCAAGAACAGCTATACTTATATCAGATAAAACAGATTTCAAACTCAAAAAGATAAAAAGAGACCCCAATGGTCATTACATTATGATCAAGGGGACAGTACTTCAAGAAGAAATAACACTCATTAACATATACTCACCAAACGAAGGAGCACCAAAATATTTCAGACACCTGTTGTCCTCTCTGAAAACAGACATCAGAGAAAACACATACGTAGTGGGAGACTTCAACACACCACTATCAACAATGGATAGAACAACAATACAAAAAAATAAGTAAAGAAACTAAAGCTCTAAATAAGGACCTAGAGCATTTGGGCTTAACAGACATCTATAGAACACTAAATCCCAAAAAAATGGAGTACACATTTTTCTCAAGCACACACAGATCATTCTCCAGGATCGATCACATACTGGGACACAAGACAAACATCAACAGATACACCAATATTGAAATCATACCAACCATCTTTTCTGACCATGAAGGCATCAAACTAGAAATAAACCATAAAAAGAAGGCAAGGAACACTCCTACCTCATGAAGATTAAAAACCACACTTCTGGAAGACCACTGGACTAATGAGGAGATCAAAGAAGAAATTAAAAAATTCTTTGAATTGAATGACAAGGAGAACACCAATATCCTAAATGTATGGGATGAAGCAAAAGCAGTAATAAGAGGAAAATATATAGCAATAGAAGCTCACATCAAGAAACAAGAAAGAACTCAAAGAAACAACCTAATCTCGAAGCTCAAAGATATAGAAAAAGAACAACAAAAAAACACCAAAAGCAGTAGAAGAATACAAAAATAAAAACCAAATCAGAAATAAGGAAATTGAAACAAATAAAAAACAATCCAAAAGATCAATGAAAACAAGAGCTGGTTCTTCGAAAAAATCAATAAAATAGACAAACCCCTAGCCAGGCTCACAAAGGAAAAAAGGGAGAAAGCACAAATAAACAGGATCATTAATGAAAGAGGAGAAATCACAAAGGACACAGCAGAAATCAAAAGAATAATCAGTAACAACTACAAACAGTTATATGGAAACAAGTTCAACAATCTAGAGGAGATGGACAAATTCCTACAACTCTACAATCACCCAAAGCTAGATAAAGAAGAAATAGAACACCTAAACAGACCAATTACAAGCAGCGAAATTGAAATGGTAATCAAAAACCTCCCCAAAAACAAAAGCCCAGGACCTGATGGATTTACAAATGAATTCTACCACACATTCAGAGATGAATTAGTGCCTATCCTTCACAAACTCGTCAAAAAAATTGAGAAGGAAGGGACAACACCAAACACGTTCTATGAAGCCAACATTACACTAATACCAAAACCGAACAAGGACAACACAAAAAAGGAAAACTACAGGCCAATCTCCCTAATGAACACTGATGCAAAAATCCTCAATAAAATTTTAGCTATCAGAATCCAACAATGTATCCATAAGATAATTCACCATGACCAAGTAGGATTCATTCCAGGGACACAAGGATGGTTCAACATCCGAAAATCAATCAACGTTATCCAACACATCAACAAAAAGAAATATAAAAACCATATGATAATATCAATAGATGCTGAGAAAGCTTTCGACAAAGTGCAACACCCATTCATGATAAAAGCCCTTGAAATTCTTGGGATACAAGGAACATACCTCCACATCATAAAGGACATATATGACAAGCCAACAGCCAGTATCATTCTCAATGGTGAAAAGCTGAAAGCAATTCCATTAAGATCGGGAACAAGACAAAGATGTCCACTCTCACCACTGCTTTTCAAAATAAAACTGGAAGTCCTAGCCAGAGCAATAAGACAAGAGAAAGACATACAAGGAATCCAAATAGGAAAAGAAGAAGTCAAACTATCACTACTTGCAGATGATAAGATAATATAAATAGAGAACCCCAAAAACTCCACAGAAAAACTAATTCAACTCATCAATCAGTTCAGTAAAGTGGCAGGATACAAAATCAACACGCAAAAGTCAGTAGCCTTCCTATACACAAACAATAAATCTGAAGAAGAAATAAAAAAAAAATCCCTTTAATTATCAAAACAAAAAAAATAAAATATTTGGGAATAAATCTAACAAAAGAGGTAAAGGACCTATACAAAGAAAACTATAAAACACTGTTAAAAGAAATAGAAGAAGACATAAAGAAATGGAAAGACATCCCCTGCTCATGGATTGGAAGAATAAACATTATTAAAATGGCCATCCTACCAAAAGCAATGTACAGATTCAATGCTATTCCAATCAAAATTTCAATGTCATTCTTCAAAGAAATAGAACAATTATTGATGAAATTCATATGGAATCACAAAAAACCCCGAATAGCCAAAGCTCTCCTGAAAAAAAAAGAAGGGAATGGAGGCATCACACTCCCAGACTTCAAACTCTACTACAAAGCCATAATCATCAACACTGCATGGTATTGGAACAAGAACAGACACACAGACCAATGGAATTGAATAGAAAATCCAGAAATAAACCCACAGATTTATGGTCAACTAATCTTTGACAAAGGAGCAAAGACTATGCATTGGAGCAAAGAAAGTTTGTTCAATAAATGGTGCTGGGAAAACTGGGTCGCTACATGCAAAAGAATGAAGCTTGACCACTACCTCACACCATACACAAAAATCAACTCAAAATGGATTAAAGAACTAGACATAAGACCTGAAACCATAAAATACATAGAAGGAAATATAGGCGAAACACTACGGGATTTGCACATCAAAGACATCTTTACAGACACATCACCCAAAGCAGTGATAGTGAAGAGAAAGATAAACAGCTGGGACTACATCAAATTAAAGAGCTTCTGCACAGCAAAAGAGACAATGACAAAAACAAAGAGAAACCCCACCAACTGGGAGAACATTTTTGCACCCAACACTAATGAAAAAGGACTGATCACAAAAATCTGCAAAGAGCTGATGAGACTCAACAACAACAAAGAAAATAACCCTGTCAAAAAATGGGCAGAAGAGCTAAAAAGAAACTTCTCTGAAGAGGAAATGCAAATGGCCAACAGGCATATGAATAAATGTTCAACATCATTTGCAATCAGGGGAATGCAAATCAAAACTATCATGAGATACCATCTTACACCAGTGAGAATGGCACATATTAAAAAAAAACTAGCAACAACAAATGTTGGCTAGGGTGTGGAGAAAAAGGAACTCTTCTGCACTGTTGGTGGGAGTGCAAACTGGTTCAACCACTATGGTGAGCTGTGTGGAGATTTCTGGAGCTACTAATCATAGAGCTTCCATATGATCCAGCAATTCCACTCCTAGGTATTTACCCAAAGGACACAGAAACATCAATTCCAAAGAGCACCTGCACCCCTATGTTTATAGCAGCACTATTTACAATAGCTAAGCTTTGGAAACAACCCAAAATGCCCAAAAATAGATGACTGGATCAGGAAGATATGGTACATATACACCGTGGAATATTACTCAGCATTCAAAAAAGATAAACACATGCAATTTGCAGCAACATGGATGGCACTGGAAGGGATCATGCTCAGCGAAATAAGCCAGAAAGAAAAAGAAAAATACCGGATGGTCTCACTCATAGCAGGAATCTAGAAAACTTCGATAAGGGACCAGGAAAATGAATAACTGTAAGAAAGTGAAAATCAAAATCAACAAAAAACTATGAACCAGAGACACTCTATGGGGGTAGAGGGCAGGAGGGGAGGGATTGGGGTCAAAATAAGGGGGTTGCAATAGTATGGGGAATATTAAAATAAAATTTATTATAAAAATAAAATAAATTAAAATATGAAAATGAACAATGATATTAAAAAAAATTAAAACTGATTTCTAAAACTGTAAAAAAAAATGCTAAAGGGCAGAAAAATGCATAAAAATACGTGGCATGTATACAATAGTACACTACACAGTTATGAAAAAAAAAAGAAATCTTGCATGGAAGTAGAAGGAGATTACGGTCAATCAGAAAGAGAAATTCAAATATTGGTTGATTTCACTCATATGTGAAGCATTAAGGAACAAGGTAAAGCAACAGACAAAACCTAAACAATGCAAATCCTTGAAATCTGACTGAAGAACTGAGGTTACAAAAGGGAAGCATTGAGAATGGGGAATAGAAGAGGAATGGGACCCAAAAGACTATGTTGGATGATTGTTGATGTGATGGGCACTGTGTGACAAAATTAAAAAAACAAAACAAAACAAAAATTTAAATAAATAAATAAATACAATAAATACAATAAGGAATACCAAAAAAAAATTGGGTTACATTTTGATTCCTTCATTTATGCACACGCCTCACTCACTCTCTTGCCAATGTGCTCTATCCTTCCTTCTGTCATTCCCTCCTGTCTTCCCTTGTACCCACTGCTAATATATACTTCTGATAGCATAAACTTCTCTAAGTCTAAGCATTATTTATGCTATGTTTGACAGTATATATATATTTTTGGTTATTATATTCCACAGATAAACGAAGCCATTTGAAAGCTGTATTTTACTTTTCTGTTTATTTCAGTTGGCACGATCACTTCAACTTTCATCCATTTTGTTCTAGAAGTCATGATTTCACCTTTTTTGATGGCTGAGTTTTATACCATTGAAAATATAGTCAACCATTTCTTCACCTAGTCATCTGTCATTGGGCAATGAATCTGGTTCTATGATTTGGCAATTGTGGAAATTGCTGCTTTGAAAGAGGAGTACATAAATCTTTTCATATTAGTATTTTCATATTATGTGGGTAACTACTTAGCAAAGGTATTACTAGATTATTGGGGTTGTGATATGTTTTAAGCTCTCTCCATATTGTTTTCCATAGAGGTTGCAACAATTTGTTTTTCCACCAAGAGTGAATGAGTGTACCTTTTTTCCCACATCTTCACTAACATTTGTTGTTTCCATTCTTTTTGATATAGACCCTCTCATAGGGGTGATAACTAGTGGTAGTTTTGATTTGCATTCCCATTATAATAAGTGATGTTAAACAATTTTTTACCTGTCTGTAGATATTTGAATGTCTCTTTAGAAAACTGTCAATTTAGATCTTTTACCCATTTTTAAAAATTGGGCTATCTGCTATATATATGCATATGTGTGTGTATATATAAACATATAGAAATGTGATGGGCAAATATTTTATCTTAGTCTATTGATTGCCTTTTTGCTTTTGTGATGCTTTTTTTTTTGAGATAGAGAAGATTTTAAGTATTCACTTGTCAATCTTTCTTTTGTTTTCCTTTCAATTTTGTTATGCCCCCAAATATAATTTGTAGCTCCTTCACTTCTTTCATTAAGTTTATTAATTCCAGTTATTTCATTCTTTATGGTGCAATTATAAATGTTAATTTTGAAGCTTTTTCTTCTAATTTATTATTTATATATAGACATGCTACTGATTTTTGTATATGTATTTTGTGGTTTTTTTAAAGATTTATTTATTTATGCATACAGAAAACTGGGGTATAGGCCAGAGGTGTGGGGGGGGTAAGAGGATTCACCAGAGACAGAGTGGGGAATAGAACCGGCAGATATGGGCCTCCCCTGGTGGCACAGCAGTTGAGCGCTGGGCTGCAAAGCTGCCTGCAGCCTCTGCTACGCCGGTTTGATCCCCGGCCACTGGCGAGGGTCCCACATGGTGCGACAGACTGCCTCTGCCATGCCTGCTGCTCCCCTCAACAGTGTATTTCATCAGTCTGCCTGTTCTGTTTTTCACTCTGGCTCTGGTGAATTCTCTCACCCTCCTGTGCTTCTGACTGTACCCAGTGCTTGTATAAATAAATAAATGAATGAATAAATAAATCTAAAAAAAATGGCTTTTAAAAAAGAAAGAAACAGGTAGATGTACTGAAATACACTGCTGAGGGGAGCAGAGGGCAAGTTAGGAGAGGTCTGCTGCACCATGTGGGCAGCTCCCTGGCTGGCCTGGGATGGAACTCATGCTGCAATGGCTGAGGATAGCTTCAAAGGTTGCATCTAAACCCCTTGAGCCACCAGGGAGACCCTGTATATGTATTTTATATCCAGCAGCTTTACTGTATTCTTTTATTGTATCTAGTAGGATTTTTGGTTTTTTCTTTGTTTTGTTTTGTTTTGATTTGATTTGGTACAGTTGTTGGGTTTTCTATGCATATTAACATGTCTTCTGAGAATAGAGTTTCACTTATTTTCCAATTTGGATTCCATTTGTCTTGCCTAATTGTTCTGACTAGGACTTCAATACTTTGTTAAACAATAGTGGTGAATGTGGATATCTTTTCTTGTGCTTGATCTTACCATAAATGCTTTACATTTTTCACTATGTAGTATAAAATTGGTTCTGGGTTTATCATATCTGGCTTTTACTATGTTTAGATAAGTTCTGTTTATTACCATTTTGTGAAAGTTTTTTTTGTATATAATAAATGGATTTTGAATATTGTAGAATGCTTGAAGAATCTTTTGAAATGTTCATGTGATTTTTAACTTCCATTTTATTGATGTGGTGAATGACATTGCTTGATTTGTACATTATGAATCAACCTGCATTTCTGGGATGAAAGCCAATTAATCACTATAGATGACTCTTTTAATATGTTATGATATATATTAGGATTTCATTGAGGATTTTTGCATCTATGTTCATCAGAGATATTAATCTAGAGTTTTGTTTTGTTTCGTTTGGTACTGTTGTTTGGTTTTAAGATCAGATCTGTGTGACCTCACAAAATATTTTGGGGGGTTTCCCACACTCTCTGAAGTTTTTAAATAATTTGAGTAGGACAGGTATTAGGTCCTTTTGAAAAGTTTAGTAGAATTCACTGGAGAATCAATCTGGTCTTGAGGCTTTGTTCTTACATGACATTTTATTACTCTTCCAATTTTTGTGCTTGTTATTGAACTGATTGACTATATTTTTCCATGTTTCTGTTCTATTGTTTTATTCCCTTCCTTCTAGTGATTTTTAGATTCAGTTATTCTTTTCTTATTTCATCCTAGTTCATTCTTGAGTCCTAAAGAGTTATATGAACTATTTTTTTCCACTTCTAGCTTGCCCAGTCGGTGGATTCTTATGGTCCCTTGTATTTCTGTAACATTTGTTGTCATTTCACCTTTTTCACTCTTGATTCTATTTATTTTGTTTATCTCTTTTAGTGATCCTAACTAAGAGCTTATTAATTTTGTTTATTTTTTGAATAACCTGCCCTTGATTTTATTCATCTTTTTGACTATTTGTTTTCTATTTCATCTCTTTCTGCTCTATTCTTTTATTCCCTTCCTTCTATTGATTTTTAGACTCATTTATTATTTTTCTATTTCCCTCAGTCATAGTGTTAGATTCTTTATTTTAGACTTTTCTTAACTTTTTAAATGTGGGTCTGTATTGTTCGAACTTCTCTCATAGTACTGGTCTTAGGGCATCCCATAGGTTAAAGTAGATTGTCTCTACATTTTAGTTATTCTCCAGACACTTTAATTTCTTCTTTAATTTCTTCATTGATCTTGAAGTTGTTCAGAACATTTTGCTTAGTATCCATATGCTTTAATTTATTGCAGCACTTTTTTTGGTTAACTTCTAGCTTTATGCCATTGTGATCTGAGAAGAAACTGATGTAATTTCAATATTCTATTTTCAAAGACATGTTTTGTGTCTTATCATATGATATGTTCTTGACAGTTTGCTATGTACACTTGAGAAGAATGTATATTTGTTTCATTTTTTGGGGGGTGGAAAACCCTGCAAATCTATTAAGTCCATCTGTTGCAATAGTTCATTGAAGACAATTATTGCTTTCTTAATTTTCTGTTTGGGGGCATCCCTAGTGGCCTAAGGGGTTAAGATGCAGCCTGTGAAGCTATCCGCAGCCACTGAAGGACAAGTTTCATCCCCAGCCAGGGAGCTACACACATGGTGCAGCTGACCTCTCCTGTCTCACCCACTCCTCCCCCCAGCAGTGTATTTTGTTTGTCTGCCTGTTCTGTTCCCCACTCTGTTTCTGGTGAACCCGCTCACCCTCCCACACTTCTGGCCTGTACCCTAGCTCTTGTATAAAAATAGATAAATCTTTAAAAAAAAAAAAAGAAAAAAAATCCCTTTCCATCCGGCGTCAGCCATCAGGTAAGCCAAAATGAGCGCTTACAAGTACATTCAGGAGCTATGGAGAGAGAAGCAGTCTGACATGATGCACTTTCTTCTCAGGGTGCACTGCTGGTGGTACCTCCAGCTGTCAGCCCTCCACAAGACACCCACCCCACTCTGCAGGATAAAGCACTGAAGACCAGTATACAAAGGCAAGCAAGGTTATGTCATATATCAGATTCCTGTTTGCTGTGGTGACCGCAAATAACCAGTTCCAAAGGCTACAGCCTATGGCAGGCCTGTCCACCATGGTGTTAATGAGAACAATTTGCTAGAAGCAAACTTCAGCTGTTGCTGAGGAGCGAGCTGGATGCCATTGTGGAGCTCTGAGAGTCCTGACTTCTTACTGGGTTGTTGAAGATAATCTTTTGATTTTATCCTAATCGATCCATTCCATAAAGCTATCAGAAGAAATCCTGACAACCAGTGGATCACTAAATCAGTCCACAAGGACAGGGAGGTGCAGGGGCTGACATCTGAAGGTCACAAGAACAGTGGTCTGAAAAAGGGCCACATGTCCCACCACAATATTGGTGGTTCTTGCTGTGAGCTGGGAGAAGGCTCAATATTCTCCAGCTACACTGTACTTATCACTAATAACTAATGTTTATAAAATTCTTACCTAATAAACAATTTAAGATAGTTAAAAAATCCTTTATGACCTGTTGTCAACTCCTGGCATTTAACTATACAGATTCTGTCCTTTTCTGCTTCACATTGTATTCCTGTAGTCTCTTTTCACTTTGCTCAGAGCTTTCTATATTTTTTTTCTTATAGAAGAACTAAATTTAACAATTCTTTTAAACATGTATAGTGTTGGGAAACTATTAGCTTCTGTTTTTCTGGGAAGCCTTACGTTCACCTTCATATATGGATGATAATACTGCATGCAACTATTTTTGGCTGACAGTTCTTTTCTTTTAGAATTGTGACCAGCTTATTCCACTCCTTCTTGCCAGGAGGGTGACTAGAGAGGAATTAGCAATAGTTTATATTGTTTGCCTTTGTAAATTATCATCTTATTTTCCCTACCTACATGTAATATTTTCCTTTATGTTTATTTTTTGATAATTTAACAGCAAGGGCTCTTGGTTTAGGTCATTTTACATATAGAAGCTTGGATATTATTTCTTACATGCTAGACATCTATGCATATTTCATTTATTGTGTTTGTGAAGTTCTAACTTATTATTTCTTTTTTTTTTAATGTTTATTGAAGACTGAATGATCAGGGATAAATAGCAACGATAATCTTGTTTTTTTTTTTTTTTTAAAGATTTATTTATTTATTTATTTATTTATTTATTTATTTATTTATTTATACAAGCACTGGGTACAGTCAGAAGCGCGGGAAGGTGAGAGAATTCACCAGAGCCAGAGCGGGGGAGCAGAGCAGGCAGAAAGACCGAAGTACACTGCTGAGGGGAGCAGTGGGCGGCAGGAGAGGTCTGCGCGCCATGTGGGACACTCCTCTGGTGGCCGGGGAGCAGCCGGGGATCGAACCGGCGCCGCAGAGGCTACGGGCAGATTTGCCACCCAGCGCTCAACCACTGCGCCACCAGGGGAAGCCCTAACTTATTATTTCTTTGAATAAGGTCTCTGTTCTGTCCCTTGTCTCCACTTTCTGGAATACCCACTATCCTGATGTTTCCTCTTCTAACAGAGACTGATATTTTCCTTAGTTTCTTCATTTTTCCTAAATCTTACTTCTCTTATTTTTCCAGCAGGATGATTTCTACAGTTAAGTCTTCTATTTCTGAAAGCTACTATTCTGCTTCTTTTTTCATTTTTAATATTTCATAGATATGCCTTTTCATACATATTTTCTTTTTTTGTGTTCTCTTACTATCTTTACTCTCTGAGTGAAAAACATTTTTGTCCTGTATCTCATTTCTAAGGTGCAGTACCTGCCTATCTCTCTTTGGCTGAACTTAATGTAAGTCCCCACTATTTACAGCAGAGCCTGGGAAACTGAGTCTTTGGTATGTTGCTGCAACACAGAGGCAGGCCTATATTGTGTGAGAGAAGAGACAGTTGTGCAAACTCAACTGTCAATCACATCCACCATATACATTATTTTAACAATGGCAACAATAAAAATTGATTTTTATTTCTTCATGTACAGGTTATATATATAATATTAATTTGCTAAGTATTTAATTTTAAATAACTGGAGAAAAGAATAATCCATGTAATTACCTGAGGATCTGTAAATTTTATTATAATACATTATATTTTAAATAAGAAAAATCTGATTTTAGAACCAAAATCATATATATTTAATTTGTCTGATGATTTAAGAATGAAAACTCATACAATTTTGAGACACAATACAAATATTATGTCATGGAACAGGAACATTATACTCCACTTTAGGACAGTGAAATATTGTCTAATTTGGAATGTTCTCTAACTTGTACCTGGGATAATCTCTTCTGTGCTGATGACTCAGATATAAGAAGATGAAGTGAATTGGCTTGATTCAGATAACAATGAAGAGGAAAACTGAATTTGTGTGTGCCTGATTAAAAGGATGACATGAAGAGCTATTAATATATGATAGCGACCTAGAACTAAAAACGGGAATCTATAACTATAACTAGGGAATTTATAACTAATCTATAACCACTATTGATGCTAAAATTTGATTTTAGCCTTTAATACTTTCATTTAACAATATACCTTTTATTATGTATGAACAACACTCCACTGTAGCAAGTCATGAAATGGGAGGATGGCTGCAATTTTAGTTAGTACATTTTAAAATGTTTGTGTGCATTTTTCATTTACAGCAAATTATTTTATTTTCATGTAATGTGTGATGTTATCATTTATTTGTTTAACAAAATACTAATCTTTAAATGCATTAACCTCTTAATATGACTTGCTCAGAAATTTTTCTCCCTTTAACATTTATGTAGTGGAAGTTTATGGCAAGTTCAGTTTTAATTTTAATGGGGAAACCTTTCCTGTTATTTTCCTACTTCTCTCATTTTTCTTTTCTTTTACATCCATGTGGCCAAAATAAATTATCAAAAACACTAGTCTTTACTGTTACTTACTTTCCAGAGTTATGTCCTTACTCCAGATGAGCAGTTAATCATTTAGGGTAGAGGAAGAGGCTACTTGCAATTCTAAACAAATAACAAATCCTAGAAGTGTGACTATAGAATTGGGTCTATGGAGAGGGGTGGGAGAATGAAGCTCAAGAGGTAGAGAGGACCCAGTGAATGATGTGTCCTCATTGGTGGAGGATTCCCCAGTGGTAGAGGACAATGGATTTCTTGGAGGTGGGTGTGTGTAGTAACATGCATCTGAAGAGGTGTTGTCCTATATCTCTGAATCATATACAGTGTGGTAAACCAATAAAATAGAAAAATAAATAAATCTAAGATATAAAATATATTTATAACCTGAAGGGACACAATTTTGAAATACTTGTTCTTATTACAGTTCTATCTGCTTATTTCATAGAAGTTATAATTGATCTTGACTTTGGAGTTCTATGCACACAAAGTGATTCCACACTCTTCTATTAATGGAAGTTATTAAATTTTCATTCATGTATTCACTCATCAGTTACCTAAACATTTAAGCAAATAGTTAACAAAATTGAGTACATAAATTCCACTTACTAGGAGATGACTGAGAATAAAGACTATGTGCCATTCTTCTTTGTACTTCCTGGAGTTAGTGGGTACTCCATGAATGATTTTTGCCTTAAATAGAAGTAACAAATGTGTCTTAAATTTAAATATAAAAAGGGGCCTCCCTGGTGGCACAAAGGGTTAAGCACTGTACTGTGAAGCTATCCATAGCCTCTGCAGAACTAGTTCAGTCCCCGGCCTGCCAGGGAGCCGTCCACCCACATGGTGCAACAGACCTCTCCTCTTTTGCCTGCTGCTCCCCTCATCAGTGTATTTCAGTCAGTCTGCCTGTTCTACTCCCCAGTCTCTCTCTGGTGACTCTTCTAAACCCCATCCCACACCTCTGGCCTGTACCCCAGTTCTTGTATGCATAAATAAATAAATCTTTAAATATAAACATACAAAAATAGCACATGAATTTCCTTCACTACACCCCCCCCTTGGTGTGTATCCTTCTCATCTCTTCTAGAATCTGAAGGAAAAAAAGTCAATTGCCACATTCAATCGTCTCACCTCAGTTTTCATCTTAATGAAACTTACTGTTACTTTCTGTAAAATGTATAAAATAGAAGAATTCACTTTCTCCAGAATCAGGATCGCGGTGTCAGGGAGGAAAGAGAGAGGCAGAAAAGACCCTACCTTATGAGGTGATGGGAGTGTACAACCAAACCCAATCAGTTATCAAGGGCCTGGAATATAGTAATTTAACTGAAAATGTTTCCATAACTACTACTTTGTGATTTGTAAAGATACAGAAACATATGTCTTCTTGCTTTTTACCACTCAGCTATTAGGCTTAAGATGTGCTTTTGTTCATATGTTCACTTGTCAGAAAGATGCTTATCTCTAAAGAACAATTGAAATGCTACTTTCTTTGAATATTTCCCTGATCCCATTTATACAGAAAATTGCTGGCTTCTCCACTACTGTGTTCTTTCCAACAGGAAAAAAAAAAAATGTGAAAACTGCAGCATTAAGAAGGCACAAAACAGGTATCTTACTTACAGCATTCCCCTTCTCTCTAGACAAGCATTAACTCAACAGAGAGCAAGTAAGGAAGGGAGTGGTGGCAGGCATGATCTCTGAATTTCAAAATACAAAGTGTCAAACTATGAATACATCTTTTCCTAAAAATTTTAATATAAATGGAATGCCTAGGAATTTTCCTTCATTTTATTATAAAATGTATTTAATTCATAAATAAAACAACAAAAAATTAAACTCTAAATTTTAGTCCTAGATCAATTTTTAATTTCATCAAAGTATATTTGTATATATTCAAACAGCCTTTCCCTATATAGCTACACTTATTTTTGAAAAACAAAACTGTTGCATAAGGATGTCGAGAGGTAATCTGAGGACTGCAAGGAAGTGGCTGCCCAAAACACTGAAAGGACTCACGTGTGCCAGGATGGCAAACCACCAGGGAGGAACGCCCTTTACTTATACTGTCCTTGGAAGTCTCGGCGATCATAACTTAGAACAGTATATGTTCACGATGACAAGCATGTCCAGATAAGGCCAAGGGCTCACGTACATGGTGTGCGAGGAAAAGTTGTTTTGTTTTCTCTAACTAATGATAAAACACAGATGTCCTTGTTCACAATTCCTATATAACCATGCTGAGAAGAATAAAGAATCGCTGCTTGTTGCGCATAACAGTCTTCTGTTTGGTGTATCCTTCGCGATTGCGTCCCAGGCCTCAGATTCCCCTTGAGGCTCACAAGTGGCACCCAAATAGGGACCTGAAGGAAGAACCTCCCACTGATGAGGTGACGGCAGCGGTCGCAACTATACATAAGGATTTGAGTAGAGCTGGGGAATTCCACATAGGGCAATCTTCTTCACAGATTTCTACTTTTTCTTCGTTTTTGCAGCATCTGGTTTCCGACCACGGGGCAAAAATACCCCATATCCAGATTCTAGAATGTTTAACAGTAGTAGAAAAATAGAACCCATGGTTCCCTGATGAAAGGTTGCTGGATATAGAAACTTGGGAATTTACGAGACAATGTGACACAGTCCTATAAATGGGGGGAAAGACACCTGTAAAATTTTGGTCAACATGGGCTTTTATCAGAGTGGTCATATTGACCATATATGGACAGATACTCCCTGACCCCACAATCCTAACAGAGACGGCTCAGGAGTCCCTCCATGAGTACAAGCTTGATAATGACACCTTGACTAGGGTTAAGAGAGATGTGTATTCTGCCTTTCTTGAACACGAGGGACAGGGGCAGAAAGAGAAGCCATCACCAAAGGTGGACACAGGGTAGACATACAGAGAAGCTGCTGTCCCAGAGGACAGAAAGGTGGTGGCTCCCAACTTTTGTACCTGAAACAGAGGGCCTTCCTTGGCGGGATTTGGATGCTGAGGCCAAAGGAGCCCTACTCCGACCCCCATTCCACAGACGGTTTCCTATACCTCAGCCATGCCTCACAGTTGAGCCCACTGCTCCTCCACTTGTGGATGAGGGGAAGGTGCCCTTTCCTGATTCAATTTTCAAAAATGCCCCGCTGGAATCCATGCATTTGTCAGAGGTCAATTTTGTAAAAGATGATAATGAGCTTGATCTAAAGGGAGATTGGGAAGTTGACAGAAAAGAGGTTAAGGATGGGGTGAAAATAATAATTACAAAAAGAAGACCAGAAAAGGGTGAAGAGGCTGGGGATCCTGTTACACAGATAATATAGCAATGCCACGCCGTCAGGGCTGATCTGTTTCAGGAGATGTCCCCTTTGGAAAAACAACTTGGAGGGTAGTCACATGACTTCTTTATGGCCTTTCCTGTTGTGGCGGGTCTTAACAATGCCCTGCAATATAATGGATTACAGATAAAAAATCTGAGAGAGCTAAAGAAATGTATACATTTGTATGGGGCCACATCTCCCTTTTGTCTGGAGGTACTAGCAGGTTGGTGAGACAGGGCCAATTGGATTCCTTATGACTGGTTTGTGGTTGGACAGTCAACACTGTCAGCAGCTAACTTTATGCAACGGAAAATGTGGTTTGGGGAAGAGGCTCATACAATGCCTAAGGAGAATGCTTGAGATACGCAAACAGCCGATGTCACAGCTGACATCTTAATGGGAACCTGGCCAGCCTCGGGAATAGAGCATCAGAGAGCTCTGACAACAATTCTGTCCCTAAGACAGATGCTGGATGTAGCCCTTGCCGACTACTCCAAATTAACATATTCCCCTGCAGTCCCCAGTTATACCAAAATAATTAAAAAAAAAAAAAAAAAGATGAGCCCTTCTCTGATTTCCTCGCTAGTTTGGAGGATGCTACTGAAAAACAGGTGTGGGGCCAAAACTCAGAATGACTGTTGACTCAGGGGCTTATGACAATGCTAACAAGGACTACCAAAATGCTATACGCCAGGTCAGGGATACTAATGAAATTATGAAATATTTGCTGGTTTGCAGCGACATTGGGTCAATAAAACATACAGCATATGTGGCAGCCCTCGCTACAAAAGGGGTAAGCACATCACAAAACAAAAAATGCTTCAATTGCCACAAAGCGGGGCACTTCAAAAAAGAATGCCGGAGGGCGCCAAACATTAAATCAAATAAGCCCTCTCAGGGCAATGTTGCTCCCTCCCCATGCCTGAGGTGTGGCAAAGGATACCACAATGCCCGTAATTGCTGGTCTGAGTTTCATAAAAATAAAAATCCTCTTCTGCCCAGGAAGAGGGTCCATCCCTGGGACCCAACAACAGGTCAGCCCCTGATGATGATGATGCAGGGTCCCAATCAAGGATACTCCATTCAGTTAGTATCCAACCAGTCAGTTCCACAACCTCCATCCTGTCACTCCGTCCCGCCACCTCAGGGAGTGCAGCCCGAGATCTGCCCGCAGCGGTGGACCTCGTAATAATGCCCGAAATGTGTTTGTGTTGGGTTCCTACTGGTTACTGTGGACCCTAGCCCCAAAAGACTGTAGGATTCACCCTAGAAAAATCTGGCCTGACGGCCAAAGGATTACAAGTATTTCCCAGGGTAATCTGATTATGAGGGCAAGTTACAGGTCATGTTTTCTGTGCCTGTCACCTGGAACATAAAAAAGGGAGTCCGAATAGCTCAATTTCTGCTGCTGTCCCATGAGCCCATTGGCCAGTCTCAAACTAAGAGGACTGGGGACTTTGGTAGTACCCGACGTCCTGTCGCTACTCCACAGGTATATTGGACAGAATTGCTATCCAAAACAAACAGGCCAATTCTAGAATTAAAGATTGAGGGCAGATGCTTCAGGGGATTGGTCGACTCTGGTGCGGATGTTAGTTTTGTCAACATCAGAGTGGCACCCTTCACAGAAGACTAAGGTCTCCACTGCAGATATGGTGAGGATAGCCACAGTATCTGCCCAACAGATTAGACAAAGTGCTCAAGTCTTGCGAGGTCAATAGCTTGAGGGGCAGATGACAGCCATTCAGCCCTATGTGTTAGATGTACCGCTGAATCTGTGGGGAAAGGACCTACTACAACAGTGTGGCGCGCAGCTACAAATACCAGCCAACAACCCTGTAGTCCAAAATATAATGGTACAGATGGGCTACATCCCGGACAGGGGTTTCGCAAATTTCTACAGGGTGATCCGCTGCGGGTTGCCGCACACATTCAGTTGCCTTTTCCATAGGGGCCTTGATCGAGCAACTACAACATATGCCTAAAATACCACGGAAAACGGAGGCGCCTGTCTGGGTGGATCAATGGCCCCTAACTAGAGAAAAGACCCAGGTATTAGAACAATTGATTCAAAAACACTTGACAGCGGGCCACATTGAACCTTCAACTTCTTGAAACTCCCCTGTGTTTGTGATTAAAAAAAAAAAAAAAAAAAAAAAGTCAGACGGGCCTCCCCTGGTGGCGCAGCGGTTGAGCGCTGGGCTGCGAATCTGCCCGCATCCTCTGCAGCGCCTGTTTGATATCCAGCCGCCAGCAAGAGTCCCACATGGCACGCAGAACTCTCCTGCTGTGCCCGCTGCTCCCCTCAGCAGTGTGTTTCCTTGGGCTGCCTGTTCTGTTCCCCGCTCTGGCTCTGGCTCTGGTGAATTCTCTCACCATCCCGCACTTCTGAATGTACCCAGTGCTTGCATAAATAAATAAATCTTAAAAAAAAAAAAGTCAGGAAAACAGAGATTGCTTACAGATTTAAGACAGATAAATGCCATGATGTAGCCCATGGGGCCTTATAGCCCAGGATGCCCACACCAGCACCTATCCCAGCCAGCTGACCTCTTATAGTAATAGATCTATTTTTTATTATTTTTATATTCCCCATACAATTGCAACCCTCTTATTTTGACCCCAAACCCTCCTTTCCCTGCCCCCCCCCAATACTGTGTCTCTGGTTCATAGCTGTTTGTTGATTTTGATTTTTTCTTTCTTATAATTATTCTTTTTCCTGGTCCCTTATTTAGATTTTCTAGATTTCTGCTATGAGTGAGATCATCCAGTATTTTTCTCTTTCTTTCTGGCTTATTTCGCTGAGCATGATCCCTTCCAGTTCCATCCAAGTTGCCGCCAATTGCATGTGTTTATCTTTTTTTGATTGCTGAGTAATATTCCTTTGTGTATATGTACCACCTCGTCTTGATCCAGTCATCGATTTTGGGGCATTTGGGTTGTTTCCAAAGCTTAGCTATTGTAAATTGTGCTACTATAAACATAGGTGTGCAGGTACTCTTTGGAATTAATATTTCTATGTCCTTTGGGTGAATACCTAGGAGTGGAATTGTTGGATCATATGGAAGCTCTATCGTTAGTAGGTTAAGGAATCTCCACACAGCTTTCCATAATGGTTGGGCCAGTTTGCACTCCCACCAGCAGTGCAGGAGATTTCCTTTTTCTCCTCATCCATGCCAACATTTGTTGTTGCTAGTTTTTTTTTTTTTTTTTTTTTTTTTAACATGTGCCATTCTCACTGGTGTGAGATGGTATCTCATTGTAGTTTTGATTTGCATTTCCCTGATTGCAAGTGATGTTGGACATTTTTTTCATATGCCTGTTGGCCATTTGTATTTCCTCCTTGGAGAAGTTTCTTTTTAGCTCTTCTGCCCATTTTTTGACTGGATTATTTTCTTTGTTTTTGTTGAGTCTCATCAGCTCTTTGTAGATTTTTGTGATCAACGCTTTTTCATTAGTGTTGTGTGCAAAAATTTTATCCCATTTGGTGGGGTTTCTATTTGTTTTGGTTTTTGTCTCTTTTTCTGTGCAGCAGCTCTTTAATTTGATGTGGTCCCAGCTGCTTATCTTTGCCTTCTCTATCACTGCTTTGGGTGATGTGTCTGTAAAGATGTCTTTGAGGTTCATGTCATGTATTGTTTCCCTATATTTCTTTCTATATATTTTATGGTTTCAGGTCTTATGTCTAGTTCTTTAATCCAATTTGAGTTTTTTTTTTTTTGTGCATGGTGTGAGGTAGTAGTCAAGCTTCATTCTTTTACATGTAGTGACCCAGTTTTCCTAGCACCATTTATTGAACAAACTTTCTTTGCTCCAGTATGTATTCTTTGTTCCTTTGTCAAAGATTAGTTGACCATAAATCTGTGGGGTTTTTATCTGGTTTTCTATTCAGTTCCATTGGTCAGTGTGTCTGTTCTGGTTACAGTACCATGCAGTTTTGATAATTATGGCTTTGTAGTATAGTTTGAAATCTGGGAGAGTGATGCCTCCATTCCCTTCTTTTTTTTTTTTTTTTTTCAGGAGGATTTTGGCTATTTGGGGTTTTTGGTGGCTCCATATGAATTTCATCAGTATTTTTTTCTATTTCTTTGAACAATGACATTGAAATTTTAATTGGAATAGCATTGAATCTGTAGGTTGCATTTAGATCTTAAGGACTGTTTTTTTACCACCCTGGTCTATCCAGAGGATGTGTCATGGTCTACTTTCAGCATGCCCAGTCTAAATAATAAAGAACCTATGAAAAGATACCAGTGGAGGGTCCTTCCTCAGGGGATGGCCAACTCCCCCACAATGTGTCAGTTCTTTGTGGCCCAGGCACTAAAAGCTACTAGGCAGCAATATCCTCAGACTTATATTCTTCACTACATGGATGACATCCTTATAGCGGCCCCTGACAGCTCACAATTAAAATTGGTCTTTCATGTCATCTCTGATGAACTCCATAAGTTTAGTCTTCTTATTGCCCCTGATAAAACACAACAGAAGACACCAGTCAAGTATTTAGGCTCTGTGGTTGATCACTTAACTGTCAAGCCTCAAACCCTGCAAATTCATACAGATAAACTCCAGACATTAAATTATTTTCAAAAGTTATTAGGAGACATTAATTGGCAACACCCTCAATCGGGAATTCCCAATTACCAGCTACAATATTGATTCAAAACATTTAAAGGAGAGCCTTTTTTGGATAAACACAGACATTTGACAAAGGAAGCTAAATGGGAGCTACAATTTGTTAACCAACAAATAGTTTATTTATAGTTATGACCCAGATTTGCCGTTCATTTTCCTAATATTCAACACCCGGCATAACCGTTAAAGCCCAGCAGAGCAAACCGATGAAATGGGTCTATTTAAAGCACAAAAATGACAAAACAGTGATTCTTTATGTGGACCATTTGGCCTATCTCATTATGAGAGGTTGTTTGAGAGTAAAATCAATTTGGCACTATGACCCACACCTGATAGTTCTCCCCCTAACAATCCAGCAGTTTGCTACAACACTATCCTTTTCAGATACAATTGGCACTATCCGACTTTCCAAATGCTATTGGCTGTCATTATCCCGCCAGAAAATGGGATAATGCAGATGTAGTATCGGCTGAACCCATTCCTTCGGCACCCACGTACTTAGCTGATGGATCATCATCAGGCATGGCTGCTATCGTGGGTCCCCACTCGCAGTTAGAGCTCCAAACTAAATACACCTCCGCCCAGCAGGTGGAACTTTTTGCTGTAGCCGAGCTTTTTGCTAGATGTCCCAAGGACCCTGTTAATACAGTCTCTGATTCTGCTTACGGAATGGGGCTTCTGCAGCGTCTCCTTAGGGGAACTATTTCGACTACTCACCCAGTCATCTCTGATCTTTTGATGCACATCCGTACTTACGAAAACAAAACACCCCAATACACATCCCTCACATTCGAGCGCATTCAGTACTTCCTGGGCCGCTCACCCGGGCCAATGAGCAAACAGATGTTCTCACTAAATCCTTCCCTATTTTCAGCTCCCCAGAGGATGAACATGCCTGCTTGCACATTAATGTCTTTCCTTTGCATAGCTGATATTTTATTCCATTGCTACAAGTCAGCCTTAAATAGGCCAGCGCTGAGACGCTTGCGCTCCCTTCCTGTGCAGACCCCACGTCTCTGGGGTCAATCCCTGAGGTTTGACAGCTAATCAGATTTGACGATGGATACTACCTTTTTTCCATCGTGTAAGCCCCATTCGTATCTACATGTCACTATTGATACTTGCTTTTCCTTCTTGTGGGCGACCCTTTACCAAGGGGGAAAAAAATGTCACATGTATGCTCTCATTTATTAAGTTGTTTTGCAGTTACAGGGCTCTCTACCCAAATTAAAACAGATAACGGCCCAACATATACCTCCCGTGACTTTGCTGACTTCTGCCTTGAGTGGCAAATCCACCATGTCACCGGGATACCTTATAATTCTAGAGGACAGGCTATACTCGAGCTTACTCATCGAATGCTCAAGACTTTGCTTCTCACCTTATTGAAAAAACGAAAAGGAGGAGGCACTGCAGGACGACCGACTTAGTCAGGAAATTTTTTCCACTGCTCTTTTCACTTTAAATTTTCTGAATTTACCACAGGGGGAACCCCGCTCTCGGGCAGATAAACATTTTGCAAAGGAACAACCCTTGTGCGGCCAGTTGCAGTGTTGCGGTGTGGATTCGTGTTCCGGGCGGGGACCATTGGCAGGCTGCCCTTCTAATCTCATTCGGGAGAGGATATGCTTCTGTTATTTCAGATGGATCCACTGAACAGGTATGGGTACCTTTATAGGCCGTCAGACACAAAAAAAAGGTCATGGGACCGCGGGACCCACAGCCGGAAGAGTTGAAGACCACTCCAGAGACAAGGATTGGGGGCCAAACCAAGTCCCACCATTGATCCAGGGTAGGCTGAAAAGAAAGCGTGCCATCCGCCACAGTAGCTCTGAGCATCTCCGGCTGTGGGGTCAGATCAAGGCTCTGAGCACCCGAAGGAGGAGAATACTTCAGCAGCAGGCGGCTCCGCAGACGCCTGAGAATCTTTTCCTGGAGATGGTGGGTGGCTGTCTTGACCTGTGCGTCAGCCCTAAGTGCTTATAATGCCTCACATGTGTATTGGGCTTACATACCACATCCTCTCCTTTTATCTACAGTTGATTAGTCCCATATAGGGCAGGTAGTGTTCACTAACAATTCACAACATATGCCAGGACCATGGACTCGTGAGGGCCCCCACGCACCCCAGTGAGGAAGGCCGTAAAATAATTTGATATTAGGGTTTGAGAATTTACCGTTATGTTTTGGGAAACCCCCTTGCGTTCAGATTGCGCGTCAGGTTTGGGCTCATCTATTGCCGCCATCCAGGAAGGAATGAACCAATGGGTTTGTTATCTGCTCCCTCCTTGAATTTCAGTGGAAGCGACAGTACGGAGCAAATGGGAAAATCAGATGAAATCGTCTGCCATCAAACATCATACAAAAATGACGTTTATTCTCCCGCCAGCTGGACGAGCTGTCCAGGGCTGAGAGGGAAGCTATTATACATTGATAATTACACATTTGTAGATTGTGGCCCACATGGTAAATTCCTGGTAAATTGCTCTGATGACATTAATGCTACGGTCTGTGACTATGCTACTAATGCAGTTTGGAATCGTTCATAGAATAGAAAAAGCATAGATCATCAGCAAAGAGGGCTGATGGCATGACACAATCGGGGGCTGGGGCCAACCTTGGCCATGATAACTACTGGCTGGTAACACATGGGGACCAGAACAGTGGGATTTGTGGAAACTGCCTGCCACCTTGTAAGGCATGGCCTATTGGAAGGTATACTTTTCTGGGACATCAAAGTCAATGCCTAATTTCCACTTTGAGTATATTGAAACTTTCCATATACAAGCATGTGTAAGCTTACCTTATGTATTAGCAATGGGTCCTGTACAATTTAATTTTACTGATAAGTCTGTAACATGTATTGATTGTGCCTTGCATTCCTGCCTTAACCATACTCTTCCTTATAACCATTCTGTTGATTCAATCCTGATCTTAAAAGCTAGGACACATCTTTGGCTGCCCGTTAATCTTACAGGCCAATGGTAAGATTACCCAGTATCTGGAACACTTTACAGGGTGGTAAGACACCTAAAGAGGTTTATTGGATGGCTGATTGTCACGATTTTAGGATTAATGGCTATAACCACCTTGGCTGCCTTAGCTGGACATGAAGCAGTTCAAACCCAAGACTATGTAGCACAATGGCCCAAGGATTCCAAGAAGCTTTGGCAGCAACCAGTTCATCTGGATGAGGAGCTGGAGGGTCACCTGGGCGAATTACAACAAACTGTCTAAAGGCTAGGTGACCAGTTTGTGGCCCTTCAACATCAGATTATGTTACATTGTGACTGGAATGCCTCCACATACTGAGCGACTCTGGTGCAGTACAATAGTTTGAACCACTCCTGGCATGCAATCCGAAAACACCTGGACAAAATCTCTAGCAATATGTCCTTGGATGTTCATGTTCTTCAATAACAGGTGTTGGATTACTTTTCATGACCTACCCAAGGAGACATATAAGGGACTGGCTCAAGGAATAGCCAAGACACCACAGGGAATGGACCCGCAGTCATTCATGCAGAGCATGACCCATAGCGTTGGCAGTGCTGTGATTGTTTTACTAGTATGTGTCATTATTTTTTGCAAAGGATACCCCTGCCTCTGCCGAACTGCGCATGAACAATATTCTACCACAAAGGTCTTAGCCCTCTTCTTAAGGAAAAAGAAAGGGGGAGATGTTGCATAAGGATGATCGAGAGGTGACCTGAGGACGGCAAGGAAAAGGGCTGACAGAAACCCTGAGCAGACTCACGTGTGCCAGAACGGCAAACCTCTTGGAAAGTACACCCTGTACTTGTACAGTCCTTGAAAGTCTCCTCAGTCATAACTTAGAACAGCATATGTTCATGATGATAGGCATGTCCAGATCAGGGTAAGGGCTCATGTACATGACATGCGAGGCAGAGTTGTTTTGTTTTCTCTGACTAATGATAAAACACAAATGTCCGTGTTCACAATTCCTATATAACCATGATAAGAAGAATAAAGAATCACTGCTTATTGCTGATAGCAGTCCTCTGTCTAGCGTGTCCTTCGTGACCGCATCCCAGGCCTCAGAGTCCCATCAAGGCTCACAAAAACAAAACAATAAAACACAATACTGTACATAAGTATTTTTTTATCTATTTTTAAAATTTGTAATATATTATGAATATTGTATCCAGCCAGTAAACATTACTCTCTGATATGTACTCTCATGGTTTCATTGCGTAATGCTCTAGATTCCAGGTGGATCAAATATACAGAATTAGACAAGGCACTGGGGTTGGAATGTATTAGCTTGGATGTTATTTCCACCTCTGAATAGATAGGATTACCTTGAATAAGTACTGAAAATTTATGAAAGTGAAGAAAAAAGATGATAAACATAGAAAAATGGTCTCTCTCTTTATATATATATATGTGTGTGTATATAAAATCTTATTTATATATGCTATATAAATATGTTAGCATAATTTTGCTATGATAAATAATACTAAAATATATGCTATACACAAAATTATGGAAAATCTCTAAAGATGAATTTAGGCTTTTGTTTCACCAAAGCCTATGCAAATTTTTAAGCTTTTTAGTACTAACCCAAATACCTCTAAAAAATGTTTCTACCACATTTGATCCTTGCAACTGCCTCTCAAGTTAGCCAAGAATGTGTGGCCTATTTTGCAGAGTAAAATTGAGGAGGACCATCAGGGGGAAAGTCATTTTCTTTCAATTCATATTTCTGTAATTACTACTGAGGACAAATATTTTACGTGCCATTTCATTTGGTGAGGGGAAGTTAACCTATTACTAATCACTGATGAGTTTTTTTTTAAGTTGCAAAAACTAATCTGTCTGCAAAGTTTATGTTATACAATATATTTAGCAATAACCAGAATGGAAAATTCATGTTTATGCACCACAGATTTAAAAGTTCATATATTTCCTCATTTAAAATTCATTATTTAATTTTAAATTCATTCTCAGCAAGCTGTATTATTGATCATATATTCTTTAGCAATGTTCTTAGAAGCAATTTAGACTCCTACTCAAATTAGTCAATCTCAAATGGAGGCAGAAAGGGGAAAAATTAGGCTTATATCTATCCCTAAGTGTCAAAATAGATGGTCAGAATGGAGGGAGTTAAAGTTTCAGAAAATTTGCCACAGTGAGCATCATATTTAGTGGTATATCACTTCCTGGGCTTGTTATGCTAACTGGCTTTATCAGGGGAAATATTGTAGTTTCTATATTAAGAATTAACATATATGATGAAGTGAGGGCCTCCCTGGTGGCGCAAGGGGTTAAGCACAGCACTGTGAAGCTATCCATAGCCTCTGCAGAATGAGTTCGATCCCTGGCCACCAGGGAGCTACACATATGGCACAGCAGACCTCTCCTGACTCTTCCACTGCTCCCCTCAGCAGTGTATTTTAATCAATCTGCCTGTTCTGTTCCCCACTCTGTCTCTGGTGAATGCCATCACCCCCCTCTACTGTGGACTGTACCCCAGTTCTTGTATGCATAAATAAATCTTTAAAAAAATGTAATGAGGTGAGAAAAAAACAGGGAGGAGGCTCTAATGGAGAATTACTGGGGCTTTGGTCATGGATGTGGTGAAATAACACACAACTGAAGAATATACCTGTACCAATAAGACAAACTGCGAGGTAAATCAACATTACCGCAGTAAATAGAACTCTTTTTCTTACTTGGCCACAAGATGTTTCCTTTCAAAGAATGAATAACATTTACTCTACACTTTTGTAACCAATTCCTCCATATCTCCCATAAACTGACCAAACATTCAGTGCATGGGCACTACACTCCCTGAACCTGAGGTGAAAGCCTTCATCATGTCTAGAGTCCTTTGTTTGTTCATTGTGTTGTTACAATTCTGTTGAAATCTTTCTGTTGAAATCCTTGACTACGTTATTTCAACATTGTATTGATTTTTTTCTGATTGTCTTTGTTTTATCTGAGAATTATTTGAATTATATGTGATTTTGTGGCTGAATCAAAAACTGGATACATGAATTCTTACAACATTCTTTTAATTTTCCTCTTGAGTATTGCTAACTTACTTATTACATTGAATCACTGATTTATTGGCCAAGGAGACTGACTGGAAACAATAAGGAAGAAGAACCTAGCAATAGTTTACATAAAAACTGCATCTGTTCATGGCTTCCCAAGGAAATTAATATATTATTACTTAATAATTTATCAAACCATTGATATATATTTGCTCAGTCCTATTCTTCTGAAACATCAATGATGATCAACATAGAGAATCCCCCTTCTCTCAGGGGAGTTATTTTCAGGATGATCTGGAAATTTATAACAAACAAATAAGTACAATAGTCACTGTTAGAAACAAGGATCATGAAGGAATTAATTTCAGTGATATATAAGATAAGAAAAATATATTGAGAAGACTATGTTTTTAAATATAATGTATTTTTAAAAATAATTCTACCTGCTGGGATATAGTCTATTTAGGAAACTGAGTGCAGCAAACAAAAGATAACTTAAGGGACATCAATAATTATATGTTCAGAAAAAATATACAGAAATGTTTTGCATCCATAGAGCAATGATAGTATGCTAAGTAAAGGAAAAGTAAAGGAGATGAAGTGGGAAGACACAGAGGAAGAGAGGAAAAGGGAGAGAAAAGGAAGGAAATATTTAGAGAATTTTTGATCCCATAGATATTTAAATTATGATCATATTTTAAAATAAATATACAAATTCAATCTGGGAGAATATTGTTGAAGAATTCCCCTAGGGCCTCCCCGGTGGTGCAGCGGTTGAGCGCTGGGTTGCGAAGCTGCCCCCGGCCTCTGCAGTGCCAGGTCTATCCCCAGCTGCTCCCCGGCCACTGGAGGAGGATCCCACATGGCACGCAGACCTCCACCGCCGCCTGCTGCTCCCCTCAGCAGTGTATTTCGTCAGTCTGTCTGCTCTGCTCTCCCCTCTGGCTCTGGTGAATTCTCTCACCCTCCCGCACTTCTGACTGTACCCAGTGCTTGTATAAATAAATAAATCTTAAAACTAAATAAATAAATAAAAATAAAGTGTCTATACTTAAAAAAAAAAATAAAAAGAATTCCCCTAAAGGCAGAAAAAGAAAATATATAGAAAATAGAAGAACACAAAAAGTTTACATTATAAATCCAGGAAATTCTAAATAAGAATAACTAGAGCGCTAATCAAGAATAATTGAGAACATACTTGAAAGAAAAATATAAAAATAATTACATAAAGTTTTCCAGCATTGAAATATCTGAGTCACCAGATTGAGAGGTGTAATCAAACACATAAAACAGTTAACAGCAAAGGAACACAAAAAAAAACTGATATAACTCATTGTAGTAAAACTTCAGAACACCAAAAAGAAATAGAGAATTCTAAAATCTCCTCCCAGCTAGAGTGCTAAAAATAGTTACAGCATTTTGGAGGAAAAAATATATTCAATTTAGTCTATTACCATGCTGAAAACTAAAATATGGTTTAGCAATATTTTGAAGATTGAGAGGAAATATAAGTTGCAGATCTATAATTTATATCTGATATCATTTAATTTTGATGGTGAAATACAGAAACCCTCAGACATGCAAGTCATCAAATAAATTTCCATCCTTCTGCCAATTTGTGTCAAACTAACAGAATGCATGCTCTACTGAAAAGGAGAAAAATAAGAAATAAGAATACACCAGAGCCAAGGACAGATACAACCAGCAAAGACATTAAAAGGGATTCTCAGATAAGGAAAAAAACAGGATAATAGGTCAAAGAGAATTTCAGAGAATAAGCAGTTTAGATTTGAACCACATGATGGAGGATTGTGGCAGTAGGGAGGAATACCTATAAAAGAAAAAAAAAAGATTAATAAAGATATATTACCTCATTTATCAGTCTACACTGAAGAAAAATTGTGGAATTAGCAGAAAAATTAGGTAAATAGAAAGTGAAACGTGAAATAAAGGCAATTATTAATCAAGGGGAAACTAGAGCAGAAAGGAAGTGTAAGCTTACCAGTTAGTCATAATCAAATATATAATATTACATAAATATATATAAATGAAAATATATTTAGTCAAAAATAAGTATACATATATTGGAAAGATGGGATGGGGCAGTGGGTCTGTATGTGCATGACGCGGTATTACTTAATCACAAAAAACAGCTAACTATTCATTTTCCATAGCAGGAGTCAGTAAGTGAAGATTGAGATAAATCTAAAAAGATCTATTCAGATATTCTGACCTTTTCAAAATTGAAATTATGTGGTCTTCAAATACTCTTCTGTTACATAGTTTGCTTTACAGTCGATTGCTTCCTTTGCAATACGGAAGTGTTTGTTTGATGGAATCCCACTTGCCTATTTTTATTTTTGTTAGTAGCATTTTTGGTATCATAACAATAACAAAAACAAAGTATCACTAAGACCAGCATCCAGTAGTTTTTATTTCCCTGTCTTCTTTACATGTTTTATTCTTTCAAGACAAATTTAAATCTTTAATTCATTCTGTGTTAATTTTTGAGTCTTGTTAGATACAGGTGCAAATAATCTGGGAAATGTAAATCAAAACCACAATGAGCTATCACCTCACACCTGTTGTAATAACTACTCCAAAACAAACAAACAAAAAAGATAAAAGTGGGCAGTGGGCAAGGGTGTGGAGTGAAGGAAAGTTTTGTGCACTGTTTGTAGAAATATAAACGGGTACAGCCATTATGGAAAACAGGATTGAGGTTTTGAAAAATAGAAATGTGAACTGATAACCTCATTTCTTGGTATTTGGTAAGAAATGAGTTACTATCTCAAAGAAATATGTGCATCCCCATGTTCATTGCAGCACTATTTACAATAATCAATACATAGAAACAACCTAAGTTTCTGATTAGATGAATGAATAAAAACTGTGATATGACATTTAATATATAAAATGGGAAAATTAGATGTTATTCAGCCATAAAAATTTCTCTGCCATGCAACCCAGTAGTTCCACTCCTAGTCATCTAATTGAAAAATTCAAAAACACAAATTCAAAAGGAAACTTGCATTCCCATGTTTATTGTAGCACTATTTACTATATGCAAATTAAGGGAAAAAAAAACGAAGTACCCCCACAACAGATGAGTGGCTCAAGAAGATGTGGTATACATACACAATGCAATAATACTCAGTGATCAAAAAAGATAAGTTCATGCCATTTGCAGCAACATGGATGGAGCTGGAAAGGATAATACTAAGTGAAATAAGTCAGAATGAGAAAGATATATCATGATGTCATTAATATGTGGAATATAAAGTAACTAAACTAAGAGTCAGATAACGATAAGCATAAAAAGTAACCTTTCATAACTGAGCACATAACTGAAGCACCAATGGGAGTAGGGGGTAGGGATAAAAAGAAAGAGGAAAGAAAGCAAAATGGACTATGGTGGCAGACTATGGGTGATTTTGTGGTGGGTGCACTATAGTGGAAACACTATAGTGTTTTTCCGAATATTACCTGAGTTACAAATTAATTAATTAAAAATATTGGAAATCCTGGTATTTGTGACAAATATGAAAACATGAATGAAACATGACAGCATTATGTCAAATAAAATAAGTTATCAGACAGAGAAAGATGAAGACTGAGTCATCTCACTTATATGTGAAATCTAAAAGACAGTTTACAGTGGCTGGGGTATGGTAAATGGGTGTGGGGTCCAGTTTTCTATTATAAAATGAATAAGTTCTATGTGATCTAAAGTACAACATGGTAATTGTAGATAACAGTACCATATTGTATATTTGAAATTCAGTAATAAAATAGATATTAAATATTCTTAACCATACACTCACAAAAAGGTAACTTTGTGAGGTGATGAACAGGTACACTGATGAATCTGGGTGTGAGGGAATGTTTCAATTGAAAAAATAGTTTAGAGACATTACATTTTGAAGACTATTTCTCGCTCATGAAAACAAGAATGTAAATTCTCTTAATAAGTTTGGTCACATTTTAAAAATAAATGTATACATGGAAAACTCTGATAAAATAACAATTCAATTGTTGGCGCCTTGCCTCATGGCATCAGGATACTTCCCCCTTCCGGGATTAGCTGTGCTCCTTCCAGTCCAGTGCGCATGACGACCTCCAGCACACCAAATAAGGTCATGTGTGTAATCATTGGCTAGGCACTGTTGGCCTGCTTCTTCCGCTTTTCCCCAGCTATAAAGCCCCGCTGAAACCAAAAATAAATGAGACATGCTTTAGCTGAACCGAGTGCACGTGTCTCCCTCCGTGGTGTACCCCTGTTCTTCAGGTCACTGCTCTCCCCTCGAGAATCTCATTGACCAGTCCGCGGCTCGGACAGGTGGCGCCCAACGTGGCGCTCGAGGTACGAGAGATTTCCAGTAGACCCAGATGCGGCGCGCAGCGCGAGTTATTCAGGCCCCGACCCACCTGGCGGGACAATCATTAGGTAAGTTTCAGCGTCTGAATTGCTTAAAAATGGGACAGGCACTTAGTGAGCACCAGCTTTATGTTTCCCAGCTCAAGGAAGCTCTTAGGACACGCGGAGTAAGGAACTATTGATGAAAAACGCTGGCAGAGAGTGGGAGATGCTCTCAACGAGTTTTACCGAGTTTTTGGCCTGAAAAGTTTCCCGTAACGGCCTTTTCATATTGGAATCTTATTAATGATCTGTTGGCTAAGCGAAAAACTGATCCTGGCTTACAACATGCTATCTCCCATACTGAAAATATCCTTAAAAGTGCCCCCTCCAGTGTAGCTGAGGCTCCCCCTTCCGGGGCTTGCGGTGAGGACCTAATTTCATCCCATAGTGAGGATGAAGAAATTTCGCCCCCAAAACATGCGACAGGGGCCCCCAACCCTTATGATGAGACTAATCCCCAAAATAATGCGCCCCCAGTGCCAGATGGTGCCCCCCAACCTGCCGGCATCCCCGTAAAGGAGCCCCTTCCAAATACACTTCCCCCATGCAAAAGCCTCTACCCTTCTCTGCAGCGACCCCGCAGTGGGTCTCCTCCGGCTTCCGAGGTGGACTGGGACGAGTTGGCAGAACAAGAGGGCCGCTATCGGCGGCCCCCCCCCTATTGCTAAGGACCCCATAAAAAAGCCTGTTTTAATACAAACGCTTGAGACCTTGGGAAACCAAATTAATACTCTTGTTAACTGTTTTGATAAATTGTGTGCGGCCTTCCCCGTGTCTGCTGACGGCCCTTCTGCTCCTCCCCCACAAGTTAATCCGCCGCCATTTTGTCCTTCTTCTGTTCCCGCCTTCCGCCATTTTGCCCTCCTTCTTCCTCCCTTGTTGCCTTTTTCTTTGACTCCTCCCACTCAGCCGCCCTCTCCGTCCCTCCCTCCTCCTTCGTGTCCTGCTCCATTACATCTCTTTAAGGTGGTTGAAACCACCAACGCCCAGGGCGTTGTTCAATGTCATCATGAGCCTCATAATTTCCGCAACATTAAAGAACTAAAAGAGGCGGTGTCCCTTTATGGAGCCACGGCGCCCTTCACCCTCACTGTTTTGGACACCTTAGCCCAATCCTCTCTCACTCCGTCGGATTGGTACTCCCTGGCAAAGGCTACCCTTTCTGGGGGTGATCACCTCCTTTGGAAGGCTGAGTTTATTGATAATTGTAAGGTTTTTGAAAGACAAAACCGCGAGGCCTGCAATGGATGGACCCTTGAAATGCTAATTGGAGAAGGCAATTATTCTGATCAAAATAACCAAATCAATTTTCCACCCGGCCTTTATGCCCAAATTAGTGTTGCTGCCCTTAGTGCATGGCGCAAACTTCCCTCAAAAAACAACACTGGTACCCCCTTAATTAAAATACGTCAGGCTTCCGGGGAACCCTATTCTGATTTTGTTGATCGCCTCCAAATTGCTACAGGACGCATGTTAGGAGGTACGGCTGGATCCTCTGACTTTGTCCGTCAACTGGCCTTTGAAAATGCTTCTCCCGCCTGTCAGGCCGCTATACGTCCCATTCGCCGGACCACCTCTACCATTATGGATTATGTCCGTGCGTGTGCAGACATTGACCCTGCCTACCAACAAGGACTGGCCATGGCCGCTGCCTTCTCGGGACAGACGGTCGCCGCTTACGTGGCTGGCCAAACACAAGCTCAGGTTACTTGTTTTAAATGCAAAAAACAGGGCCATTTTGCTAGAAATTGTCCATCACCTGCCGCTCCCTCAGTATCCCGTTCGTCTCCGTTTCCCTTCACTAATCAACAACCTCAAACCACGGCTACTACTACCTCCACTTCTTCCCGACCCCCCCAACTCTGCCCACGCTGTCATAGGGGTTACCATTGGGCCCGCGAATGCCGCTCCCTCACTGACTCAGATGGAAATCCCCTACCCCCCCCCTTCGGGAAACTTCAAGCGGGGCCAGCCCCAAGCCCCGCAACAAACAATGGGGTTCGTTCCATTGACGACCAGTCCCACCCCGATAAGTGGCCAACTTCCCGAGCCACCTCAGGTAGCGCCGGATTGGACCTCTGTGCCGCCACCGACACATTATTAACTCCAGAAATGGGCCCACAGGTGTTACCCACCACGTCCAAGGGACCGCCCCCGGCGGGCACCTGCGGCCTCCTCCTCGGCCATTTCTCTCTCAACCTCCGGGGCCTGCATGTCTTTCCTGGAATCATAGATCAAGACTTTACGGGCACCCTTTCGGTTTTTGCCTCCCCATCTCTCCCATTACAAATCTGCCAGGGCCAAAAAATTGCCCAGTTGGTTCCTCTCCCCCTGTTGTCCGGGCCGCAACAACAAACCCTTCCTCATCGAGGGTCGCACACTAATGTCACAGATGTCCTTTGGGTTCAGCCCGTAACTAAGGACAAGCCCTCCCTTACTCTTTCTTTGGACGGCCGCTCTTTCACCGGCCTTATCGACATGGGAGCAGATGTCTCTATCATCCGCCAGTCTGACTGGCCTCCCTCCTGGCCTACCGTAGCCACGCTCACCAACCTTCAAGGTATAGGACAATCTGCCAATCCATTACAAAGTTCCAAACTCCTACAGTGGATAGACACAGAGGGCCATACTGGCCACGTTAAGCCTTATGTCTTGCCCGGCCTTCCGGTTAATATCTGGGGTCGGGACCTCCTCTCTCAAATGGGTCTCATGATGTGTAGCCCTAACGAGGTGGTTACCGCTCAAATGCTGTCTCAGGGCTTTCTTCCGGGTCGTGGCCTTGGATCCCGCCTTCAAGGCATTACGCAGCCCATCCAACCTAAGGGCCAGGTAAGCCGTGCCGGACTGGAAAGTTTTCCGTAGAGGCCATTGACGTTCCTGTACCCTCCCCGGACATTATCTCTATTTCTTGGAAATCTGATGACCCGGTCTGGGTCGACCAATGGCCTCTGTCCCAAATTAAACTCCAGGCAGCATACCAACTGGTGCAGGAACAGTTGGATGCCGGTCACGTGCCTAGCACGTCGCCCTGGAATACACCTATTTTTGTCATTAAAAAATCCTCAGGCAAATGGCGACTCCTTCAAAATCCTGGGGCGGTTAATGCCACTATGACACTCATGGGCGCCCTACAGCCCGGCCTTCCCTCACCAGCTGCCATCCCAAAAAACTTGTTCCGGGTTGTTGTGGATCTTAAGGACTGTTTCTTCTCCATCCCACTTCACCCCAATGATCAAAAAAGGTTTACATTCAGCCTTCCTTCTATCAATTTTCAACAACCTCTTCAGCGTTTCCAATGGGTGGTTCTTCCACAGGGTATGGCTAACAGCCCTACTCTCTGTCAACTTTTTGTTGCCCGCGCCATCCGGCCGGTACGTCTTCAATGGCCCTCTATTTACATCGTTCATTATATGGATGACATCCTATTGGCAGGCAACCCCCCCCCCCAAGAGGTTCTAGCCTGCTTCCACTCCCTTCACTGCCATTTAATTTGGGCAGGGCTAACAATAGCCCCTGAAAAGGTTCAAATTTGTGACCCCTACACCTACCTTGGTTTCCGTCTCGATGGTCCGTATATTACTGCTAAAAGTGCAACTATTGCGACCGACCATCTTCACACCCTTAATGATTTCCAGAAACTTCTGGGGGATATTAATTGGCTTCGCCCCTATTTAAAGTTGCCCATAGCAGACCTTAAGCCCCTTTTTGATACCTTCCAGGGCGACCCTGATCCTGCGTCTCCGCGATCTCTGTCCCCTGAGGGTCAGATTGCCTTACAAAAGGTACAAACTGCCATTAATGATCATTTTCTTGTAAGTTTGGACTATTCCAAACCATTTTCCTTGCTTATCTTTTCCACTCAACACTGCCCCACTGGGCTCTTTTGGCAGGACAACCCTGTCCTGTGGCTCCATCAATCAGTTTCCTCAAAAAGAACCTTTCTCCCATATTATGACCTTGTGGCTGACCTTATTGTTCAGGGACATCTTGCATCCTGCAAATACTTCAGCCTTGAGCCTTCTTCTGTGGTCACTCCTTATTCCAACCACCAGATTGACTGGTTGCTACAGTCCACTGACACTTGGCCCATCGCACTGGCTTCCTATCTGGGCGTTTTGGATAACCATTACCCTCCTGACAAACTTGTTCAGTTTGCTTCCAGCCACCGCTTTGTCTTTCCCAAAACCACACAAAGATCGCCCCTTCTGTCGGTCCTCACAGTTTTTACCGACGGATCCTCCAATGGAACAGCCGCATATGTGGTGCATGGTCATTCCACTGCCTGGAAAACCCCTCATTCCTCAGCCCAGCTTGTAGAGCTTGAGGCGGTGATCACTGTTCTTTCTTCCTTTGCCCATCAACCCCTTAATTTATATACGGATAGTGCTTACATCGCCCAGTCGGTCCCCCTACTTGAAAACGCCCCATTTATCAAAACATCCTCCATGGCTGCGACCCTTTTTCAACGCTGCCAGGAAGCCATACGAGACCTCACTGCCCCTTTCTTCCTCGGACATCTTCGGGCCCATTCGGGTCTTCCGGGACCCTTGACACACGGAAACAACTTGGCCGATGCGGCCACTCAGACAATTCACGTTCTTTCGGTCACCCAGGCCCAACAAGCCCATGACCTCCATCATCTCAATGCCCGGTCCCTGCGTGTGTTGTTCCGTCTCACCCGAGACCAAGCCCGACACATTGTTCGCTCCTGCCCAACGTGTGCAACTTCCCTTCCTGTCCCTCACTTGGGTGTCAACCCTCGTGGTTTGGCCCCTCGAGGCCTCTGGCAAATGGATGTCACCCATGTTTCTGAGTTTGGTAATCTCAAGTATGTCCATGTTTCCATTGATACCTTCAGTGGATTTTTAGTGGCTTCTCCCCATACTGGGGAGGCCACCAAACAAGTTATCTCCCATCTCCTTTACGCCTTCTCTGTTTTAGGCGTGCCTAAGGCCCTTAAGACTGATAATGGACCAGGCTACACTTCCAAGGCATTTTCTGAATTCTGTGCCACCCTTTCCATTGCCCATACTACTGGCATACCATATAATCCCCAGGGACAGGGCATCGTTGAAAGAGCCCACCAGACATTCAAAACCATTATTCACAACATCCGCCAATCTTCCTGGCACCCCTCCCAGTTGGCGCCCCGCAATGTCCTGTGTCATGCCTTGTTTATTTTAAATTTCCTCCGCCTGGATGATGCTGGTAAAAGTGCAGCCGACCGCTTTTGACACTCCTCCACCTCCACTCAGTTTGCGTTGGTCAAATGGAAGGACCCACTTACCGGCTCTTGGAATGGTCCAGACCCTGTTTTAATTTGGTCTCGTGGAGCGTTTTGTGTCTACCCCCACGACGCTGACTCTCCTCGCTGGCTCCCAGAGTGCTTGGTTCGCGCTGTACCTGCGCCACCCAGCGCCACTGCAAAACCTCCGGACGCCGCCGAGGCGCCCCATCCACCCCTTCCGCCCAGGGTGGCTAAGTCCCTCTGAGGCGTCTCTTTTTGTTTCCTTTTCAGGATGCCTGTGGCCACCTGGATTCTCCTGGTTCTTCTACAGTATCCTGTCGCCCGTGTCTTAGCCGGCCTCGGACCACCCGCCTCTCTCGCATCCGCGTCTTCTTCCTTGGATTCGCCCTGCAACTGCAAGGCATTACCTCTGCCCTGGCCACGGGTGCCTCTGGTTTGGCCATCTCCGTTTCTCAATACCATACCTTGTCTCAACAACTCATTGATGATGTACAGGCACTATCTAGCACCATCCAAGATCTTCAGGACCAACTAGACTCTCTGGCCGAAGTTACCCTCCAAAACCAACGCAGTTTTGACCTCCTCACCGCTGATAAAGGGGGCATCTGTGTGGTCCTGCAGGAGCGTTGTTGCTTCTATGCCAATAAGTCCGGCATCGTACGCAATAAAATCCGCCAAGTCCAAGAAGACCTAGACAGACGCTGGCAGGATCTTGCAACCAACCCCTTATGGACTGACCTTAATGGACTTTTGCCGTATTTGCTTCCCCCGTTGGGTCCCCTGTTATCCCTTTTATTGTTACTTGCTATATGTCCTTGTGTTTTAAACACAGTCCCTTCAGGCGAGACCTATCCAGGTGCACTATCACCGCCTGGAAATGCTGGAAAGTGGGGACGCATATACGGATCTCTGGTCGCTGTCTGCACCTGGCCAGTAGGTAGCACAGCCTACATGCTATGGGAGTCCCACCGTCCTGACCCTTGGTAGCCTTTTAACGTCAGTCATTATCCAGCTTCCTGGCTGGGCCCCCTTGAGGATGCTGGAATGGATAGCCAATGACGGGTAAGATGGAATGCGGGACGAGACCAACCTAAGACAGCCCGTGCTCCCCTTTCATCTAGGACTGTCGGGTGATGATGGGTAAGGCTCGTCCCTGCAATCCACAACCTAAGACAGGCACATTCCTCCTCACTAATAAAGAGAAAAGGGGGATCTGTTGGCGCCTTGCCTCATGGCATCAGGATACTTCCCCCTTCCGGGATTAGCTGTGCTCCTTCCAGTCCAATGCGCATGACGACCTCCGGCACACCAAATAAGGTCATGTGTGTAATCATTGGCTAGGCACTGTTGGCCTGCTTCTTCTGCTTTTCCCCAGCTATAAAGCCCCGCTGAAACCAAAAATAAATGAGACATGCTTTAGCTGAACCGAGTGTACGTGTCTCCCTCCGTGGTGTACCCCTGTTCTTCAGGTCGCTGCTCTCCCCTCGAGAACCTCGTTGACCAGTCCGCGGGCTGGGACATTCAATTATTTTAAAAAAAAACAGGAAATAACGTTGAAAATTGTGAGGCTATTCCCCTGTACTCCTTTGAGTCTATACTCAGTTCTACCTCACTGTTTATGTTGCTATACAATCTGTATGCTTAGAAGAAACCTGGAAAAGCATGAAATGGGATATATGAAATACACACATGAAAGAGGAATACAGTCTAGTCTCCTTCCTGACCATCTAGTTCAATATTTCAAAAACAGGTTTGAAAGAATGTCAAATGATGTGCCTCCTGAGACATTTACAGAACCAACATAGTTTCAAGAAAAAAGAACCAATTTCCTTTATTTACTATTTTCTTTTTTTTTTTTTTAAGATTTATTTATTTATACAAGCACTGGGTATAGTCAGAAGCACGGGAGGATGAGAGAATTCACCAGAGCCAGAGCAGGGGACAGAACAGACAGACTGATGAAGAAATACACTGCTAAGGGGAGCAGCGGGCACGGCAGGAGAGGTCTGCGCACCCTGTGGATCCCCTCGCCTAGAGGCCAGGGATGAACCAGCACTGCAAAGTCTGTGGGCAGCTTTGCAACCCAGCGCTCAACCGCTGCGCCACCGAGGAGGCCCTATTTACTATTTTTAGTCAGATGTCCATTTCTAATTAATTAAAAAGGGAATTCACTAAACTAAATTTCAGAAACCTACAAAATTAATTATTAGCATTTAAGAATAAAACAGAATATTATTTGAATAATGACTCATTTTGATGTATTATGAATACTTTAAGTAATAGTCTCATGGGAGTCACTCATTTTACCTTCTTCAGAGTTGTTTTATTTACTCTTGGCCATGTTTTCTGTGGGTGTGTTCTTATTTGGATTTTTTTTTAATTTTTATTTTTTTTTAATTTTATTCTTATTTATTTTTTTAAAGAATTATTTTATTATTATTATTATTATTTTATTTATACAAGCACTGGGTACAGTCAGAAGCGCGGGAGGATGAGAGAATTCACCAGAGCCAGAGCGGGGAGCAGAACAGGCAGACTGACGAAGTACACTGCTGAGGGAGCAGCGGGCGGCAGCAGAGGTCTGCACGCCATTTGGGGCCCTCCTCCGGAGGCCGGGAGCAGCCGGGGATCAAACTGGCGCTGCAGAGGCTGCGGGCAGCATCCAGCATCACAACCCAGCGCTCAACCGCTGCGCCACCAGGGAGGCCCTTATTTGGATATTTTAAATGTATAATGCTTTCAATGAATCAGAATACTACCTCATCTCTCTTTTCATATTTTCCTCTCCCCTTTTCCTTTCTCTTGCCCTGCCTCTGTCACATTTAAATAGCAGCTGCTATTCTATTAATCTTTTGTACAAGGTATCTGTGAAAATTGTGTAAAATTATGTTTCATTTGTTGTTAGTTCAGAGGAAATGAAAGTCATTAATGATCCTGCCATGGTTTTATCTCAGCTTAATCATATTAACCAATGAAGACAAATTTATTTTCCAGGGTCATCTGATTATGAAGAAAGGTAAAGACATGTTTTAATCTATTTTGTATGAGAGCCACATTTATTTTACTTCCCCACTTGTAATTGCCATGTTTGAAAAAGATTGATAATTTTGCACTATTCCTTGCACTGGAGAAATATCAGTAATATGTAATTGTCTTATTCAGCAAATGCCATTTAAGTAAGAGATAGTTACATGGGAATGAACAACTGTAAAGGGGTGTGTCATTTATGTCAGTGCTCTTAAGGAATATATTCCATCAATTCAATGTCTATACAACTTAAAGCATATAAAATGTTATCAATCTTCATTTAAAACTATGAAGATTAAGTCCAGTTAAAAGCATTATTTACTGCCCCTAGAAAAATAGAGTGGAATGAACTAGCATTTGCAGTGTGTCACATTTTATACAAGGAACCAAACAGAACTTAAAAATACAGTAATGTCTACATTATTATAAGAAAAGGTGTCAAATAGAATGATATTCTCAATTAAGTAAACCTAATTAACGTGGTCTGAAAACAAACCCATTACTTCCGGAATTTGTATATTCTCTGATTATTTAGGAAGCTTGAATGTGATTATTATTATTTGGGGATATCTTCACTTGAATACTTATAAAATCAACTGCATTTAGAATATAAGTATCAAGCAATTAAATGACCATTAAAATACTGTTGTGTAGAGAATATTTCAAAACTTAAGATACTGGTTTGAAGATACACATAAAGGATTACCACCAACTCTAATATCCATAATAAGATATTTGAAAAACTAAGTAATTCAGTTATTCATTGATTCAAACCAATGTTTACTAGACAGTAAAGAAGGTTTGGAAACAAACCACAGGGCTCTCAGATTTATAATAGAGACAACAATTAAAAAATAATTTTGTATTAGTGATACAATGTGTTCACAGATGTATCTTCTACTCTGAGATTAAGTTCTTTAGAGATCTGAAGCTTTACTCAGACAGTAAAGAGTTGAGTTTCATATTGGAAAAGCATACATTCATTGCAATATGTGTCACTAATACCTCCTTCCTAGTCAAGTTAGCATTATAATAACCATCAGAGGTAGCAGGAATATTTTGAGAGCTGGAACAAGTCCAGAACTTTCCTGGCAGCTGAGAGGTAGTTGTAACTGTAATTTCCAGTTACAGATATTCGTGTGATCTTATGTGTTCTTAATATAGTATAAGTTATAGCATTTGTCCGCTCATATTGGGAAAGTCTCCAGATGAATCTTAAACATATTATATATCTAAATGTTTCTCACCCCCAATACTACAAGTGTTTTGAAGAACCCCAGCTGGGACTGTAACACTGTGAAATGGATACTACAAAATGATTTAAGACAAAAGAAGACTAATGATGTGTCCATTAGATAGAGATAAATTACCATTATAAAGATCTGCCCCCAAGACAAAGAAAAGAATAACTAGCAAGGTAACTTTATAAACTCTAGACCAGTAGTCTGAATGATAAACAGTAAAGTTCCCTGAAATTCTGCTTGAGCATTGTCTGTATCAAGTTTCCCCAACAGATAAGTTGAGCAGACACCTGCCAAATGTGAATCTTGTTACATTCTTTTTTTTTTTTAATTTTAATTTTATTTTATATTCCCCATACAATTGCAACCCCCTTATTTTGACCCCAATTCCTCCTTTCCCCACCCACCACCTCCCATAGAGTGTCTCTGCTTCGTAGTTGCTTGTTGATTTTGATTTTTACTTTCTTATAGTTATTCTTTTTCCTGGTCTCTTATTTAAGTTTTCTAGACTCTTGCTATGAGTGAGACCATGTAGGAACAGAGAAATATTCAAGGAAATAATTGTTACATTCTTAAAAATAATTTAGAAAAAAAAATCCTTTCAATTATACATAGATAGCAAGTGAAAATTATTACTGATCTTTTTTATCAGTTATTGGTCTTCTTATTAAGTCAGACCCTTAGTTTACTTGTTTATTTATCATGAATACTTTTTCATTTATCAGATTGTGTATGTGTAATCAGTTTAATTTGTCAGTCAAGATCTGTATTCAACTCATGAAATTTCTAAATGTGCACAGAGGAAAAATTTAGTTTCTTCCCTCAAATGACTTCTTGATTTCTTTTATGAATAAGAGCAAAAAACTTTGTGAAGAACTATCAATTGGAGACTACAGGAGCACTCTGGTATAAGCAAGTAAAGATTTTCCTAGAATGGTTGAAAATTGTGAATAAATTCATTTTCAGAAACTCTAAAGGATTAAAAGTCATTCCACGTCATAAATTTCTTGAAACAATTCAAATATGTGAATTTAAAATGACAATTGGATCTTTTGTATGTATGGATGAAATATTGTTAATTAAGACAGAATTTGGAAGGAAGGTGAAAGTGTATTTGATCTATCTTCAGAGTTTAATAAAACAAGGTTTACAAAAATTGTGATATTAAGATTAATTATTTAACACAAAGTAACCCAAAATTTGCAAAAATATATTACACAAAACAGATTTAACTTACTATAGGATGCATACATTTTTGTTTCTACTTGAAAATAGGATTGATTTTTAAAGACAATTAAAAATGTCCTGTATGGTATATACCTTCTCAATATTTATAGTTAATACATAATTTATTAGGCATGATCTAAATAATGAAAATAAGAAAAATAGATTTCTATAAATAACAATGCTGCCAAGGAGAAGTATGTGGTATTGAAGAATGTATATGTAACTTCTTACTCTGTGATTAAAGCTGTTAAATATCAAAAGTTTGAATCTGAGAGTAAATCTTTCAATTTCATAATACTTAACTCTCTTCTAACTAAAGGCCAACAGTACAAATGTATACGAGGTATTCTTTCATTCTAATTCAGATTTGTGAATAATTTCCAATAATTAAATGATATATAAAAATAACAATTTTAGCTATGTTGTCTTGTGTAACATTTCAAAGAATACAGACATTGGCAGGGTTTGTTCAAGTTATGCTTATGGACACAAACTATTGGAAGGAATTTTCATTTATGCAATACTCATGAGATTAAAATATTCATGCCTCAAACCTATTTATAAAAAGCACTTGTGTTTTATTCCTGCATATAATTTAAATCAATTAAACTAGTGGGAAAATAAAGTTTCCTGTAAATAATGTAAGGCATTTATTTGGTTAGAATCACATTTCCTCTACATGAATTATTGTCTATGCTGGATATATAGCCAATCATCTTACATCTTAAAATAGAAGAACACTGACAGAGATGTAAGCACTAAAAATAATGAGTTATTTTGTCAAATGTGTATAGGCTTGTAAATTCCCATACATTAATCTGTTAATAAAATCAGTACCACTTTCTTCTCTGTGCATTTATACACACACACATACAGATCTAATAGCAACTGTTTGCATGTAGGGTTATACTTTAATTTAATTCAAACAAAACTATAAATAAGTCATAAGTCAATCAAAGTTTATTATATCAATACTTTAATTGAATTTGTGATCAAAATTATTCAACTACATGAGTCTCCTGAATTAAACTCTTCAACATATTACTTTTATCATTTTATAAACTGAATAAAGAAACTATTACTTTACAAAGAGAAAAATGAAATATATATATGGATTTAGGGAGTAATTGTAATTAATTGTAATTCAGAGAAGGAACTGTATAAACAATAACATAGGAGAGTGACACAGGTGAATGATCTAGATATGAATGGAGCCTCTCTTTATGTGAGTATATATGTGTTTTTTGTTCATACCACTTATAACTCCCTGCCAGTTCTTCAGCCACCTGCACAGGGACAAAGGCAATTGCCTGAAATTTTAACATTATTGCTGTCCATAATAACTGACAATGAAGAGACAGAGAATATATCACAATTATTATAACAAATTAAATCAAACCTTTTAAAAATGTTTTATTTATGTATTTATGCATACAAGAACTGGGGTACAGGCAAGAGGTGCAGGGGTGGGGTGAAAGCATTCACCAGAGAGCAGGGAACAGAACAGGCAGACTGACTGAAATACACTGCTGAGCACAGCAGCAGAAGAGCCAGGAGAGGTCTGCTGTGCCATGTGGGTAGCACCCTGGCCAGGGATTTAACTCATGCTGCACTGGCTGAGGATAGATTCATAGGTTTGCTTCATAACCCCTTGAGCCCCTAGGGAGGCACAAATCAGACCTTTTAATCCAGCAAAACAATGAAATATATTTGAAGAGGAGCCCAAGGTAGCAGTTATAATTACTATTGCTGAATTTAAAAAAAATGGATCATATAAAACAGGAAAACAATGATCATGAAAAAATACAAAATTGCTAGAACAAGTATTAAGGGATCTAAAAATGCTATAACCAACTTAAAAAAATACAATAAAGGATCTGACAACAGACAAATGCATGTAATGGAGAGAGTTAGTAAGCTTAAAAGCAAAATTTCAGCAAGCACAAGTAGAAAAACAAAAAGAAGAAATAATTTTAAAAAATAAAAATAATGTAAGAGCTCTATTGACTAGTCAAAAGAAAAATAACATAGAGGATCCAAAAAGATGAGAGAAAAATGCATAGAATATTATTATATGAAAGTAATTGCTGAACACTATCTCAACTGGTACAAAGACCGCACCTCCTGATCCAAGAAATCCAAATAATAATGATGATGGTGATGATGATTAATAATAATAATAGCAGACAGACACACTCTAAGGCATATGCCATGGCTGAAAGACAGTGCAAAGACAGAATGTTACAAATTAAAAAGACAAATAAAAACTTTGAGGAAAAAAATAGTAACATACAAGGAAACAATAATTTCACTTTCCAGTTAAAACCTTACAAGCAAGAAGGGAATGGCAAAAGATATATAAGATCTTTTTTCAAAGAAAAAGATGTCCAGTCTATAATTGTTTACTCTGCAAGATAAATATTGAAGACAGAAGGAAGGGCAAGTAACTTCACTGAAAAGCAAAACCTAAAATAAAATTTTTCACACCAGGAAACTAGCAAAGTATATACCAACAAGGTTATTGTAAAGCAACAGAACAAAAAAATATAGAGGTAATAGACAGAAACTTTAACACAGAACAGGAAGAAAGCAACAGTGTGTCTCATAAGAACAGATTTGACATCAGACAATCTAATGGACAATAGTCCATCATATACTAAACTCAGCAGAAGGGAGATAATGACAACGATGCAGTAATGCTAGGGAATTTAATACTCCAATTACCACTATAGACAGATCAAAAAGGCAGAGGATAATTGAAAAAGAAATAACCTTAAATGAGGAACTAGATCAAGTAGGCTTAACAGACATCTATAGAACGCTCCACCCCAAAACCACGGCAAAACATTTTTTTCCAAGTGTACACGCAACATTTTTAAGAATAGACCAAGGGCTCCCTTCCCCTCCCTGGCTTGGTTCCACCAACGGGAGTTCTACTTTATTTCCTTTTCTCCTCAATACAGTTTTCTTTCTCTAAACAAAACAAAACAAACAAACAAAAAAAAAAGAATAGACCATATGTTGGTAGACTAGTCAATCAGCAATAATATTAGGAAGATTGAAATCATACTTATCATAATGAAATAAAGGTATGGAAAAGATAAATGCATGGAGACTAAACAACATGCTACTTTATTTAGCTATTAGATGAAAGAAGGAATTAAAACAGAAAACAATAGTATCTCTAGATTTATGAAAACAGACATACAAGTTCAGAATGTAATGAATTTAGAGAAAGCAACAGTTATAAAAGGAAATTTGTATCACAGACTCACATTAAGAAGTAATAAATATTTTCAATATTATTATTATACCTAAAAAATTGAAAAAAGAGGAATAAATTGGAGTCAAAAGTAGAATAAATGAAAGAACACAAAATCAGTAATTAAAAATAAAGATGAGGACCTCCCTGGTGACGCAGCGGTTGAGCGCTGGGTTGCGAAGCTGCCCACAGTCTCTGCAGCACTGGTTCGATCCCCGGCTGCTCCCCGGCCACCAGAGGAGGGTCCCACATGGCGCGCAGACCTCTCCTGCCACCCGCTGCTCCCCTCAGCAGTGTACTTCAGTCCTTCTGCCTGCTCTGCTCCCGGCTCTGGCTCTGGTGAATTCTCTCACCCTCCCGCACTTCTGACTGTACCCAGTGCTTGTATAAAAAAATAAATAAATCTTTAAAAAAAAATAATAAATTAAATAAATAAAAATAGAGATCAAAGAAATTACAAAAGATTAACAAAAATGTAGTTTTACAACATAAAATAAAATTGGTAAACCTCTTAGTAAGATAATAAACCTCCAAGAAATGTTGAAAAAAGCTCTTGTAGATAAAGTGAAGAGAGGAATATGCACAAAAAACAAAAAAACTTAACAATGACTACAAATAAAACCACAAAATTAACAAAATGGTAGAAAAAGACTTTCATATATCAATAATTACTCTAAGTATAAATGGACTGAACTCACCAATTAAAACACAGAGTTTCTAATTGGATTGGGAAATAATCCAACATTCTGTTTTCTCCAGGAAACACACTTGAGTTACAAACATAAACAGAGACTTAGAAAAAAAAGTGTTGATAAACAATTCTACAGATAAATGGAACTAAGCAAAGAAGGAAGAGACAGTCACCCTTAGACAAAATAAATTTCAGTTAAAAAAAGATAATGAGACAAGGATGGGTACTATATAATGATTAAGGGAACAATAAATTATAAAGATTAATAATACACATAAAAGTATACTCAGCAAATAAAAGAACATCAAAATATACAAGAAGATTAGTGTCAAATCCAAAACAAACATTGGGAAAAACACATTTGCAGTAGGGAATTCAAGACCCTGCTTTCTCCAAAAGATAGGATAACTAGAAAATAAATAATTACCCAATATCCTTAAAATAAGAATTAGACCATGGGCCTCCCTGGGGGCACAAGGGTTTAAGACACAATCTATGACTCTATCCACAGTTGGATCTTGGATTGTGGGCCCACCAGGAAGCAACCCACATGGTGGGGCAGATCTCTCCTGTCTCGCTCACTGCTTTCCCCTCAGCAGTGTATTTCAGTCAGTCTGCCTGTTCTGTTCCCCACTCTGTCTCTGGTGAATCCTCTCACCCTCCCCAACCACTGGCCTGTACACCAGTTCTTGCATGCATAAATAAATAAATCTTTAAAAAAATTAGACTATATGGGTATATTAGACATTTTAGGGCACTGACTACCAAGGAAGATGGATACACACATTTTTTTTTTCCAAGTGCACATGAAATATCCTCCAGGATTAACTGTATATTGGGTCACAGGACAAGTAGAAATAAATTCATGAAGATTGAAATCATAATAAGTATTTCTTTTATCACAATATTATAAAATGGGATATCAACCACAAAAAGAGAAAAGGGAAAACCTCTAATATGTGGAGATTAAACACCTTCTGAATGATCATTGAGTTAATGAGAAAATCAAAGATTTTTTTTTTAATTACCTTGAAACAAATGAAAGTAATCTACAAACTTCCAGAACTTATGAGACACAGCAAGAGAAGTACTAAGAGGGAAGGAAGTACAAGACATACAGGCCCACATCAAGAAAAAAACAAAGTGCTCAAATATACAACCTATTTCACAACTCAAGAGACTAAAACAAAACACAAACAAAACCTAAACCAGTAGAAGGAAGGTAATAATGAAAATTTAAAGCAGAAATAGGGAAGCGCAGAACCCTGCTCCCCTCCCCCGCCCACAGAGGCGGCACTCTCCGACCGGCAGAGAGGAGGAAACAACAAACCAAAACGGCCAACAAGAAAAACGGACGCAGCAAGCGGGACTGTGAGTGGAAAGGAAGTATTGCAGCCACCACACCCCGTGAACGGGAGCTGAGGCGAACCCTGCAGGATCCGCCGCAGCGGTGAGCGAACGGCTCCGGGCGCCATTAGAGAAGAACAAAGACCCCGGGAGACGCGCACACAGCCCGGGCTGCCGGTAAGCTGGTGCGGGAAAGCGGCTCGCTCGGCGGCTTGAAAAGCAAGTGCAGACCTGGATCGCGGCTGCCCAGGTCTCCGCGCCTGCGACCTAGGCTTGCGGGGAGACGCGCGGAGGTCCTCACTGAGGTGAAGGTCCCTCCCTGAGTGAGCAGGAACCAGGCGCCCAGGCACGGGAGCTGGTGCAAAAGGCGCCATTCCCGCGCCACTGAACTGGGCTACAGCCCACGTCCTGGAACTGAGGGCTTTGAACTGAGACCCAGGGCACGAAAATTCGGGGCGTGGTTTCTCCACGAAGGTGGGGCACAAGGCAGACACAGCACCCCAAAGCTGTTGAGGTGTACCTACCATTCCCCTCTGTTCTCTGTCCCACGGGGTGGGGGAGGCGAAAAACAGCCCCCCAAGGACAATAGGAGAGATCTCTGGCGCCACCTAGCGACCAGGAAAAAAAGTCACTAACACCCTATAAAACAGGACATTTCTTAGACTGCTTGAAAAGGGCAGAAGGTTTCTGGAGGACCCAGTGGCCAGCCGGAAGTTATTCCACGCCAGGCCCCTCCGACCAGCAGTCTGAGCCCACAGAGGGAGCAGGCACCCACGTCCGGGGCAGACCGGGTGCGCAGAAGAGGGTGCCTGAAACCGGAGGCGCAGGGACTGCATCCCGCTTCGCCATTTGAGAACAGGGACATTTCTTCAGTAAAAACTGCCTAAAACCAGCAGAAAAGCTCCCCCAGAAGACAGAGATG